>NC_056746.1:1394748048-1395060548 GCF_019279795.1 Protopterus annectens
GTATTGCACTTACCTTGTTTAAATCTCAATCTGGTTCTATTGACATTATCCAAAACTATCCCTTCATCCTCATTGATAACATAACATTGGTTACAAACACCACATTTAGTAGTATACTTCTTAATGTTTTCAGTTCCTGTACCTCTAATACCCCTTTCCAAATAAGTTTGAATGTTTCGGCCCATCTTATATACGAAAGATGGTTTAGGGCCTAAAATGTCCACCATATCTTGGTCCACCATCAGAACATTCCAATTAGTTTTTAAAATGTCCTTTATTTTGTTCGTATGTGGACCGTATTCCACTACACAAGCTCTGTTGTATGTCCCATCTGTCACTTTCTGAATCGTGACCCCCCTATCATTGGTATTAACATTCTCTTCCTTAATGTTAGCACCCAATAGTGGTATGTATTTGTTTCCCCTTTCCTGAATGATGTATTTCTTAACATCCTTCATCATTTTTCTATTATATCCTCTTTCTTTGAATAATTCGGTAATGTAATCTAATTCTTCTAAAGTATTAGTCTGTTCAGATGTCATTCTTACAGCCCTAATACACTGTCCCTTAAAAATATTGTACATCAATTTTTTAGGATGATTACTAGTATATTCTAAGTATGAATTTTAAATGTGTTTTTCCTATGTATTCTAGATTTAAAACTTTTTCACCATTGGATATAAAAGTGCCTAAATAAGCCACTCCATCACTACTACTAGTGGATGTAAACTTGAGAAATTCGCTACTGTTGTTTAAGTAGCCCAAAAAAAATTCAAACTTTCTTGATTACCATCCCATAAAATATAAATATCATCTAGGAATTGTGAGTAGTATTTTACATGCTTATAATGTTCACTATTAAATACCACCTTCTCTTCCCAGTCAAGCATTACCAAATTGGCGAAAATGAGGGCACAAGCAGCCCCCATAGCAACGCCCTGGGTTTGTCTGAAGTGTTCGCCTTCATAAAAAATATAGTTGTGATCTAGAACTATGGACATTAGTTCTAGTATCAAACAAATCTTGTCCCACTCAAGATCACTATTTTTCCTGATACTATTGATGAAGGCTTCCATTCCTTCCTCTTTGGGAATGCATGAGAATAAGTCTACTACATCAATAGATGCAAATATGAATCCATGTTTCCAAATATCAACTGGGAAGTTTTTTTAAAAACTCCCATGAATCTTTGACCATGTGAGTGATCTTCCCATGCATATGCTTGAGCATAGTATCTACTACTACTCCTAATGGAAAGATTTTGGACTTACTGCCTGATATTATAGGTCGAAAAGGTAGATTGTTGACATTTTTATGAATATTTGGTATTCCCACTAATGTGGCCAGCTTGGGATGTTCCACTTTTAAAAAATTGTAAGTATCTTCCGTAATCCTTCTGTCTAATAAAAATTCTTCTACATGTAGATCTATACATCTGAATGAGATGTTTATTTCATTAATGGAAACAATTTCATAATTTCCAGATAGGTGTAGAATCTCATGCATTTTGGAGCTGTATTCTAAGCTGTCATATATACCTATACCACCGCCTTTATCGGGTTTCATGACCCGTATGTTGTTATTTGTTCTCAATTCTTTCAAGATGTTAAATTCATCTGTGGTTAAATTACTTCTTGATTTTTTGCCTGTAATCTCATTTTGCACCTGATAAATCAATTTAGTAACTAATCTGTCATATATCAAAACATTAGGATGCATTACTGGAACAAAACAACTTTTCTTTTTGAGTGAGTTGGTCATATTAGATGGTTTCACATTATTGTCCTTAAAAAGAAGGGCTAAATTAAGTTTTCTAATGAATAACTTAAATTCACTTAAACAGTCCACTAATCTAAAACAAGTGGTGGGTATATATTTCATTCCCTTTGACAATAAATTAAAATGTGTTTTTTCTAATGGAAGTTGAGTGTAATTGTATATACTGAAATGATTGTAACAATGTGTTACCCCATCAGTAACAATATTCTGATCAAAATGAACTACTATATGTTCAACCTGTATGTCTTCTACCAATGTCTTCCTTCCATCTCTTCCTGTTGGACAACATTTTTCCTCCATTTTCCTTCTCTTTGTACCCATGGGTACAATTTTAGAATTGATGCATTTGGACAAATATGCGTTGTCTAATTTAACAGAATTTATTATATTCATTTTTTTCTCCAATGAATATATCAAATCCTTCAGAGTACCCTTTATCTGCTGTGGGTTAAACTTTTTGTTAAGATTGTCTATATTAACATTGTCAAAAATACAATGATTATTGAAAAATCTCTTTAAATGTGTTTCCTTATTTACCCCTTGTTGTTTACAACTTTCAGCATTGCCATTATGAACATTAGAATGAACAGTACCTTTATCAATAATGTCTTTAAAATTGGCGTTAAAATATGTTCTCATAAGTTGTGTTTTTTAGGCTTGGTGCCTATCCGGTTTGCCTCTTCATTTTGGTCACCAAAAGAGAAATTGAAGGTAAAATCTGTTAAAGCAAGCTTGCTATTACAAGGAACTGCCTGATTTTGAAATGTGGGTAAATCAATGTCTATAGCATTCGTATGGCCATTACCCTGTCCTTTGGGAATGTCAGGAGACGATGTCACCACTATTGATTCATCCCTGGTTCTCCTTGCACCTTCGCCATGACCAATTCTGTGCAAGTGTACATGTGTGTATTCGACTGTGCCTTTAGAACCACCACTTAAGTTAGTAATACTAGGACCTCCATTAATAGTTCCACCATTAACATTGCCACCATCATTGACTCCAGTGGCAGTGAGCATGGATAATAATTTACTCACATCACCCCTGAGCAAGGAAACTTCCAACTGAAGTTTCCTAATTTCATCTCTCTTGATGGGCAAAGGTGCACAAGATGTGTCGTGTTCAGACGCCATAACGATCGACTCCTTAAACTACAAACAAGCATTCCGTCAACACCATAAACGAAGAAAAAACAGAGGATAGAGAACGCCAACCTCCTCAAATGCCTGAACACTTCCACTATCCAAACTGCCAGCCTCGTACCTCCAAGATATGACGAGCCAAAGTTATACAGGAAAAAAGTCGCCAGAAGCAGCTAAAAAATTGCAAACTTCATTTATTGTAACAAAATGTTAAGCACTTTCACTCACTCAGCGTGAGCTTCATCAGAACATTGTATAAGCAGATATAAAGAGTTTAAATACTGTTTTTGGCGCCAAATCCATTAGAATTTAAAGTGATATAGCGCTTATAATAGATCATGGTGTTCAATATCATTTACAATATGAAATATATAATATCTATGATATACATATAAATGAACTCTTAAAATCACTAATAATAAATTAATCTATAAATAATCATATATCTAAATTCATACATCTAAATTCATACATCTTAATTCCATCAGAATATATTTTAATATATTCTGATGGAATTTAGATGTATGAATTTAGATGTATGATTATTTATAGATTAATTGCAATATACTAGTAATCATCCTAAAAAACTGATATACAATATTTTTAAGGGACAGTGTATTAGGGCTGTAAGAATGACATCTGAACAGACTGATACTTTAGAAGAATTAGATTACATTACCGAATTATTCAAAGAAAGAGGATATAATAGAAAAATGATGAAGGATGTTAAGAAATACCTCATTCAGGAAAGGGGAAACAAATACATACCACTATTGGGTGCTAACATTAAGGAAGAGAATGTTAATACCAATGATAGGAGGGTCACGATTCTGAAAGTGACTGATGGGACATACAACAGAGCTTGTGTAGTGGAATATGGTCCACATACGAACAAAATAAAGGACATTTTAAAAACTAATTGGAATGTTCTGATGGTGGACCAAGATATGGTGGCATTTAGGCCCTAAACCATCTTTCGTATATAAGATGGGCCGAAACATTCAAACTTATTTGGAAAGGGGTATTAGAGGTACAGAAACTGAAAACATTAAGAAGCATACTACTAAATGTGGTGTTTGTAACCAATGTTATGTTATCAATGAGGATGAAGGGATAGTTTTGGATAATGTCAATAGAACCAGATTGAGATTTAAACAAGGTAATTGCAATACGAAATTTGTCATATATTTGGCAAAATGTGGGGTATGTCTGGGTTACTATATAGGAAAGACAGAGAGAAATTAAAAAAAATGGATATATGCTCACCTATATAGCATCAGGACGAAAGATAATAATAATGCCCTTTATAGGCATGTAGAAAAGTTTGGGGTAGAACACACGTTCAAGTTTGCGATATTGGAACATATGGTTTTAGACCCCAGAGGTGGTGACATTAAAACCATCTTGGCATACAAGGAAGTATGGTGGCAGCTGCTAACGGATGCCTCGACACCACAAGGGTTGAATGATAACATATCAATCAAACCCCTATTAACTGTCAGATAGTACTTATAGACTTATTTATTTATAGTATTATTAGAGGGGGTAAAAATTGTTTAGATTGACATGATGAGACATTTTTTCATTTTTTATCAATCTACCTGGTTCTTTTATATTTAGCATAATTTTTAATGTTAGGATTCATAGGTTAGCTTGTATATCTAGAAGTAATTTAGCACTATGTACTCAACCACATATATTTTTAGATGACTTTTTAGATGCATTCTTATATTTAATATATTCTGATGGAATTTAGATGTATGAATTTAGATGTATGATTATTTATAGATTAATTTATTATTAGTGATTTTAAGATATGTATATCATAGATATTATATATTTCATATTGGAAGTGATATTAAACACCATGATCTATTATAAGAGCTATATCGCTTTAAATTCTAATGGATTTGATGCCAAAAACAGTATTTAAACTCTTTGTATCTGCTTATACAATGTTCTGATGAAGCTCACGCTGAGTGAGTGAAAGCGCTTAACATTTTGTTACAATAAATGAAGTTTGCAATTTTTTAGCTGCTTCTGGCGACTTTTTTCCTGTATAACTTTGGCTCGTCATATCTTGGAGGTACGAGGCCGGCAGTTTGGATAGTGGAAGTGTTCAGGCATTTGAGGAGATTTCCAGAATTCTGGAAAAGTGTATTCACACCCAGCTACTCAAACACCTGATTGATAATAACCTGCTTACATCTGCCCAGCATAGCTTTAGACCCCACCACAGCATTTCCACTGCACTTCTTTCCTTCACCCATGCAGTAGCAAAGGCAGGAGATAGCAACAAGTTCATCTCTTGTTTATTTCTTGTTCTCTCTAAACCTTTCAGCACTGTCTCTCACTGTAAACTTCTAGCTAAACTTTCCAACCTCCAGCTCTGTACTTCCTCCCTAAACTTGTTCTCTAGCTATCTCACCAATAGACAATAATCCATTCGCTGGCAAACTTTCTCCCCCTTCCAACCTGTCAACACTGGTGAACCACAGGGATCTATCTATTGTTCACTATTTTCACTAATAATCTACATTCTGCCTTTAACTTCTCAACTCTCTTTCAATATGCTGAAGGTTCCACTCTTATTACAACTGCACACAGCATCCCAGATCTCTCATCTCTAATTCTGAACTCCTTTTCTTCTGTCGAAACATGCCTCTCTGATAATCAACTCATACTTAATCCTAAAAAAATAAACTCCTTCTCTTCCTTCCTTAAACACTGGCACATCACAAATCCGCCTTTCCCATCACCTCCTTCAACAATACCATCACAATACCATAATTAAAGCTGAACCTCATACCAAACTATTAGGCATCATTATCAATGATGAATTAAAATATGACATACAAGGTCCCAAGAAAGCTGATCTGGGCAGTACTGTGGTGGTTCTAAGTCCCAGAAACAGTGGTAGAATTAGTGCAGGCTATGTACAAGGTCCCAATGACTCAAGTATGAACAGTGTTCGGCCTCACAGAGGGGTTCACAGTGGGAGTGGGTGTACATCAGGGTTCAGCTCTGAGCCTACTGCTGTTCATACTGGTGATGGACTACATTAGCAAAAAGGTTGGAGGGGACGGATTAACAAATTTGCTGTATGCAGATGATGTGGCATTACAGGCAGACTCTGAGCTAGAACTTCAGCAAAGTACAGAGCAAAGGAATGCAAAATGGAAGGCACATGGAATGAAACTAAGCACAGATAAGAGAGTGGTAATGGCAGCAAACTGGGAAGATCAGAAGAAGATGAGAAGTGAGATAGAAGGGAAGATAGTGAAACAGGTAAACAGCTTCAAGTATTTGGGAGGGGTGGTTGAGGAGAAAGGAACTCTGAATGAAGAGGTCAAAGCTAAAATCAGAGGGGCTGCAGCCAACTGGCATAAAGTGTCAGGTGTAGTCTATGGCAGAATAATGCAAAAGAAGCTGAAAAGTAAGGTGTACAAGACAGTGGTGCGACCAGTACTAGTTTATGGTACAGAAACCTGGGCAGTAAAGGCAGAACAGATGAAGAAGCTAGAGGTGATGGAAATTATATGCCTGAGAAAGGTTGTAGGATGCACTCTGTGGGACAGACAAAGAAATGAGGACATAAGAGCAGAAGCTAAAGTAGCTCCAATTGGAGAAAATATCAAAGAGAACCGATTGTGGTGGTTTGGACATGTGCAAAAAAGCAGAAGGCAATCTGGTGAAGTAGATTTGGGACAGGCGGAAAGAAGGCAAGAGGAAACAAGAACATCCAGCAAAGAGGTGAATGGATTGTGTAAAAGAAGATCTGCTACAGTCAGGCATGAGTGTCAAAGAATGCAGGAGTGTGGCATTGAATCGAGATGGTGACAGGTAACAAGATTCCCCAACCCCTTGTAGAAAATGGGAAAAAGGGGGCTGACGATGATGATGATGATACACATCCAGCACTGTATAAAGAAAATGCACCAGACATTTTGTCTGCTCTATCACAATCAGAAATTTCTTACAGCTTCCTCCAGAATATTCCAGAAGATCCCTAGCTCAGTCTCTTGTATTACCTTGTCTTATGTATGCAGCCCCTATTCCTACAAATATTCAAACTATTCTACTCTCCAAACTTGAGCAAACGTATAATAAAATTGCCAGATTTGCCACTAGCCTCCCCTATAATTCCCATCACTGTCTCACCTTCAAAACAGTCCAATGGGCTGAATTCTCCAACCAGCTATTACTTCAGAAGTTATATATTACCCATTCCATCCTGAATGACCCCCATCCTGCCCCTCCACATCTAACCTTGTATCTTACTATAACTCCCGTCATCTCCTTCACACTACCAACAAACACCCCCTTGATATCTACAAACCTAACAAGAATATTGGAAAAGTCCTCTATGAGTACTCTGTAGCCCATGCCTGGAACACACTTCCCCTTAATATAAGACAGATCTCCAAAAAATAACTGTTTAAACATGAACTTAGACACTATCTAAAGACTTGGTCCTGCCCGTGTCTAACTCACCCATGACAACTTTATCTTATCATCTTTTACTCATCTAATCTTTTATTCTCCCCCTTTTATTTTCACATCTTCTCTCTTCTTCTCTCTGTCTTGTAATTCTATATAATTCTGTTTCTGGATTTTTATTCAAAGTATAGTCCGTGGTATTAAAATCTTTATAATTTCTATCTGCACGATGTTTCTTTCTGTTTAAATACTTTACGTGTACCATATATTTTATACCAAATACGTAATCTTATTTTTTACTTATAATTGTATCTTATCTACAGTTACGTAATTATGTTAACTGTTCTAATGATATTCTTGTTATGTCTAATGTATAACTGTTCATTTTTCTTATGCTTATGAACTTAATATGATTGTGAACTTTTTGGAGCTTTTCTACTCGGGTCTCCACTGAAAATGGGCTTCTGGCTCAGTTGGACTAAAACGGTTAACAAATGTAAAATAAAATAAATAAATATAATAAATGTACAGGTCTGTAGTTGCCTGGGTCTCTAAATGGACTGGTCTTGTCCAGAGAGTTATTTTGCAGTCATAGGTTCATATGTGTTTACTAGGCTAACAACCACAAGGGCCTTTTTAAGCTTAGCTATATATCCCAAATCTCTGACAAGTTCTGATACCCTTCATAAGTGTAAGCAGGGGTTTTGGAGATGAAACAGTTATAAGCAGGGGTGTGGGAGATGAACCAATGTTCTCCATTCACTTGGCACAAAGCCTGTATGGAGGTTATGGTTGAATAGTGATTCTAGTGGGTCTGATAGGTCATGTACCAAGCTATTTAGGAAGCATTCTGGAATATTATCAAGGCCCACTGTTGTAGTGTAGCTGGCCTTAGAGGGTGTATTAAGGACCTGCTCCTTAGTTATGGTTGAGGGTATTTCTTGAGGGGTGACTGGTGGGGAGAGGGGGAAAAACTGGACCTAAATTTGTCAGCCAGTAGAGTTACTGTCCTCCATCTCAGTACAGATACTTCTACTCTTCATACTTTAACACTATTCTCCCTTTTCTTTTTCCAGTTATGTAACTATACATATGTTTGTTTTGTTAGAACTAAATATATATTATTTGTCAGATTTTCTATTCTTCATTATAAATGTAAGCAACTACTATATGCATACTGAACATTGTTTTGTTACACTGTGATGAATCCCGGGCTGTGCCTGTAATTGGCCATTATTTTAGCAGTGTTCTACTTCAGTAAAGAAATTTTAATAAAATAGATTTAAATAAAATAAAACATTACCAGGAGGAACCACATTATTCCGCCTTCCCTTACTGCTTCATATCAGAATCATCACACTCTTGAAAATATTATTTTTCTTTCACTTTTTCCCTTAAAATCATCAAACACTTGAAAATATGAACTGCGATAAGTAAGATATCAGAGAAGTGGTTTGGAGAAGACTTGGATTTAATCCTGCTATATTGTATTTTATGTTCCTCATTTTTCATTTTGGAAGTTTTCTGTGCAGTACTCTTGACACCAGTGCAGCAATGAAGCAAATAAGGTATGGTACTGTATTGTCAAACTTTGAAGAATTATTCTCAGAATCACAATCGTAATGTACAGTCTGTAGAAGGTGTACGGTGCTCTGTTCAACTGAGATGAGAGCTGCTTCACAGCAAACTACAAAATTAAATGTAGTAAAAAACTCTTCTGTGCTCTCACTTGTGTGGTTTTGTTACAGCTCCTACATGCGTGGAATATGATAAGCTAACTAACATATGGGTTTAACAAAATGGAGAAGGTATCCATCACAAAAGCAGCCAAGTGAGTGTAAAACAGGCAGAATGTAAATAACTTAGCCTAACAGACTGAAATTGCAATTTAATGTAAAAAGTGGAAAATCACAGTGAGAACATTTGGTTTAACAAGAGGGAGGTGCACACTAATGTAAAAGCAGCCCTGCACATGGCTGTTTCAACCACAAAGTCAGCATTTTGGATAAATATTTGTACGTACTTTATACAATCTGATGAAACATATAATACAAAAACACTTCCTGTGTAGATTTCTGTTTGCATCAGAAAAGGATGATTAAATGTAGCTCAAAGTAGTACAAAAGTGTACCAAAAAGGTAAAACCACTTACAACATTAAAACTGACTGCATTTTACTGAGAAATTCATCAAACTACTATTGTTTCTCTAGTGTAGCTAGTTAGTAAGATTCATAGGTATTTAATTTTATCAGATGCTAAGTACTTAACAAAGTCATTATTTAATTCCTTTTTATTTGAGTTAATTAATACAATTTTAGTTTTGATTTCATTAAATAGAAGACCAGAAACAGTCTGAAAGAAGTTCATTGTTAGGAATAATTTGGTTAATGATTTATCTTTATCAGAAATTGCCAACAGGATGTCATAAGCAAATAATTGTATTTTCATTTCTAAGTTATTCTCTATTACTATGCCTTTAATATTAGTGTTTATTCTAACATAGCTAACTAACACACGGGGTTTCGTCTTGTTTTTGTGTTGCTTACACTTAGAAAAGAAAAAAAGAGAAGATTTTAACACAAGAAGGAATGTTGAGGGGGCGGAGCCTGAATGGCCAACTGTTAGCAGCATTATTTTGAGCTCCTTAAACTACACAAAATTAGAGGAAATCAAATGATCTAATTTTTCTAGAAACAAGACAACATTGTTTCTAATCTACTATTCTAAAGATATACCAACTTTGAGGATTTTACCTAAAACTTTTCCTGTCAAATATTTTGGAGAAAAAACATCCTTGTGGAAATGAGTAACATAAAGAACTCTGAATCTCTACTGAAGAAAGGTATACAACAGATGTCTTCCACTCTTCAGGCTTTCTCATTAAAGATGGACACATTTACAGATAAACTTGAAAGTCTTAGAGAGAATGTCAAAATCAAACTGACATCCTAAAAGAGATTCTTCAACAACAACAATCCAAATTAATAGACGTTGAAACATCACTTATTGATATTGATGGAAGGTTCAAGGAAGAAGAGAATCAGGTTGAATTTCTTACCCAACAAAATAATTGGTTAACCAACAAGCTTGATGACCTAGAAAACAGAGTTAGATGAACTAATATAAGGATTTTTGGTCTTCCTGAAAAGGCTGAGGGTGATAACATTATTTTATTTTTAAACACTTGGCTTCCAGAATTACTTGATCTAAAGGAAGGCTTATCTAATTGTATTGAGAGAGCCCACAGAGCAATAGGGAAGCCTATTCCATCATCAGGCTCTGCTTCTCCCAGGTCCATAATTGTCAAATTTCTTTCATATTTGGACAAAGATCTTATTTTCAAGTCAGCTTGAAGGAAAATTCCACTAACTTATAAGCAACACCAGATAAGATTTGACAATGACTATTCATCAAGAGCCCTAGAGCAAAGGAAGAAAGTCTGGCCATTAGTAAGATTTTTAAAACAAAATAAAATAAAAACTCATTCATATATCCAGAAAAAATCTGAATTTTTTTCTCAAATGACTTAAAAACTTTCAACACTATAAAGAAATCATCTCCTTCATCAAAAACAACAATATGATCACTATTCCTGCAGACATGGACTGATCAAGTTCTTCCACATTAAAAAGATCTCCTGAGAAAAATAACTGGTCGGACGTTCGGAAAAAGAAACAGAAAACTGAGCTTAAAAGCTATACTACTTCTGAATCTCTCAAAGTATCTACTAAATCTTGAGTTTTAAACTTCTGAACAAAGAGAAAAAGTATGTATTCCTGTATGTCTTTTTTATCTTTTAATATACTACGTCTTTAATCACAATCTGTTTCATATATAAAATATTTCATACTTCTAGATATTTAAATCTCTAAGTATACATAATTGGAGGGCTTTGCCTGTTAAGGTTGAACTTTGACGCACACAAGTGTTTTTTAACTTCATTAATTAATAGCCTTTTAAGCTAATAACTTTAATCTACCACTATTGTAATGATTTGTCACTTTATTTACATGATATAATAAGAAAACTAAAATTTTGTTTTCTTAGCAGTATTATTTTAAAGTCAAATGATTTTTATTCTCTGAGATTTTCTTTTTTAAAATCTCATGCTCATCGTTGATATGAGACACAAAATTCACATTGATAAAATGCCTTCATTTTGAATTATAACAGTTTACGTGTTCAGATCATCCTTACACTCTTTTTTTCATAGCTCGAGTGCATATATGTACTCGAGCTTCTTTTATGTAGTCTTCAACAAACATGATCCTTTATGTGCTTACGAAACAAATTGCATTTCTTTTTAATTCTACAAAGTAAAGCTAACTACCATTTAATTTCATCTCTCACAGATGTGTATTTTTTTATTGTTTAATATTCATTATTTCCTGGTGTTTTTCTACTTTGCCTATATACATAGCGTGTGGATTAGAATTAACTTACTTGTAATATTAAGGTTAAAATAAGAGTTGATACTGTCAGCTTTCATAGCATTTCTTTCAAATCTAGGAGACATCACAAAGCAAAAGCACTCAACTCCATAGTTACGTAGCTACGCATATATGCAAACTGTTTTACAGTTCCTCTTAAAGGGGAAATACAATTTGAATTGTTTA
This sequence comes from Protopterus annectens, assembly GCF_019279795.1. Taxonomy (NCBI): domain Eukaryota; kingdom Metazoa; phylum Chordata; order Ceratodontiformes; family Protopteridae; genus Protopterus; species Protopterus annectens. Next base: position 1,394,760,027 of record NC_056746.1, read on the forward strand.
GTAACAAGGGCTAGTTTTATTATTTCATTGACTGTTTTATCATCTGATTGCTATGTTTATAAGAAGCCCCCAATAAGTTAATAAGCATATAATCTATTATACATGTTCCTAAATATAAAAAGATGTGTGCTATAACAATGTCTTTCAGTGTATAACACTTCATATTGGAGTGAGTGCATAGACATGGTTTTCTTTCCTTATAACATCACATACTGGGGATGAGGCTTAATTGTGCCAACTAAGGATCGGGCACCATGTTAATTGACTTGCTATTACAATCAATTCCGTCTGTTGAGACTGATGGAGTGAATGGAATCCCAAGATTAATAAGAAAGTCTCAGGCTTAAACAGCATACTAGAAACATTTCATTCGCACTAGAAAAAAAATTAATACTAGTAACATAGAAATGAAATCAAAAGAAACAATTAGAAACTTCCTTCAGACTAATATAACCCTCAAGATACAGGAACAACAGAGTAGGCACACTGACAAGCAAATAATGTCCGAGTTGCAGAATCAAATTAAAAAACTGAAACCCAGTAAAGCACCGGGGAATAACAACATAACACCAGAAATGTATAGGTTATTGCCCAATGAAACTTAACAGTTATTGTTGAAGGTTTTTAACCAGGTTAAACAAGGAATATTAGTTCCACCTTCTTGGAAATATAGTTTACTCTCACCTATTCTGAAATCTGAAAGAAATGCCTCAGAATATTCTTCCTATGGGCCCATTTTATTATTAAATGTAGATTACAAAATGCTTATGGCAATACATACAGAAAGAATCAAACATATATTACCATCATTAATTGATCACAACAAGACAGGTTTCATAAAAGACAGAAACACCTACGATAATATTAAAATCATTCTTGCCTTGATGGAGTATGTTGATTTAAGTAAGAGAGTGTCATGACTGGTGAGTCTAGACACCAATAGTGCCTTTGATTCAATTGATTGGAATTATTTACTGCGGGTACTAGAAGAATACATTTTTTCACAACAATTCACATTCTTAATTAAAACACTATATGAAAATTCTCTGGCCTACGTTAAGATTGGGTCAGGTCTCTCTAGTTCTATAACTATTAGAAAAGGAACCAAGCAAGGATGCCCACTTTCACCTTTACTGTTTGCATTAGCAATTGAGCCTTTTGTTAGCATGAATTTTGTGAAGGAAATAAAGTCTGAAAGTCAAATGTATGTCATTGTTTAGTGTTTTCAATCCCCAATGACTGGCAACAAACCATTGAGGAGTAAGGGACCACAAAATAAAGCAAATATCTGGATATTGTTAAACATGTTATATTTTGGATGTAAAATGCTTCCTCCAACACCATTTTCATATACTACAGCAAATTTGAAACATTAGGCCCAGGAACTATTTTACATCCAAAATATATAAAAAAATAATATAGTAATAAAAAAAATTAAATAAGTAAATAAAACACAGCAATTTTACAGACAGCCCATTTTCTAAGTGCTGTAATGCTCTCCATGATATGCAGCACCAGGCCTCATAACACCCCTGGGTGGGCGTTGTATACACAGTAACACACACCCTGTTGGGCATTATTGCTTGCCAAAAAAAAAACAACATGATGGTGAATCAGGATCCAGTTAAGCCTGCTCTTTGATCAAGAAATAACAGACTAGACAGAGAGTTGGTTCAGGCTGTGTGTGGGATGTGTACACATAGTCTGCTGAGAAATCCATCTTCAGTAGAAACAAAAGTGCATCTGAGCCTTGGTATACTGGCCACTGGGACATTTCGTCAGCACTAAGCTCACATAGTAAGGATGTCCCAGACAGCTGCTAGCTGCCTACTAGGACAGTTTATCTCAGTCATTTGCAGCAAGGAGGATGAGTTCATCTGCTTCCCATCAATACCATGTGGACAGCAGGCTGCAATGGAATGGTTCTATGCCATAACCGATCTTCCCAATATCCTTGGTAAAGTTGCACTCACATACCAATTAAAACCCCTTCTGGAGAGGGTGTGGAAGTGTACTTCAACAGAAAGGGGTAGCCATTGAACAGCTGTCAGGTAGTGTGTTCAACAGACATCCTCATGATTAACCTGATGGCAAGTCATCCTGGTAGTTTGCACAATGCACCTATATGGAGGGAGATTGCCCTAATGGCATTGTTCCAAGAAGGTAAGATCCCTGAGAGGCTATGATTTGGGAAATATTCTTGTATAAGTCAAAGGTGTGCCATACGGTTGTGTGAAGCAACCATACTAATGCTCTGTCATTTTTATTTTATTTATTTGCATTTATTTATTTGGATTTATTTACCGGGAGGTCTACTGGGCCAGGGTGATCCCTTTTTCAGTAGAGGCCCAGGAAGAAAATCTCACAGAACACTACATTATAGAATAGGTGATACAATACAATAGATAATACTAGTTATACAGATGTTAGATTTTAAGTATGCAAGCCAAACAAGAATACAACTGATGACATGGGATAATAATAGTGAATGTGTGATCAATACAGTGTTGCAGTTTTGTGGTACAGAGAGAAAGATGAAGAGCAGCAGATTAAAATTCTAAGAATAAAGTATAGCCTTAGAGCTATTGTTATATAGACATCAAGACTGAATGGAAGATATGGTAGGTAACTGATATAGCAGATTATGTGTAGCTGGGTGGCACATGTTGGACTTAGTAGGTTGCAAGCACTGAATGTATATATGAGGAGTCTGAGCCATAAGTGAGATAGAGAGGAAAAGTTGGAAGGCTAGGAATATTGGATTTTTTATACTCAGTGCTGCTACATGTACATAGCCAATGGGAGAGCAGGTGTCACTTCAGCAGTCTTACAGCATTCAGGGTTGCTAGTAGACCTAATTGAAGGAGGCAGAGCATTACTGCTATAGCATATGGGCAATGCTTTTAACTGGCGGAAAGGTTAGGTTTTGCTACTTTTATACCAAAAGGTGAGTGTGCTTATCTACTGGATCCCTGGCTCATGAATCTATTCAGAATCCCATTCATACCTGTTGAGGCTATATTCAACAGAGCACACACCATGACATAAAACATTAGTGAGTGACTGCTTAGCATGCTGTAATCATGATTCAGTTGTACGAACACATATGGGGTACAATGCACTACACACCACAAAAGACTACACAAATTGCCACCATGTGTGTTGTATTGCACAATTATGATAAAAAACAAGTAATCTCCGTGGTATCCCCGAAGTCTCAAAACAACCCACTAAAGTATAGTGGGTCCAAAAACAAAACAGTGTAAGAAACTTCTCTGTGTGGAAGATTTTCAGTCCATATATTTCTAGTTAATTACTGTATATTAATCAGATCAGACAATAGTAGTAGAAGTAACAAATGTAAACTCGCCCCAAGTCAAAACAAAACAAAAAGTAATAATAGAAATTATATAATTGTACAGCATTACTAAGTATTTGAAAGTAATCCAAGCAAGGCAGGCAGTCTGTTTCCAGTCGAAAATCCTTTATTAAGTACACAGACAAGCGATCCAAGTAAAACAAAAATAGAGTAATAATTTCCTCACTGGTACTCTGGTTGTACCTGGATGTGCAGGTCCTGCAAGTGGTCAGTGCCACTGTAACAGATAATGCCTAGCTATATTCAGTGCATACAGTGACTTTACTCTGTGTGTATGTGGCACAGTGTGGGTAGGGGGTTTGGCTGTGTGGGTTGGGGGAAGTAGCAAACCACAACACGTGGATAAGGGTGCAGACAAAAGTATGATAGAAAGATGTAACTCACAGAACATACAGCCAGCAAGGTGTAACTCAACCGACACCATACAGTAGGCTGCACACCATGTCCAAGATGTGCAGACACCATGGAAGACATGTGCTATGCTGGGTAAAGCAGTCAAAGAAGATGCACACAGAATCCCAGCCAAACAATTCTATGGCTTTAAAGCCAATCTATATATGCGACTATCACTTGACGTACTTGAATTACTAATGACTTGCCATTATTAAAGATGCAGATCCAAGTAATACAATAATCTATTCTGTTCAGTCTTAACTCCATGTCTGATTTAACACTGCTCATTAAACAACAATAAAAAACAGTTAAACACACAAATTAACTATTTACACCCTAATTTAAGATCAGGAATTAATTAGTAACCATATTATTTTATTTACATTGTACTAAAGTCTTAACAACTGGACCAGTGACTTCTCATTGTGCATTGAAATCTAATTTACTAAATGGATATAGATCTTAGGTACTTTGTTCTGTGTTGGCATCCTGTACAAGCTCAAATTCCAATATATCATCCTGTCCAGCTCTTTTTCTTGCTATGAAGATCTTTCAGATCTCCAATAATTTTCAGTTCCATATTTTAAAACTCTGTAATCATTTTTTCACCTCTCTTATTGATAGATTGTATTTTGTTTGCCATTTCCCAGTTATAGCTTTCTTATCCCCTGTCAATACTAAAAGACAGAAAGCTTTCACCTCTTTATTACATGTTATGTCAGCAGAACAAAAACATTTCTACACTGAGATTAATTATCTTCCAAAAATGACATAGTAAATTATTCAAGTAATTTTTTTTTACTGAATCAGCTCCTTGCCCACCTACAATATATGCTCCCTGTGATGCCCTACCACCTCTGGGCCAGTAATCAAGGAGCCTCAATCCTTACCAGTGACACCAGTGAGGGACTTTCACTGGGAGGATAACAGGTACACACACAGTATCTCCAGATGCAGCTCTCTGCATCAAGCACAATTTCCCTTAAGAACACATGGGGAACACAGTCAGCCCAGGGCTGGTTTCTCCCCCTTTGTCCAGATCCCCAGTAAGACTCCCCACTGGCACAGCTATAGAGTTGGGATCTCAGCTGAATGTCCAAGCCAAGCCCTCCAGCAACCTCTCTGTCCAACCAGTGCTTCGTGTTCCTGCCCAAGTAGCTGACATACACACTCTTGGAGATTTGATTTACACACACACACACACACACACACACACACACACACACACACACACACACACACACACACACACACACACACACACACACACACACACACCTGGGAAAGGCTGGCACATGTTTACTAGCTATGCCTCCTTCTGCCCAGACTATAAGGCAGTTACCACTTCCACCAGACAATCCTGCCAGCTACCTTAAGGCCCTTACAAGGGTATCCAATAAGGCCCTTACAAGGGTATCCAATATACTGTGTAATATTAATACTAATACAAATGGTAGTCTGACCAAGACCAAGGCTATTAGGGGTGACCCACACAGTGCCACCAAATAAATATTCAAATACTCTCAAAACTTAAATATCTCTACAAAGATCAGCCACAATGAAATGATTAAATATATTTAATAATAAATAAAAGAACAAGGAAATACTAAGTATATATTCACAGTGACATCAGATTTAAAAACCACAGGAAATATTTAAAAGGACAAACTCAGACAAATAAAGAAAAACAATATCTAAATTAAGTTTCACTATATTCCTGACTAAAGATAAGAGAATTATACTATTCCCTACTCACTTAATAGAGCAAGGCAGATGATGTGGTGAATGGTCCTTCTTATTGTCAGGCCCAAGACAGAATACAGAACTCTCAGTCTTATTAAGAGACTTCGCAAAATAATATTTAAAGTATTACGTCTTAGATAGCTTGCAGAATGACATCACTTCTGGTCATCTGACTTCTAGTTCCCATGCAAACCCCCATTGCTGGAAGCTGGCAGGATTTAGGACCTACCTGTAAAAATACAGACACATAAGGGCTTTTGCTCATATCTATGGCAGGTGCTGGAAGTCATAAAACAATTTCATACCTCCATGCTTCCAGAGTAGTAATTAGTTCACCCCAAAGACAATACAGAAAACTTCCTGGTACAGACTTTGTGTCTCTGGCTGCATTGAAACTTGTGAGATAGCATCTTTATGGCCTAGCCTGTAAAGTGATTTAATTTTATATATATTTTAAAGTTTGCTGGACTGAGGTTAACCTTCCAGTTTCCTCTGTTAAGGCATATACATTTAAGCAGTTAGAATACTGCATGTACATTTCTTTTTTCGCCAGTAGGGTACACTATGGATACATTTCAAACACAAGCACTTTACAAACACCTTTTCAGCACAAATATCTGTACAAATCAGTTTGATATACACATGACAAACAGTTCTAATACATTTGTAACAAAAGCATCTAGTATAAATCAGTTTGATATTCACAAATGGCTTATAATTATTTACAAAATTTCAGCTAGCTGTGCTGGCAGTACCTATCATCACATCTCTCCCCCCTTCGAAGACTCAAGCTAGTTTTTCAAGTGCCCCTTGAGAAACTTTGCTTAAAAGGAATGAGCCTATCTGGAGTACATTACCCCGTTCCCTGTCTTGAGATCTCAGCTGCCTTGGCATTGCTGACCTCAGTAGAGTGTTGCACTGTCTTATCATGTGCCTGCAACCCTAGGCTTCACCATAGTAACTTGGGATTTTGCTGGCTGGCTTGCTGTAGCCATAGATCCCTATCAGACTCCTCCTGCCTTCTACTGCAAATACTTAGCACCAGGGACTCCCTATCATGGTAAGGTTTCATGGTGATAACATGGTTCAATTTGTGCACCTGCCTCCTGCCTAGTTGTTCTACCATGCAGTTAACATCACTGACCTTCCTTACCACTTTGAAGGGTCCCTCTAAAGCTGCCTGCATCTTAATGTGTCTGACATGAATGAGAACCATAACCTGCTGCCCCACAGCATACTCTCTGGCTCGAGCATTCTTGTCATACCAAACCTTTTTCTGCTGTTGGGCTTCAGCCAGGTTGTCCTGGGCAAAGCCCACGAGTTCCATGAGCCTTGCCCTGAGGTTTAGGACATATGCCACAACAAACTCCTTGTGGGATTCACACTCACCCTCCCACTCATTGTGAATCAAATCTATAGGTCCCCTCACCTAATGCCCATACAGCAACTCAAAGGGTGAAAAACCTGTGGATTCCTGGGGAACCTCTCTGTATGTAAACAGGAGATGGGGCAAATATTTGCCACACTCTCTCTTAAAAAGGTCTGGAAATGAATGTAGCATGGTCTTTAGAGTAGAGTTTAACCTCTCCACAAGACCATTAGTCTGGGAATGGTAGGGGGTGGTCTTTAGGTGCTTCAACTCACAGTGCTTCCATAGACAACCCAGCAGGTCTGACATGAAATTGGAAACCCTGCCAGTCAGTATTTCTTTTGGGACACCTACCCTGCTGAACATCTCTAACAAAGCATTTGCCACCTTTTCTGCCTCAGTGGAGGACAGGGCCACTGCCTCAGGGTATCTGGTAGCATAAAATGCTACCACTAGGATATACTTCTTCCTTGGGTAACATGAAGTACTCACAGGCCCCACAATATTCATAGCTACCCTCTGAAATGGCTCCTCAATCACAGGCAAAGGCTCCAAAGGAGCTTTGACCTTGTCTACTGCCTTGCCTACATTTTGGCACTGTGCACATGTCCTGCAGTACCCTGTTACATACCTTTCAATCCCAGGCCATTAAAAGTTCTGCATAATACATCTCTTGGTATGCTTTATGCCCATAAGACTTGCAAAGGGAATGTCATGGGCTATGACTAGAAGTGTTAGACAGTAGGCTCTGGGCACTACCATCTGCTGTATTCTCTCACCCTCTAGCCCTCCCTCAGGGGTCCATTCTCTATACTGTAACCCTTTGTTCCAGTGTGCAGAATCCCCTTTTCCTTGAGACTCAGGTGCCTCCCTAGCTACCTCCCTCAAACCTTGTAATGTAGGGTCTGAGCCTGACTCAACTCTCTCTCTTTGTAACCCTTCCCAGCTCCCCTTACACAGAAAGTCTGGTATCCTCTAACAGCGGTGCCTCACTGTCAGGCTGGTAACTACTACTCACCTCTGCCCTTGCAGTCACTCTGTCCAAGGGAACATCAGTACCTACCAGCAGCTGTGGCTCACCTTCAGACTCACTGCTACAGGGTAGCTCCCTCTCTGAAATAGCCACACTACCAGCCCTGGCTTCAAGTGTGCAGTCTGTCTGGGTCCCCCCAGGCTACCAGACCCACATGCCTATCTCCAAGCCTGACTGTGTGTAACTGCATGCACATAAGGTACTGTATTATCAAAATCCTTCCCTATCAGGACATCTGCAGGGATATCCTCAAACACTCCTACATGCTTGCTTCCTTTTCCACTCTGCCAGTCAAGGTAAACCCTATCCAAAGTTATTTGGAATGGTGTCTCTTCTAACACTCTGATTTGAGTAGACTGTCTAAGCAAGTAGTGCTCCTCTTTAATCATTGCAGAAATCACAATGGGTAGGTCAGAGGCTGTGTCTCTCTTAGCAGTGGCTTGTTTCCCATCTACTAAGAAAGGATATAATCTGTTGTGGTAGTTTGGTATCCTTGTTGTCTCCAGACAACTTACCACTGGCATTCTGTTATTCCCACTTGCTGGCTAACTTACTTTTTGTTCCCCACCTTGCCTCCGTGGACATCTATATGATACATGGCCCCACTGGTTACATTTAAATCACTTAACCCTTAATCCTGGCCTTGTATCTGAACTAGTGGCTTCCCCTGTTACTGGTAGACTCTGTTGGGGCAGTCTGGGCTGCCCATCATGGGTTCCCTTATATCCATATGCAGTACTGGGTATTCCTTTCCTGTGCAGTGATGCCCTGCTTGCTAAGTAGAGATCCCCCTTTTCCTCAGCTCATCTGTGGTGTTGCATTCCCTATCTGCCAACCAAATTCTCATGTCCTCAGGCAAAGTGCTGAGGGCTTATTCCCTCAACAAACAGTCTGCCATCACTTCAAAAGTGGTGATCTGACACACACACACACACACACACACACACACACACACACACACACACACACACACACACACACACACACACACACACACACACACACACACACACACACACACACCTATTAAAATAAGTGTTTAACTCAGCAATATAATCACACACACTTTCATCTGCCTTGCGTCTATGCTCACAAAACTTTTTTTCCATAAGCTTCAGCTGTTAACTTAAAGCACTCTAATAAACATTTCTTTACTTTGTTATAGTCTAAACAATCAGTACCATAAATTTGGAAACAGCAGTTACAGCTCTACCATGGAATAAGGGGATTAGGAACTGTACCCAGAGTCCTTGGTCAACATTATACTGTTTGCATACTCTCAAATATATGAATAAAACTATCAAAATTATCACCTTCTTGGCTTTGAGGAAGATGTTTAATGACCTTTATTGCTTCTTGGGTATTGTTACTCCATTCCCTATTACCTCCATGACCCTGGCGAAAAGTCAGCATTGCCATTTCATGTTGCCTCTGCCTCTCATTTTCTTCAGCTTACAAAAGCCAGAGTTTCTCATTTTCTTCAGCCTCCAAACACCTCAGTCTCTCTAGTGATTCTGCTTTGATCTTCAAATGCTGCAGTCTCTCTGCTGAATCTAATTCCAAACGTTTGGACTGCAGTTGAAGTCTCCTTAACTCCATGTGGATTTTTAAGTCCTCTGAGGAAAAGTTGAACTGTCTTGCTTCTGAAAGCTGTACATCCCCACTGCCATTCCAGTTGTCTTCTTGGTTGCTGATCTGTGATGTAGCTGTGATTAAGGCTGCAGTAATTTCCCCTTTAGTCAGGTTGGCATGCCCCAGTCCTTTGATTTGGCACATCTCAGCCAACTGGCTCCTTGTCAGTTTGCCATAATCCTTTGCTGACATCCATGGCTGCTCTCCATGAATAACTAAGCTAACAAAAGTAAATAAATTAATCTATTATGATATGAAACTCTGAATGTTCAGCACATGGCTACTTGTGAGTATAACCACCTTCTTTATTGACAATGGCTTACAGGCTACAGAAGTTCAATGTCCCCACCACTATTACCAATATATGATGTGGTGATCCCACCACTGTCATCAATATGTGACACCCCACCACCTCTGGACCAGTAATCAAGGCATCTCAATCCTCACCACTGGCACCAGTGGGGGACAGTCACTGGGAGGATAACAGGTACACAAACGGTATATACAGATACAGTTCTCTGCATCAACACAATCAAGCAGAATTTCCCTTAAGAGCACACAGGGAACACAGTAAGTCTGTGGCTGGTTTCTCCCTCCTTCTCCAGATCTGCAGTAAGACTCGCCACAGGCACTGCTATAGAGTTGGGATCTCAGCTGAATGTCCAAGCAAAGCCCTCCAACACCCTCTCTGTCCAAGCACTGCTTCGTGTCCCTGCCCAAGTAGCTGACATACATACTCTTGGAGGTTTGATTTACAGATACACACACACACACACACACACACACACACACACACACACACACACACACACACACACACACACACACACACCTGGGAAAGCTTGCACAGGTTTACTAGCTATGCTCCCTTCTTCCCAGACTATAAGGTAGTTACCACCACCAGACTCTACCTTAAGGACCTTACAAGGGTACCCAATATACTGAGTAATATTAATACTAATAGAAATGGCAGCTTGACCAAGAGCACAGCTATTAGGAGTGGTCCACACAGTGTCACCAAATTAATTTGCAAATACTCTCAAAACTTAAATATTTCTACAAAGATCACGCACAATGAAAGGTTTAAATATATTTAATAATAATAAAAGAACAAGAAAATACTAAGTATATATTCACAGTCACGTCAGAGTTTAAAATCACAGGAAATATTTAAAATAATTCTAAACAAGTGACTTCAAATGTTGAAGAAAGCGATATATGCGACAATAGCTTAGAGGGTTTTCCTCATATCACTGTGGATTTTACAAATATCAACACTAATGAAGCCGAAGTCGCGGCGACAAGACCGAAAGGTCAAAGAAAACAGCACCAAGGTGCTGGGGACAGACTTAATAACATTCCAGGTACACAGAAACTGTTTTCTGAATGTTTGAATACTAAATATGGTTTTAGTTTGGAGCATAGCTCTACTAAATACAGTGCTACTTTTTTCACATTGTTGAATGACCTGGAATTTTTTCTAACTAAATACAAGACTTTGGACATTGATAATGACTATCTTAAGCACTGCATTTCTCTTAATATTGTTCCCAAAGGCCTAAGGGTCTGCAAGTACCCTAATAATGTTATGGAGGGGTCTGAATTTTGCAATGAATTAACCTCCATCTTTGACAATTGTGGGTTCAATATAATGAAAGCTATTATCAAAAACAATGAGAGACTAATGGAAAAGTTACAATATGACATTGAAAGTATTAACAAAGCCATTTTAAATGACTTGTTGTATACAGTTGAAGCTAATAGAGTGAAATATCAGGGTGTGTTTAAAAATGTTGATGCAAAGTGTAAAGAAGTACAAAACAGAAAGATAGGTAAAATCAAAAGGGACCAAGAAGAGTACAAAACCAACACACACTACCCTAAACCAAAAACTACATTCAGGAACAGTTATGGTAATTGGGGTAGGCAAGAAACACATGATTGTGATTGGGGGGAATTTGAACATGAAGAAGAACAAGAACAAAATTTAGAATCAGAGGAGTACCCACCCCTACGAAGATCAGAGAGACTAATGAATCAGGGAAAAGTCTTTTATAATTCAAAAAACTACAGGGGAAGGGGGGGAAGGCAATTTCAGACGAGACAACAGACTTGGAATTAGTTGATGGTATTACCAAAGACATGTTTACTTTCACTTATGATGGTTTCAACATTTTTAACTATTCCAAAGTCAGTATAGATAAATCCTGGTTTGACTTATTTTCAAAGGGATTCACTTTTATTCCCACCCAAAAAAACAGACATATTTAAACTACTGATAGACATAAAGTTATTCATTCGGAAAAAGAATTTAGAGTTGTTCTTCAAAGGTAGAAACCTAGAGTGTGATGTCAATCAATTGAAGCGTAACAGCACATTCAACCCCCCCACACACCCTCAGCTCAGAAACTTCGAACTAAAAGTAGAAAATGAAATTAGAACTCATTTAACAAAGAAACATTTCCATTCTAATTTAACACATGATGAAAAGAATACTTTAAGAACTATTAGTAATAACCATGACCTGAGGGTTATGAAGCCAGACAAGGGTGGGGGTGTTGTTGTAATGGAGACAATTCAATATGAAGGAAAAATGCTGGAGCTGTTAAATGATTCAGAAAAATACTCCAGGGTTTCCATCAATGAGGTCAATATTGCCTACAGAAAGATTCAGGTCTTACTACATGACATGTTGATGGAAGGATCTATTGATCAAGGTACTTACAAATACTTGGTGGTTGAGAAACCAAAAATCCCGTGCATCTTTGGGATCCCCAAAGTGCACGAAAACAGCCTTGATCCACCGCTCAGACCTATTGTGTCAGCTGAGGGCTCAATAACAGCCCCTTTAGCGAAATTTGTGGATCACAAAGTCAAAAACATATTAGAGGGCTGTGACAATATTTTGAAAGATTCATGGGATCTCTTAAGGAAAATTAAGCCTTCCTTATATACTGATAATGTTGCTTTTGGTACAATGGACGTTATTGACTTATTTGGCTGTATTCCTCACGACACAGGGTTACATTGGTTTGAGGAAAAGTTAGTTGCAAGCAAAAGGTTGACTCACACAGACTTTAGAAATACCTTAACCTTGATGGAAGTAGTATTAAAAAATAATTTCATCTACTTCCAAGGAGAATATTTTAAACAAGAAAAAGGCGTTGCAATGGGTGCGCACTGCGCCCCAGCCTATGCCAACATTATTATGGCATATTGGGAAGAAAAATATCTTCTAAATTCCCTGCTTTTGAATGAATGTGTTTTATACACAAGGTTTTTGGATGATTTATGCTTTTTCTGGAAAGGGAGCAAGGAACAATTTACGAACCTTTTGGTTTATTTAAACAACACCTCTAGTTTTTTTAAATTTACCAGCAATTTTGACCATCAAGAATTGAGATACTTAGATGTTTGCATCGGTAAGAAAGAAGGATCCTTTACATCACGCATTTACAGAAAGGACTTACTTGCATTACACCAGTTGCCATCCCGCCCATCAGAAGAAAGGGGTAGTGAAAGGGCAACTGGTGAGGTTGAGTAGGATGACTTCGGACAATGAAGTCTTCTTTGAAGAAAGTAATTTTTAAGGAACCTATTTACCAAGAGAGGGTATCCTATAGAACTTTTTAACAAAGTGATTGACGAAGTAAATATTAAAAGAGGTGATTCTTTTGCCCCTATTTTGGGCAAAGATGAGAACTTGGTCTCAGCTCAACAGCAAGAACAGAAGAAGGGAGAGAATAAGTCAGGACTTATTACTACCTTTTGTCAACAATCAGCATTTTTAAGAAACATTTTCTCTAGGGAATGGAATAGCTTTTCCAAATTTTCGGATTTAGAACACATATTTGACAATGATCCATCTTACATTTACCGCAAAGGTAAAAGTATTAAAAATATTTTGGAGGCAGGTCAGAAAATCAATTCTATTTACAATGGTAATAGATCAAAGAAAGGACTACATAAATGTGGAAAATGCAACTATTGTACACACTTAATTTGTGGAGATACGTTTTATTTAAAAGCGAGAAACATGACTTTGCATCTAAACACCTTTGCCAACTGTGACACTATAGGAATCATATATATAGCTATTTGTAAAAAATGTTCCTCCTTCTATGTGGGAAAAAGTGAGAGAAGGCTCAGGCAGAGAATATATGAGCACCTATATGATGTTAGGGTAAGGAATGAAAAAAATGCACTTAGCAAGCATTTAGCAAAATGTGAGACCCCTGGATATCAGTTTTTTATCTTGGAGGTTGTCCCCACTAACCCCAGAGGTGGTATGTGGGAAACACTTATTGAATACAAAGAATTGTATTGGCAACTCCTTCTTGATGCAAATCGGAATTTAGGGCTCAATGAAATGGTGTCGATAGCCCCAGTATTAAAACTGAGGGCTGCAAAACTCTAATTTTATCTAACTTTTATACTGTATTCATATATTTTATTATCATAAATAATGAATCTTTTAAAATGTTTTTTAACATTTATTATTTTGTTAAGGAAAATGTTTTTCTATTTTAGATGCATTATCATTTTACACCACTAGATGGCTTCACCATTTAATTTTATTTATTTAAAACATTTTTCTCTGTGAAAGATAGTATTCAAGTCATCAAGTTTATTAATGAATTATTAAAGTGTTTTTTATCATGTTTTTAACACACAATTTCTACAGGATGAGTTTAGTTATTATTGAAGCTCAAATCTCTGTATTTTAACTTTATGGCTCTTTAGGTTCAAAAATTCTATGTATTTTTTCACTTTAAGCACTTTATAACATGATTGGTCAATGCAGTGGTGACAGATTTCAAATGGTGTATAAAAACACTCATTAAACAATATGGCCAGTATTACTGAAGAAGTTGGGGACGAAAACGTTTGTTGGATACGTTTTGGAGTGCATTTTCTTATCATCAGTGTATATCTGGAGTGTTGGAGTGTCTTGTTGCTGCTTTTGGAATAAAGCATTCACATATTTTCCAGGATCAGGATTTATTTGTGCTTGGTACAGTGGTTTTTTTACTTTTATAAATATTTAAAATAACATTGAAGGACAGACTCAGACAAATAAAGAAAATCAATATCTAAAGTAAGCTTCACCATATTCCTGACTGAATCTAAGAAAATTATACTGTTCCTTACTTTATAGACCAAGGCAGATGATGTGTTGAATGGTCCTTCTTGTTGTCAGGCCCAAGACAGAATACAGAATGTTCAGTCTCACTAAGAGACTTCTCAAAATAATATCTGAAATATTACTTCTTTGCAGAATGGCATTACTTCAGGTCATCTGACTTCTAGTTCCCATGCAAACCCCCCATTTCTGGAAGCTGGCAGGATTTAGCACCTACCCGTAAAAATGCACACAAGGGCTTTTGCTCAGATCTGTGGCAGGTGCTAGAAGTCATAAAACAATTTCATACCTCCACTCTTCAAAAGTAGTAATTAGTTCACCCCAAAGATAGTACAGAAAGCTTCCTAGTACAGACCTTGTGTCCCTGGCTGCATTGAAGCCTGTGAGATAGCATCTTTATGGCCTACTCCGTAAAGTGATTTAATTTGAGACAAATTTTAAAGTTTGCTGGACTGAGCTTAACTTTCTAGTTTCCTCTGTTAAAACATATACATTTAAACGGTTACAATATTTCATGTACATTTCTTTGGATATATTTCAAACACAAGCACTTTACAAATACCTTTTCAGCACAAACATCTGTACATATCAGTTTGATATACACATGGCATACAGTTCTAACACATTTATAACATAAGCATCTTGTATAAATCAGTTTGATATTCACAAATGGCATATAATTATTTACAAAATTCTAGCTAGTTGTGCTGGCAGTACCTCCTATCATCACACTCCCAATAACATCTTTCTGAGCCATTTCAAATATATGGCTCTTGTCTGTGAGAACAAGATTTGTAGGGGTAAAAAAATATTTGTGCAAATACTTTCATGAAAAATTCTAATTGCTTTTGTTTACTTGCATACCTAAGAATAAGACATATTTCCCATTACTACTCATCCGTAATATTTTTACTTAATGATGCATTCCATGCTGTTTTACATTTTTACTGCACTGTCTTCTCAAGTCTATTCTATTTTTTCCAGAGTCTAACTTCCTTTAACATAACGATTTGCTTAATACTTCTATGTAGATAAGGCAGTGCATAATGCATTTTTTATATTCATTTCCTAGAACTGCCAAAATGTCTGTGTGCTACCCTCATTTTACCTAACTGAACAGTATGCCTATAATCTGCTTCCATTTGGACATATAGTCTGTATTCTGAATCCAGTTTATTCATCTAAGTTGTGTGGCCTTATAATATGCTTCCAAATCTGGGAGCCCCAAATCAACCTGTTCCTTTGTCGGTATTAGTTTTTCCCAATGAAACTCCTTAATTTCCTTTTTCATATTCTTCCATTTCATTTCTGTTTACATATTTTTTGAAATGTGTTAGATAGATTAGACAGGAAAACAAGAAGGATGCTTCATGCTCACCAGATTATTTATAAATATCAGTGCATACCAAGATTATATATTCCCAGTTGCAAAGGAGGTATGGGCCTCCATGAAATATATGAAAAACACTGGAAACATAAGCCACAAAGCATCATAGAAAATGATGAAGTCTACATCACATGTGATCACCCATTACCAACAGTTCAAAAGATAGATGCTAGAAAACTGGATATAGTGGTCCATGTCACACCCAGTGACTACAGTGTCTTGCATACAGAGAGACACAAAGTCATAAAATATCAGGATTTGCAGGCAGAAATGAGAGCAATATGGAAGAAAGATACACAGACAGTTCCAATAGTAGTAGGAGCAATGGGTCTTATAAAAAAGAATCTCCAATTGTATTTAGATATGTTACCAATACATGTAACCTCGTATGAATTGCAGAAGGAGTCATTATTGGGCATATTGTGGGTGCTGCGAAAAGCACTTCTGGCTGACATTAAAGATTGAAACAATACTAATTTCATGAAATTTAACTGTACTTTGACTTAGGAATCGGGTTCATTCCCTTCATGGTATTAAAAACCCAAAAGATTTGGAGAAATTAAAAAAGCAAAAAAAACAAAATTCTACATCTGGCATTTTGGTTGATACACATAAGCCTGACATACATAAAAAAAACAGTGGGACCAAAAACATTTTATTTGCATGTTTCTTATCATGAGTGACCATAAATAACAGTTTCCATAGTTTTGTCTTATAATTTTTTGAGTAGTTTCTTCCCACATTTTCTTACCTGCAGCTATATTGTCTTGAACAGACACAAAGACAACTCAGCCCCTTTTGTGCCTGCAAAGGAAATTCTAGGACAAAGAAATGGTCTGGAATTTCAATGACAGCAAATTTGTTGAGTGTCATCATGTCATACTGAAAACATCTACTCTTTTACTTCCCATGTTGCAAATTTACTATTGTCATGATTAGTGAACAACTAGGGGTAACAAAATAGTCCCTTACTACAATGGTTGAGCAACCTCAGAGTTGTAGTTAGTGTGGAGGCACAGCCCCAATACGCAGTGCAACTATGGAGGTTTGTGCTGTGCAAAAATAAATTTGTATGTTTTTAAAGTTGTCAGTTTTACATTCTTAACTTTAATTTTCTGAAATGGTTAGTGCAATGGTTTCAGTGTTGATGAGTTGCCTTGAAGCACAGCGAAACCGAACAATAACTTTTATATGAACTCTGTAAAGGGTTCATAAGAAAGGATCCAGTATGCAAATCAAATGGCACATTTAAAACAATAAAACCAGAAAAAAAAGAAAACTTTAATGAAACACAGACTATATACTTTGCACTTACCACCCAGCAGTCATCTAATCAGTAGCATATTGATGTTGTGTCTTGAGCAAAGCATGTTTGTTTAATAGATGTCCACATAACTCCCAAATTTAGATTCATTTTGCCAGAAAATGTTGTGTACCTAGTTGTTACTGGGACAAAGGATAGAAAATCTGTTATATGTAATAGCTAACTTATATTAGTTGTTCTGCTCCTGGGGTACAATGTATTTGATGTATGTTACACTGGCAACTGTTTAATTGTAAATCCTTTTATTTGCAATGTTTGAAATGCACATAAATATATGATTACTTCTACTTTACTATTACTGGAACTGTCTCAGCTACTGTCTTTGAAGTGATCATGCTTTTTTACTTGTGTATATATCCTGAATGTTTATGTTATTTATGCCTTCAGTCTGCGTGCATCTTGAGCAAAAATGGTCTCAGGACCAATATGGCTATTACATTATCAAAAAAGGTAAATAAAAATAAATAAGTAGCAAAATATAACTCAAAGGGAAGTCTCCTCAGCTCCTGCCTACTTAGTAGTAAAAGTCAGTATTCTAGAGAGAAAATTTTAAATGTACGAGACAAATGACAAAAAAAATCTGCTCGCTCACTGATGGCCATCACTTAAGCCTTTCCACAGACATGTAGTGGTGCAAATTTCTGGGCCAGTAGTGTGAAGCTATGATGGCCACCACTTAAGCCTTTCGACAGACATGTAGCAGTGCAAATTTCTGGGCCAGTAGTGTGAAGGTACAGGTTTTATTTAATATTTAATGCACAGGTAGGCTGTTGATCAAGGAGGACAATGTGATAAGAGTTAGTGCAAAAGGTGTAAGGACTTCCACCCTGGCCTAAGGGCAAGAAATCATGAGATTTTAAGACATTTAATCTGCTTATTGATTTTATTGCTCAAGAAATTAAGCTGATTGCGGAAGATGAAGGGCTGACTGCCTTAGGCTAGACATTTAAACAGAAAGTCTCTACCAATCAGAGCAGAACATCAGTGGGACTGGAAATTTTTCACTTAACCAAGACCTTACACTTTAACCAGGTGTCTCAAACAAAACAGATTTTTGTTTATGAATGCTACTATTTAGATATTGGGAAGTGAGTAATCAAAGCAGCTAGTTTGTCTGTAATTGTCGCTTAACTTTGGTATGGGAAGATATGGACCTCAGTACCTCCAGGGCATGTGCCTACATAATTATTATTACATATTTACAGAATGATATGTAGTGTAAACAATGTCTGTCTTTTATAAATGGTGATACTTTTAGTTGTTTAAACAATAATTAATGCTGGGTGTGGGTTGTACAGTATTTGCCTTTATTTGCTACAGTAATGCCATAAGGATGACACCTGAATTATCTAATACAAGCTCAAGCACAGAAATGCTACATAATCTGCCCCCAGCACTATTACATCATACTTTTGCATATACTGATTTGGATATGCATTGTTTTATTATGTTTATTATTCCGAAGTTACAGGTGCGTATATTTTACAGAATATATTTTACAGTGTAACACTGTTTAAAAATAGTACTTTTAACTGGATATATATATATATATATATATATATATATATATATATATATATATATATATACATACAATTTAATCATCTTAAAATTATTTTTAATATAATGATTAGTTATCAAAATTAACAGTTTTTATTCTATATTGTGAATATATACATTTTATAACTTGTTCTTTAGCTTCAGGAATTAGTTGATCTGTTTTAAATGCAAGAAATTTATAGTTTCTTGAAGCAAACTGCAGTTTTCATTTAAAGGGAAATCCAGTTATGTTGCAACCTTCGATGCCAGCTTGCTCATCCTAGGGTAGGGAGATGTCTGAATCCCACTTCGACTGTGACACTTGGGAGGAAGGCCATGTTGAGCAGCTCCTGCACTAGGGGTTCATAGGATATGGTGGGTTATGCTGAAATGTGTACTTTATACTAGCCAATTAAAGGGCATTGTGTTGTGATTTCTGGACAGCTGTGGGTGTTAGGATTATTCCAAAAATTCTCTTACCCAGGACAGATGATGGCTACAGTCTCTGGCTCTTACACTCCTCTTCCACTGCCCTTGCATGCTGGGGTTCAGGTGAAACAAATGTGCTAAGAGGAGAGAACTGGCACAAAAATATTAGAATTTTAACTAAGTAAAGCTTTTGAAAATAATAAAAAAAAAATCTTTTTTAAAAGCATTTTTATGCCTGCCCTCTTACATTTAAGTATCAAACTATCCATATTTATTTTACTTGTGATTCATTTTGTTCTACTGCATATGTATTTGTGTGGGGGGGGGACAAGCAACAAAGTACTGTTAAAAAAGACTTGCCTCTTTCTTATTTTCATAGAGATGATAAGCTGTGGCCTAGAAATTAAAAAATATACCTCTTCCACAAATGTCTTCTCATACTGAGCACGACCTCATGACTCCATTTTCTGTCTTTTCTTTTTCAGTAATTTCTTCTTTTAGTATTTCAAGATAATTTCAAGTCCTTTGTACAGCAGACGTGTTCATTATATGAACATGAGCTTCCTTTAAACTCAAAGCTGTAACTAGGTCAGAGAAAAGGGGGTAGCTGCCCTATGTGCAAGCTGTTAGGGAGAGCGAGCACTGTACAGGAGGTGCTGATCAGTCCCTGGAAGGTAACGCAACTGCCAACAACTATTTAAGCAGTCGTGATTAACATCATGTCTGCTTAAATGATTTATAAAAAAACACCTACTGACTTGTAGCTGCAGAAGCAAACACTTTATCAGTGTCCAGGTGTGTAACAGTAAAGAGATGATGGTTAATATAGGACTTGAATCTAGGCCTCCAGACAACTGTTTAGGTTGCTTTATCACTAAGATATTGAAGCAACTCACTCCTAGTCAAGGAGCATTCTCCTTCCCTTGCATTTATGTGAGTTACACAAACTGTCCAAAAAGAAAAAGACCATAGCAAATAGAGTAACACATCATCTCAGTCAACCATAGCAAAGATGCAGGGACACATTAATGGCCTCACATTACAAGTGCGAAACCCAAAATTGCATGTCTTGATAGACTGAAAAATAAAGCAATTTTAAAGCCCTCTGCATCCCCCAATATGTGTGTGTGTGTGTGTGTGTGTAGGGGGTTATGCTACCCGTATCCCTGATACTTATTGATATCACCTTCAAGACTGCTGCACATTGGATTTAGGGAGTACTCAGAGGTTCAGTAACACTGATTTTAATATATATATATATATATATATATATATATATATATATATATATATATATATATATATATATATATATATATATATATCTATCTATATATATCTATATATATGGATCTACTTCACTTACCCAAATGCCCACATCACCAACTTTCACTTTACTGAGACGAATACAGCGACAAACCAGAAGACCGATACCCGGAACACCGACATTCCGACTCGAGGTAAGTAACCGCTTGGCCATCTCGAAAAAAATAAAACAAAACAAAACTAAATCCACAGCCCCCTACTCCAATTAAATATGCCAACTCTGAGATCGCACTACTAGGGGGGTAAGAAGCAAAGTTCAACAGGATGGCCAAGCGGTTACTTACCTCGGGTCAGGTTTGTCAGTGTATTCGTCTCGGTAAAGTGAATGTCAGTGATGTGGGTGTTCGGGTAAGTGAATAGACCCATATATATATATATATATATATATATATATATATATATATATATATATATATATATATATATATATATATGTATGTATATCCCCCTACATGTAGTTCAACTATTCAAAAAATAACAGTTACTGTGTTTGCAGTTTCAACAGGTACTCCATATTACCCTCCATAAGCACACTATGTGTCATTAATCATCACTAGAGTGAAAAGTGACAATACTATGACACATACCTTGCTGAAGGCCTAAGTGAACTGCAGAAGATAAGGCAAGGTCGATATGCAGGAAATCTTTAACCAGGCGTCACACCTAGGCCCTTCATATTATTTGTTAACAGATTGCGAATAGTGAGACATTAAAACTGTTTAGAATTTGCATATTTTGTAAAACATCACTACCTTCCCATCCCTTTTGCTGTCAGTTGAAAGAAAAAATATCAGGAAATGCTTTAATTCATGCACTGTCTGGCATATAGCATATACTGTACTGCTACTTTCTACTATAAATTATCCATTTTTATTTTGATTTCTTGTCCTTCTGTGGTGAAGGCAGTTTATATAATCATTATCTGACAGCATCAAATAGTCTAGAAAAGTTGTTTGCAAGTTATGTCATACTGGATTGTTGTCCCCTTACAAATGCTGTCAAACTAAGCCGCAGTGGTGCAGCGGTAGTGTTGTCGCCTCACAGCAAGAGGTTCTCCCATTTGATTCTCAGCTGGAGTGCCTTCTGTGTGGAGTCTGCATGTCCTCCCCACGGTCGAGTGGCGTTTGAAAGACATGCGTGAATGGGCGTGCCTTCATTGAAGGTTGGGCGTCGGGCTGGCACCTCGGCACCATAAAAATCGACTGCCAATCATTAGCGGACCGGAGTTCCGCTATGGCGACCCCTAACCGGGAAGAGCCGAAAGAAAAACAACAACAACAACAAAAATGCTGTCAAACTCTGGAAAACAGCCAGTGTAGCTCATCCACTCATGCATAAATCGTGCCATCCCAAATAGAACCAAGATGCTCTCATCCAAAAAAAAGAAGCCAATCTGGTGGTCCCCTGCCATAAACAAACTTTACAACAAAAGGAAGAAACTGTTGCAGAAAAGAGGAAAATCCCATGATGCAAAAAACTTCCTTATCAGCCTCAGTAAGAAACTGAGATCCCTCATAAAATCCTCCAAAGCTAGTTACGAAAATAAAATTGCCAAAGATTCCAAAGACAACAACAAGGCATTCTATAACTATGTCAAGAATCTAAATGGCAATGCTCAGATCTGCTCTGAGCTAAAACAGAATGGCATTAAATATACTGATCCTAAGGATATTGCCAATATCCTGGCAGATCGATTCAGTGCCAACTTCACCCCTCTCACCCCTAAATGGCCCATCTCAATACCGGAAGATTGCCAAATTCGCAATAACGGCCACACAGGTAAAAACGCACTCTCCAAAGCTAAGAATACAGCATCCATGGGACCAGATGACATCCCGGTCTGTGTACTACATGAACTACAATATGAACTGGCACCTCACCTAAGTGTCATGTTTAATCATAGCCTCACCTCAGGTTTCGTGCCCACTGAGTGGCGCACAGCTACAGTTATCCCACTCCACAAGGGGGGATCCACCTTGGATCCCGGAAACTACCGGCCCATCAGTCTGACAAGCCTTATCTGCAAGGCCATGGAGCGTATTATCATGGAACTTATAAACAAAGACATTGGCAACCTTCAAACACTGGACCCCACCCAGTTTGGGTTCGTGAAGGGCCGATCTTGTCTCCTGAACTTGATTGACTTCTTCGAATCAGTCTCCAGAGCCATGGACAAGGGTAAGGTGGTCCACACAGCCTATCTAGACCTTGCCAAGGCCTTTGACACCATCCCCCACTCTGGAATCATAGATAAACTTACTAAGCTAGGCATTAATCCCTACGTCACCCAATGGGTTGCTAACTAGCTTACTGATAGAACCCATACTGTAAAAGTAGCCGACTCCAAATCCAACTCCAGACAAGTGACAAGTGGAGTACCTCAGGGTTCAGTCCTGGGACCATTCTTGTTTGGCATCTACTTCTCTGAAGTACAGGCCAACACTAAGGGACTCTGGATAACAAAGTTTGCAGATGACTGCAAACTGGGAGCCATTATTGAATCACCAAATGATGTGGAAACTCTACAAAAGGGCCTTACAGAAACAGATGCTTGGTGCCAGAGCCATGGGCTCAAGCTCAATGCCAAGAAATGTATAGTTATCCCCTTTGGGAAAAAACATGTATCCGTGAATTACCATATAGGTGGCAGTACACTAAACATCGAAAGTTTGATAAGAGACTTAGGGACACAGGTGGACAGTGGTCTCACCTTCGATAACCACATCGCCACAACAGTCAGGAAATACTTCTATGTGGCACAGCTCATCACTAAGGGCTTTTCATCCAGAAAAAAGGAGGTCATTGTCTCACTGTACTCATCCCTCATTAGACCCATTATAGAATACAATGCCCCGTTTGGTATGTACCTCTCAAGACATCTGCAACAACTGGAAAGGCCACAGAAATACCTCACTAAACGAATCACAGGCCTAAAGCAGATGCCCTACGCTGACCGCCTTAAAAAACTCCAGCTATATTCTGTTGCATATCGTCTACTCAGAGGCGATCTTTGCTTAACATACAAGGCCATGTCAAACCCAGAGCTGTTGGACATGCTACACTTAAAGAAATCCCAATCCCTCAGAGCCACACGCTCCAGGGATCTAAACCTTATCATCACAATAAACAAAACATGCTGGAGGGATAGGTTCCTGACCCAGAGACTCCCCAGACTCTGGAATAGATTGCCCATACATGTCAAGCAGAGTGCCTCTTTGGTCCTCTTCAAAAGGAACCTTGACGATTGGATGGGAGAAAGGAAATTCACCCCGGGGATCACGTCAGTTGCCTTGCTAGACAGGGGTCCAGGGAAGTAAATAGTGTGGGAAGAAATAGCCAGGGAATTGTTATGGCTAGGCTTGTATAGGCCCTAGGGCTGATAGCCTAGTACCAGCATATGAACCTATGAACCTTTGGACTTGAACAAACATGAATAAGAATGGTATTGACTTTCTGCCCATGGCATGCTGACAGTTAACGTGTCCCAATGCTTTTGTTGTATTCATAACAGTTCGCCTGTGAAAGGGTTAAATACTAGCACACACATAGTAATGCCAAAGTATATATGAAGAAGGTTAGTGAATGTAGCCTCAGAGGAAACAAAACAATATGGAGCACTGGATGTTTACAAGAAGAAGGCAAGTCTGTTACAGCAAATGTGTGAAATATGGTTTTGAAAGGTTGCAGAAAAGAACTCGTGGATGTGTAGATGCAGTTATAAGTGACAGGTAGGGAAGACAAAATGATTAGAGACAGGTAGGGAAGGCAAAATGATTAGAGACAGGTAGGGAAGGCAAAATGATTAGAGACAAGTAGGGAAGGCAAAATGATTATGAGACTTCTGCCTTTGTAATGGGTGATTCTATGGATTTCAAAAAATGTGAATTAGCAGACATACTGAACAGGTCAAGGTTCACGAATTAAGTGCATTCTAACAGACCACTGAATGGCAGAAAAGGGTGGCATCTCAATAGAAGATAGTCTAGGACTGGCAAAAGTTTGCATAGCTCATATTAGAAAAGGTACAGGACATCTGTGAACAACCATTTATGCTACAGGTGAGATAGGCATACAGTGGAAATCTGAAAAATGTAGAGTAATGAACCCAAGTTACAAGATTAATATGAAGAAGTAGAGTGCAACATGGGCAGAAATAAGAGGTAAATAGGTAATGGTCTCCAACACTCCCAGAAAGCCTTGCAGTTGAGATTATTTCAGCAATATAAAACTTTTACATGGGAATATATATATTCTGACACTGTATCTTAAAGTCCCATACACCTACATGTTGGACAAGTCTCTTTAATGGTAAGATTTCAGCTTGGAGGCCAAGTGATCCACCCACCAGATACTGCTGATTCATGTTGTGCAAAAAAAAAACATTTTTTTCTTTGTCAGTCAAACAGCAATTCTTGCCTGCATTTATCCACAAGACACAAGGGGTAGATGCCTCCTGATTCTGCACAACAAAAAAATGTCGCTGCCTGGTAATTTCTACTTCATACAAGTGGCTGACTAGATTACCAGAGTAAATATTAGTTTTTATCTGATGGAGCCTGGAATGATTACATGGTGCTTTGTGTATGCAGTACTTGGGTAGATTCTATGTTTGTAGAGATCATAGTGACTGGGTAATGCACGTTACTAGGCTAGCAGGGAGAATTCTTGATGTTCATCATGTTTCACTGTTGCAGTCATTACAATTGGGTTATCCTGCTGGCAGGCTACCCGCAGTCGGCCTGAATTCCAAAGTCCTGGTCTGGCGTCGGTTGCTGTCGCCTCCTCCCTAACATCAGTGCGGCAAGGGTATAAAAGATGCAGCCGACGCCATTTTCTTCAGCCTTTCTTGCCGCGCGGTGCCCAAAGCAAAAGCAGTTTGCAAGTGCCGGTCGGCCGACTCCTGAGATTTTCAAGTTTGAATTTCAGATCCGAAGTCTTCATTAAAGCTAAGTACCCCATTGGGGAAACTTTTTTCTTGCTCCAGACCGATGTCAGTAAAAGTTAATAATTGTATTTCTTGTGGGAAGCAAATACCTCATAAGGATTTTCATTCTTACTGTATTCCTTGCCTAGGCCCTGACCACAACGTTGCTAGTTGTCGGTTTTGTGCTAGATTTAACCAATGCACTATTAAGTGTCGGTACGATTTTGCATTTCATTTTGGCAGAAGATTTAATTATATAATGCTGTCGGAACAGCCGACTACTGGAATTTATAAAAAGCGCAAAGAAAAGGACAGGCATCCGAGGTCCAAAACCGATGACGAGGCTTCAGCTAAGCCATTCGCCGGTTCTCAGTGAGGTGCTTTCGTAGCCCCTGACGCCCGCTACCTCAGAGCCACAGGCCGCTTCCGACTCCCATGTGGAGCCGACTAGGCCACTGGATACTCAAGGCATTGGACCCTCTGAAACTTTTCCCTCAGATGGATCTGGAGCCGCTGAGCAGGCATCGGCTTCTGAGAGTGTTTTCAGGCCTACACAGTTATATGTAAAACAACTTCAGTTTCAAAGGCAAACACTAAAGCACCTCTAAAGACAAAGAAACAAGTTCAGCATTCACCAGGACAGGCCTCCATGCCTAAAAAACAGATGCTTAAAATGGCCGAAGACCTAATTACTTTGATCAGGGGTTCCCATCCCCCTCCTGATAAGAGACCTAGGCAAGAGACAGAATATGAATCGTCAGATCAAGTTTCCATTTCCTCTGATTCCTCTTCTGATCAGGGATACTCTCTTCCTCCTTATGAGGATTATGATGCTGAAGAATCTATCCCTTCAGCCTCTCCTCCTGAAGATTATTCCTTTGGGGAGACCCTGCATACTATGAGGGAGCATTTTCATTGGGAAAGCCAAGATTACTCAGAATCTAAGAAAAGGCTCAGGGATTTTCTTTTACTACCTCAGCACAGCCCCCTTGCTATCCCTCCTGTTTTAGACATTGTAGATGATGTATTTATAGAGTCCAGTCTCACAACGGACTCTTTACCACCAGCTCCTGTTAAGCCAGACAGATACTACAGGGTTCCTGATTCACATAAATTTCTTTATAGAAACCCTGCTGCTGACCCAGAAACTATTTCTCAGGGTCCCAAAGGGGTCAAGGCGTCCACTGCAAAAAACCCAATTCCCTCTGTTAGGGATTCAAGGGCCCTGGACAGATGGGGGAAAAGATTTACACTTCTGCTACTTTGGCTGTAAGGGCCTTAAATTGTCAATTTCATATGCTTAAATATCAGCAATATCTTATGTCACTACTAAAACAGAAAATTTTGACAAATTCTGAATGTGCAGAAAACAAAGAAATGCAGGATTTATTGCATGCAGCTGAACAAGTGGGAAATCATACTTTGCAATGTGGTTTTGATTCTCTGGAGGCCTCCTGCAGGGCCGCTGTTACGGGTTCTGTCATTAGGAGGCATGCTTGGTTAAAGGAACAGAATCTGCCTGATCATGTTAAAGCAAAATTATTAGATGCTCCATTACAGCATGATACCTTGTTTGGTGTTAAAGCAGAAGAGGTGTTGAAGAAAATGGAGGACAAATCTAAATCTATGCAAACAGTCAAGGATTTCTTACAGGTACAACCTCCCAGATTTTCAGGCCTACACAGAATTGGTCCTTTCCAGTGTCAGACAGGCCACAAAGAGGCAGATACAGACGGCCCAGAGGCAGATCCCAGCCCCAGGGCTCATACAGGTCTAAACAATGGGGTACTTCTACCTCCATAAGTGGAGAAGATAAATCACAGCCATACAGGAAACAGTCTCAATGACTTTCCCCTGCCAGCACCGAGCACTTATCTTTTGGCAGCCCCTTTAAGGGGAAAACTAGCACTTTTTTCACAAAATTGGCACATGATCACCCAGGACAAATGGGTCCTGAATATAGTTTCCCAAGGCTACAGGTTCCATTTTCAAACCCTGCCAAGGGGAAATGGAATGCCAGACCTGCCACACAATCAATGGGCAGAGGCTCAAAAACAAGTTTCAGCCCTCATTGACATGAGGGCCATTCAGTGAGCACCACAGCAAGAGCAGGGACTAGGATTTTACTCAAGACTCTTCCTGATGCCCAGAAAGGACAATGCATGGAGACCAATACTGGACCTGTCTATTCTAAACACATTTCTGGATATTCCGAAATTCAAAATGTTGACTCTGCAGCAACTTCTGCCCACGCTGGGCAAGAAGGCATGGCTTGTGACTTTAGACCTAAAAGAGGCATACCTGCATGTCCCAATCAGACTTTCATGCAGAAGATACCTCAGATTTATAGCTGGCTCAATGCACTACCATTTCTCTGCACTGCCCTTTGGCTTATCTACTGCACCCAGGGTCTTCACAAAATGTCTGGCACCAGCAATTGCATTTTGCAGACAAAGAGGAATACAAATTTATCCTTACTTGGACGATTGCCTTATTCAAGCAGAGAACAAAGACATTCTACTACAGCATCTGGTGTTTGTAAAAAGATTACTAACATGCCTAAGGCACACAGTAAATGAAAAGAAATCAAAACTAGTACCCTCACAAGAGATAATATTCCTGGGTGCAAGCTTAAATACAACTGCCCAGATGGCTTATCTCACACCAGACAAACAAAGACAACTGACTACTTATTTCAAAATGTTGGCAACAAAGACCCAGTTATCTGCAAGGAAAATCCTGCAGGCTTTGGGCTTCAAGGCATCCTGCATACTGCTAATTCCATATGCAAGACTGCATATGAGGAAACTACACTGGTATTTAAAAAATGTTTGGACTCAACATTGCCACAGCCTGAAAACAATAATTACCCTCATTCCCTGCCTGCAACAGGAGTTTCAATGGTGGGCAGAGGCCTGTCACCACAACAAGGGACAGCCTTTCACTTTACCCACATCTATGCAGACATTAACAACAGCTGCATCAGATTATGCCTGGGGGGCCCATATGGCAGGAAGATGTATTCAGGGCACATGGTCCGCAAGCCAAATGCATCTACATATCAATCAAAAAGAGATGTTAGCTGTTCAAAATGCCCTAACAGCCTTCAAGGATCTACTTCATCCAGGACAACTATTGATAAAGATGGACAATACTACAGTCATGTGGTACATAAACAAGCAGGGAGAAACACATTCCTACCCCCTCTGCAGACTAGCCATGACTTTGTGGAACACAGCATTGACTTACCAAGTACATCTACAGGCACAATACTTCAGCTGCCTTCCTCAGAGGAGTACCAACCAAAGACATCTTAGAGGCTGCAACTTGGAGTTCAGTGCACACTTTTACAAAGCACTGTCACTTACCTCTCTACTCTAAATCTAGAGCAGGCTTTGCCACTGCAGTTCTGCAGGGCCTCATTGCCTCTCCTAATCCTATTTAGCCCCAGCCGCCCAACCATAGCTTTGGGATTCAACCCAATTGTAATGACTGCAACAGTGAAACACGATGAACATAGTACAGTTGTGTACCTACCATAAATGTAGATGTTAGAGTGTATTCACTGTTGCAGTCCAGGTTACTCACCCGCCATCCCCTTTCCTTTGCTGGGCCTAATCTGTACTTCTCTATTCTATACAACCTATGTGGTGTATTTGCTTGTAGATGAAGGTAGAGTTTTACTTTACTGCATGCATGTTTATTGGCATAAATTAGCCTACCCTTTTGGGGGCAACTGACATCTGGGGTAAGAAAAACTGAAGAAAATGGTGTTGGCTGCATCTTTTATACCCCTGCCACACTTACGCCAGGGAGGAGGTGACAGCAACCGACACCGGACCAGGAATTTGGAATTCAGGCCGACTGCAGGTAGCCTGCCAGCAGGATAACCTAATTATAATGACTGCAACAGTGAATACACTCGAACATCTACATTTATGGTAGGTACACAACTGTACTTTTCCCATTTCGAAGATTAGGAATGCACAGAAAGTTAAGACATTTTAAAGTTTTCACTTTTGCAGGTGGCTACATGTCTGTGCCCCCATGTGGGAACTTTTCTCTCATATCCTCTACTTTAAAGCACCTCTGATGTTACACCACATTGAAACCAGGAGAGGGATCATGTGTTTTTTTATTTTTCAGTTTACAGTTTGCTGTGTTGGTGTTTGTGTGGTGATACATCACTTGCTTCTAGAACGAGGACATCCATTATCTGATTTGGAAAAAGCTTAGTGATGCCTATTTTAAAATGGAGAAGGATGTTGCCCATCATAATCATTAAGTTGATGAATTATGCAGCTAGTGACAAAGATTTGAATCCCAGAGGCTTCTGAATACTACAGCACCTTGAGAAAATAACTTAAAATCTATTTTACTCCCTTGCTTACTCTGAAGAAAATGACACCTGCTAAACTTAATGGGACTATCTGGTCAGCAAAGAAAGGAAAGAAAAAAAATGGTCATCTTACTAAATTGTGGCTGTTATTCTTTCCATATGTAGTTATTTGCCTAAACTGGAGGCCTTCTAATTATTATTGTGTATTGAGTCTAAAATGAAATGTTGGATCTACTTTAGTCAAGAACAAAACACTGTATTTAAAATAAGCTACATAAAACCATCACATTAAATAACTGCAAAATAAAAACTTGCAAAACATTAAAAAGTAGCTGCTTTTCCATTGCATCTCTGTATATGGAGGGTCTTCTCTCATAACCCTAATCCCTATATATATTATCTATGAGTCTGCAGAAAATAAATGAAGACGGAAATTTACCTTTTTCTCTTCTTCTAGTTGTCCAGTCTTACAACAAAATAAAGTAGCTCCTGCGAAAGCAGGTGGAGACATACAAAGATGATGGCGACATGTAAACACTGTAATCACATTTGTGTCTACAGGAGTAGAGGGAGCTTTAGCCACAGAGGAACATCCTTATGCAGCACATGGGCCATGGTTACAGATCCTACTAACAGAATAATTTGTTGAAGAAATGCTTGAAGATCTAGAAGAATTGACTTCTCCAGAGGAACTTAAACTTCCAAAGGAATACAGCTGGCCTGAAAAGAAGCTTAAAACCTCTGTGTTACCGGATGCAGTATTTGACAGCCCATTGCAGTAAATAAGAGCTGCAGTACCTTCAGGATGGACAGCTGGGAGAGCCACATTACACTGTAGTGACTCAAACTTCAGCTGTTGCAGTGAAAAAAAAAGTATTGTGTGGATGCGATCTTTTGTAATCTGACATAAGAGCATACAATCAGTGGTAATGTCCACAAAGCATGAAGATTAAAGAAAGTCACTCTGCTGCATTCATTTCAGTGGCTTAGAATATAGCACACTTACCTTTAGTGCTGGAAAATCAGAAGACTGTGGGTTCTATTCCTATGCTAGGAGCTTGGGTTCTTTCCAGTAGTGATACTGCAATGCAGCATGTTGGGGTGGGGGTGCTGCACTTCTAAGTGTGCTGCCTTAGCAACCAAGGTCCACCTGTCTGAGAAAGTGGAGGTACAGGTGGATGTAAAAGATCTCATGGTACTTTCCAAAAAAAGAATAGGGGAAGTTCCCCTGTGCCCTGGCCAAATTTCCCCTAGTAAATAAGAGTAACACCTTAGGTCTCCCCTGAGAAAAGGCTGCTGGCCTAGTGGAACAAACCTGGTCAACAAGTTTAAATAAGTAAAAATAAAATGAAACAAAGGTAAGTCCTGTTTGAAAGAGTAAGCTGGTCCAAACTCACTATACGCACAGGTGGCTAACATGAAATGGTCTGAGTGTCAGTTGCCCAAAACACTAGATACCAAGCAACACAACATCAATCCCATAGGAAATCGCTGCCACTGTGATTTCTAAGTGTGCACTGGCAGTAATCACTTTGTTATGGGAGAGTTCTCCCTTCTTTAAATTGGAGTGATATGGAGTTGGTATATGCAAGTTTGGGGGTGTGGAGGCTTATCTTCCACAATGGGCATTGTAGGGGAGGTGACCCCCTACTGCATAAAACACTTGCAGTTTAATTTTTTGTCAGTCTGTGTTTCAGGCTTTACTTTTCAGTGTTTTGCATTCTCGGCATTCTGATGTTTGAGGTTCCATAATAAACTGACAAACTCTGTTTAAGTATTCTTTCTAATACTTCAGTTAATTTGATTCAGTATTTGAAAACATGAAAGAAAATAACACTAATTTAATTTATGTCTGTGAATTATATTCATGATTCCTTCCTGCCTCACTGTACTATATGGGGCATATATCTTTAAATATCCTAATGACTACATTACTTGACTCTGCATATAATACAGCACCCTTCTTTCTAGAAGGAGTCAGAGTAAAGACCTCATTGAGGCTGGTAGCACAGCCACAGTGTCTGTGTTTATTGAGCATCTTGATATATATTCATATATCACACGCACAAAGGGGCTTTATGGTAAATCTAATGCATGTTGCCTTGCATGAAATATGGTGCAGTTAATTGTAGACTTTCTCAGATATGCTTATTTGGTCAGAACCTAGAGAAAGAATATGCAATTCAGTACATGGGATTTACCCTCACTTCTTCATTGCAGATATTGAGGTGTACATTGGTTGAGACCCCTTGCACCCCCCATTATAATAATAAGTTCTGAGATTATTGTACTGAGGAGTAAGTATATTCTACTATTGCTGTTTTCTCAGAATGGTCAGTAAGGTTTGAGCAACGCAACAAAGACTCCCCATGTGTGTACATTTGTCATTTGTGTAAAGACTCCACATGTGTGTACATTTGTCATTTGTGTATCTGCTACTTGACACAGCTTTGTCATTTGTGTATCTGCTACATGACACAGCTATATGTCTGGGCAATTAACTTTTTTATTTGCTTGAATTAAAGAAAAACAGACAAAACAAAGCTCTAGTGTTGTGGATCCCAGAGAGCAAGATGTCCATGGAGAGAATAAACAGCTTTGCTTTTAAGCATCTCATACCAGCGCCTGTGTGTTGAGCTTGATGTCGTCTTCAAATCTGTAAAAGATCCAGTCCCTCTACATCTCTTATATCTCAGATACTGGTAATACTTAAAAAAACCTTCACTGCAACATAGCCAATACATGTTAAAGACATAGGTTCATTACCGAAAAAGTCCCCTACCCATGAAGCAAGCTCGTCTTGGGTGACTAAAGAGGTATTTTCAAGTATTTGTTTCCCTACAATATAATGAATTTTAATCTTGGTGGCCATGTTGAAAAAAAAATTTGCGTATGTATTGTAATTTTGGAATAAATTAATATTAGATGATTTTCATTTGTAAGCAATTATCAGAAATGGAGTAAACTGTCTTTGTGGCAAGTGTCCTGGCTGAAAAAGGATTAGATGACCACTCCACCTACTCAGTTAACAAATGCAAATAAAGAAAGAAATAAATAAATAAAGAAAGAAAGAAAAGCATGTGAACCAGTGAGGCAGTTCTTCTGTAACTCAGATCTATGCCCCCCCCCCACACACACACACACACATCTACCCATCTCCCCCACCCCACACACATACACAAAGTGCTTTTTCATACTTTACAACAAACACAGTGGATTATGGTCAACTCTCTGATAATAACCTGCTTGAGTGGATCTAAACTTGAGTGAATTTTGTCACCCATGTTGAGAACATATAACTAGAACTTATGGAAAGGAACACGCCAGAAGCAGGCTTTCCAAAGAGTCAAATCTTTAATGTATAAAACTGCCGGGCAAAAAAAAGATCCAAACAGTAGAACAGGCACATAAACACTCCTTAAGCAACTGCGTTTTCATCTATAATGATACAGACTTCATCAGACACCTCTGTGTCTGTATTTTGAAGATCGTTTTTTTGGCCGGTGGTTTTATACATTAAAGTTTTGGCTCTTTGGAAAGCCTGCATCTGGCGTGTTCCTTTCCTTAGGTTTTGGTGACACATTGAACATTCTTTCCTTCCTTTTCAAACATATAACTAGAAAGTTACAACTGGAAAGACAAAATCATAATTCTTTGTAGTACTTGGAGCTTCTGCTCATCACCTATACTACTAATTAGAGAATAAAATAAAAAGTATAGATGCATGAAGTTTTTTTTATTTGAAATTTATAAATCCCTTTGTGCTGACAGATATCAGGCAGAAATAAAGTGCCCCATGACAAACCAACAGCTTTAAAAGCTGTTAAACACTTCAGTATGCCTTTTTTTGTTTAGCAGCATGAAATATTTTACAACTTTTAAAAACTGTTAACATTTCCTGTTATGTTCCATCACGGATGTTGCATTTATTCTAGCGCAAGACTAGAGCAGAACAGCTCTGAAAAATTAATTACATAACTTGTTATATACCTCTTTGATGTCAGAGTGGTGTATATCAAGCTGTCATTTTTCATATTTTGGGACAAAATCATCATGCTCTGTATGGTACAATACATTTCTGGGTACTTAAATAATAAATAACAAAAATACAAGATGTCTGCACTGCCCATGCTGTGAGCAAGGGGAAAGCCTAATTATTGCTCATTTTTCTAAATCTTCTTGTTTTCCTATTAATGTTAAATGTGTTACTATAATGTATTTCTTGTATGTAAAAGTGTACTGCAAGCATATGTAATGAAATACTGAAAAACAGTGAACCAAAAGGTCTCAAGTGGTGCAATTGTATGATGTGATAATTGAAATATAGTATTCCTGTCTTCATAATTTGGTTTGGTTTGTAAGTAGGCCTACTGTGCTAATGGGATCCAAAACTAAAACTGCCTATCAGTGAATGAGATCACTATATAGGAGACATGACTGGATACTGCATAACACATGCAGACTCAGCTCCACCTCCCCTTAATACTGTAAGCCAGATTTGGCAACCATAATCAATTTCCCAAAATGTGTAATTCCATGATAGAACAAATGATCCAAAACAGTCTATCAGGTGACGCTCTAGTGCAATACATATTTTGCCTTTTTCTGGAGAAAACATCATACTGCTATGGTGAGTAGCTCCAGGCTTTAAAGGACAACTATATCTAAAACTACAAACAAAAAAAAAAAAAATAAAGAAAGAAAATACACTTTCACCACTTTCAACTTTCTGGCTTAAAAACACGTGTTTGCGTGTTTTTTGCATCTTGCAGCACTGCGGGGCTACGGTTAAACTATTCCAGGTGCCAGAAAGTCTGCTCTTCAAAATTTTCCTTAGAACTAGCTGGTTTCTCAGTAGTAGCATTAAAATCTGAACCCCTGTGACTAGCACTTGCTCTAGAACCTGCTGTAAAGCACTAGGAAGCCTTAAACTGATACAAGCACTCAACTCTCCTTGTTAATAAGGAGAAATTAATCATATTCACTAAACAGTCTATAATTGCAAAGTACCTTGCAAAGGTAAGGGAAAACAGCTCTTGTACTTTACAAAAAAAGCACCTAAACAGGCATGTCCAAGGGTCAGCTTCCAGTGTTTTCTCCAGTCCACCTGGTGAATCTGGGCATACTGGGGCAATGCAGCAACTGCCTCACGTACACAGACAACCCTCTCCTCCTACCACCCAACACTACAACCTGCAAGAGATGCACTTACATAGCCAAACTGGAAGCAAAGCTCTCTCCAGCCAAGATTGTGCTAGACAGTCAAGAGGAGAAGGTTAACACCTGCACTACACATCAAGCAACACATAGACCTTCAAAACCCATGCCATCAGCACCCACACATAGCAGCAGTAAACCCACATATGCGGTGGCCCATAACATTAAACTGCCCAAGCAACAAGGACCTCCAAAGCTGAAACGCAAATACTATTCAAAACCAAACTGACACATAGCTCACAACACCAGTGTGCCACCCAACAACAGCCCCTAAGGCAAGAAAATGTACCCAACACTTTAGTCATAGGCGACTCTATAGTCAGGCACACTGATGTCCCACTCACCAGGCTGAACAAGGAGAAAATTACAGTCAACTGCCTGTCAGGTGCCAGGATCTGCCAAATAACGCATGCACTCAAGTCACTCCACAGCAAGTACAGATACGACTCTGTCATTGTCCATGTTGGAGTGAATGACTTGAGACGTACCTCCTTGGACTACATGAAAAGAGACATGGAAGAGCTCTTGGATCATGTGGCCCAGGCAGGTATGACCCTGGCCCTGAGTAGCATCCTGCCTTCGCCCAGAATGATACTACAGTATAAGGACAAAATGATTGACTTCAACAACTGTCTAAGCTTCTGGTATCATTCACAGGGGATTCAGTATCTGTCTGCCTGGGATGACATGATCGACAAACCACAATGCTTTGCCAGAGATGGTCTGCACCTGTCACCCCTGGGATTCAGGTTACTGGCTAAAGCTCTTGCCAACCCTATAGTGCCTTTTTTAGGCAAGGTTCAAAGGACAAAACCACCACCATGACAGATACAAGCATGCAAAATCTGAAGGTAATGCTACTCACTGCTAGAAGTCTAAACCTCAAAATGCACTCTCTCGAGGCACTCCTAAAAATGGAAAACATCGATATCTGTGCAGTAACTGAGACCTGGTTCAAGACTCCAGAGAGCACCCCTGCAATACCAGGCTACAACTCTTACCATAATTTTTGGCCACCAAACCAAGACCGAAACACTAAAGGTAGAGGAGTGTCCATATTCACCAAGGATATTCACACCTCCAGGCTAGTTGCCCAACACAAAGCATCTGAAATTCTCCAGGTGCAACTAACACTAGGTAAGACTACGATCCAAATTGTAGCTTGCTACAGATCCCCCACCATGCCCCAAGATTCTCACTATACCTTTCTAAACATACTGGAAAATATTAAGATACAACCAAATACCCTAATACTGGGTGATTTCAACTACCCTGCCATTAACTGGGAAAACTACTCAGGTACCAACACCTTTTCCCAACGATTCTTGGAATTCATAAATTCCAATGCCCTGCATCAACTAATCCATTGTCCCACCAGGGGCTCCAATATCCTAGACCTGGTCATTACCAACATGGGAGACAGATGCTCCACACCAGTGGTCGCTCCCTCATTGGTTAGGTCTGACTATAAGCTAATCACTCTTGACATCCACACCCCTCCACCCCCCAATAAGGAAATCTCTGTAAAAAACTTCTCCAAAGCCAACTTCATGCTACTCAAGTCAGAAGTGACAAACTTCATGACACCCATGCAGATGGGAGCTGAAGGTTTGACTGCTGAATCCTACACTAATGCACTGTACGGGCACATCCACTCGTGCATGAATTGTGCCATCCCAAATAGAACCAAGATGCTCTCCTCCAAAAAAAGGAAGCCAATCTGGTGGTCCCTTGCCATAAACAAACTGTACAACAGAAGGAAGAAACTGTTGCAGAAAAGAGGAAAATCCAAGGATGCAAAAACCCCCCTTACCAGCCTCAGTAAGAAGCTGAGATCCCTCAGAAAATCCTCCAAAGCAAGTTATGAAAATAAAATTGCTAAAGATTCCAAAGACAACCACAAAGCATTCTATAGTTATGTCATGAATCTAAATGGCAATGCTCAGAATGGCATTAAATATACTGATTCCAAGGATATTGCCAATATCCTGGCAGATCGATTTAGTGCCAATTTCACCCCCCTCTCACCCCCTAAAAGGCCCATCTCAATACCAAAAGATTGCCAAATTCCAGTAATCATGGCCACACAGGTAGAAACCACACTCTCCAAAGCTAAGAATGTAGCATCCATGGGACCAGATGACATCCTGGGCTGTGTACTACATGAACTACAAAATGAACTGGCACCTCACCTAAGTGCCTTGTTTAATCATAGCCTCACCTCAGGCTTCGTGCCCACTGAGTGGCACACAGCTACAGTTATCCTACTCCACAAAGGGGGATCCACCTTGGATCCCGGCAGCTACCATCCCATCAGTCTGACGAGCCTGATCTGCAAGGGCATGGAACGCATTATCATGGAACTTATAAACAAAGACATTGGCAACCTTCAAACACTGGACCCCACCCAGTTTGGGTTCGTGAAGGGCCGATCTTGTCTCCTGAACCTGATTGACTTCTTCGAATCAGTCTCCAGAGCTGTGGACGAGGGTAAGGAGGTCCAGCAGCCTATCTGGTCTTCGCCAAGGCCTTTGACACCATCCCCCACTCTGGAATCATAGATAAACTTACTAAGCTGGGCATAAATCCTACTTCACTCGATGGGTAGCCAACTGGCTTACTGACAGAACCCAGACTGTAAAAGTAGCTGAATCCAAATCCAGCTCCAGACAAGTGACAAGTGGAGTACCTCAGGGTTCAGTCCTTGGACCACTCTTGTTTAGCATCTACTTCTCTGAAGTACAGGCCAACACTAAGGGACTCTGGCTAACAAAGTTTGCAGATGACTGCAAACTGGGAGCCATTATTGAATCCCCAAATGATGTGGATATTCTACAAAAGAGCCTTACAGAAACAGATGCTTGGTGCCAGAGCCATGGGCTGAAGCTTAATGCCATGAAATGTATAGTTATCCCCTTTGGGAAAAACCATGTACCCATGAATTACCACATAGGTGGCAGTACAATAAACACCGAAAGTGTGATGAGAGACTTAGGTACACAGTTACCTTCGATAATCACATTGCCACAATAGCCAGGAAATCCTTTTATGTGGCACACCTCATCACTAAGGGCTTTTCATCCAGAAAAAAGGAGGCCATTGTCCCACTGTACTCAACCCTCATTAGACCCATTATAGAGTACAATGCCCCGTTTGCTATGCACCTCACAAGACATCTGCAACAGCTGGAAAGGCCACAGAAATGCCTCACTAAAAGAATCACAGGCTTAAAGCAGATGCCCTATGCTGACCATCTAAAAAAACTCCAGCTATACTCTGTGGCATATTGTCTACTCACAGGTGATCTCTGCTTAACATACAAGGCCATGTCAAACCCTGAGCTGTTGGACATTCTCCACTTAAAGAAATCCCAATCCCTCAGAGCCACATGCTCCAGGGATCTAAACCTTGTCATCACAATGAACAAAACATGCTGGAGGGATAGGTTCCTGACCCAGAGACTCCATATACTCTGGAATAGACTGCCCATACATGTCAAGCAGAGTGCCTCCTTGGCCCTCTTCAAAAGGAACATTGACAATTGGATGGGAGATAGGAAATTCACCTCTGGGATCACGTCAGTTGCCCTGCTAGACAGGGGTCCAGGGAAGTAAATATTGTGGGAAGAAATATCCAGGTAACTGTTATGGCTAGACTTGTATAGGCCCTAGGGCCGATAGCCTAGTACCAACCTATGAACCTATTTCTTGAAAAGAGTATATTATTAATGTTGAGACATAATTATAAGTTGAAATCATTATTTTCTAATTTTTATACCACAGAATGACCTGTAGGAGGCTGCCATACTATTTGATTTTGTTTTATAGTCAATACTTCTTCCGCCCTGATGTCATTTTGTAAGGACAAAGATAACCCTGTGATGATGGTATCACTTATTGTGATTTTGCTGCCCTCCCACACCACTGGCTTAAGATTTCCCAGTTTATGATTTCCCATTACCAGTCTGTTTTATTAAATTACTTTGCTTCCTTTCATTTTTTAGTGAACATCTCCCCTGACAGCATTTTAAGAAACATTTGAATGTTACACTTGAAAGAACTGTAAGAATAGCTTAGGTAAGCCTTTTTAGAATTGTAGTTGTAAGTCACATGTT
The DNA here is from genome assembly GCF_019279795.1 of Protopterus annectens. Classification (NCBI taxonomy): domain Eukaryota; kingdom Metazoa; phylum Chordata; order Ceratodontiformes; family Protopteridae; genus Protopterus; species Protopterus annectens. The sequence continues at coordinate 1,394,799,318 of NC_056746.1, forward strand.
CTTGAAGGTGTATAAGAACTTTTACATACATGAGTAACAGGTTATACTCAGACTAAGCTGGCTTGTGTTAACATATTTTTTTATTGACAATTTAGCTAGAATTTTTGTCTTTGATGTAACCACTCATCGATTTACCTTATACAAATAATGCTTACATTTGTTTGTCTTTTGGCTTTTCCCGGTAAGGGGTCGCCACAGTGGAACTCTGGCCCGCTAATGATTGGCAGTAGATTTTTACAAAACGCCGAGGTGCCAGCTTGACGCCCAACCTTCAACGAAGGCACGCCCATTTACGCATGCATGTCTTTCGAACACTACCCAACCGCGGGGAGGACATGCAGACTCCACACAGAAGGCACTCCCAAGCCCAGCATCGAACGGGAGAACCTCTTGCTGTGAGGTAACAACGCTACCACCGTACCACCGTGGGATGCGTATACAAATAATGCTTATATGATGCAAAATACACTGATTGACACCACAAGAAAACAACATACAGTTTAACATAAAATGCTATATATATATATATATATATATATATATATGAATATATATGTGTATATATATATATATATCGATATATATAAAGACAACAAAATCAAATACAGAAAGAAAACTGGAAGAATAATATTATAATACTTTCTTTCTATGTGGAACTCTGACATTTGATTAAGAGGTAGGGCAAGTAATCCGTGATGAGGAAGGAACTTAATGCATGTGAGGAATGTTATTTTTCATTTAAATTTGTAAACTAAGCTTGAAACACTTTTATTCTGGGCTGCAATATTTCAATTGGGGTGTTGCCGGTTATCTGTGACTAATAACAGATATTTAATTAACCAGGTGTAAGACTTTTTATTGGATTTGTATCTAGAGTTGCCTCTCCTGGTAATTCATCAAGTTTGTGATGCAGTTTTCTGGTCCATATAGCACAGTGGAAAAATTAGACGAATATAGGAATGAAAATGCAGCTTTAGGTTATAACAATTTCAGCAGTCTATTCAGTTACAAGTAATATTTCTCAATCAATGCAAATTGGGAAATTACTGAAGCCCTTTTTATTGATCTGTGGTGCACATTTAAATCCATTGACATCTGTCTCCCTCTAACAAGTCTATAAAAGTACAACTTTAGTGACTCCACTTTACAGCGTTTCTCTCCCTATCTATCAGGCAGGATATGCAGTGTAGTACAAGAAGTCTCCATCTTAGAAAATGGCATATTTTTGATAAGAATCTCTTAGGTCTCTGTTTTAGGACCCCTTTTATTTTCTGCATTTATAAATGACCTCCCCTCTGACTGCCCATCAGTGAGCTGCATGCGCTTTGTTGACAATTTCGTTATCCTTGGATCAAACTCCTTCCAGCAAATCTCTGAACCAAGCTATAGAATGACCTCGGCCTCATCTAGAGTTGGTTGAGATACAGTGACCTAGTGATTAATTGAACAAATCTACAGCAGATGCTGTTTGGGAGTCATAAAAATAAGTACTTCTAACTTAGAAATAAAATAACAACTCCCAGGAACCACAATCTCCAGCTTTATTCATCAAAATACCACAGCTTGCTATTAGATCAACAGCTTATAAAGAGGACACAAAGCAAACCAGACAATTCACCAACTCAAATATATCTACCTGCTGCCTACAGATGATAGGAAAGCTCTTAGTATCTAGATTTTAAAGCACAGGCTGGAATATTGCCACCTGTGGTAACATGAATTCAACCCATGACACAAGCACCCCACAGACCAGTGCGAATAAAAGCTGTTGCTTTCCCTCCATTTCAAATTGTAGAGCATATCATTGCAGTGCTCTGCTCTACTGACTACTTCACTCTGTGTATATATATATATATATACACACACACACACACACACACACACACACACACACACACACACACACACACACACACACACACACACACACACACACACACACACACACACACACACACACACACACACACACACACATATATATATACAACACAGTACACTACAGGACATATCCACTCTCACTTACCCACCCCTAACCCTAAGTCCACACTAACAAGACACCTCCCTACCTGCACCCTAACCCTAACTCACTGCAACTGGCAAGCGGGTCCTGTCGGTCCTTCTTTCTTCCGGCTGGTGGTGTGAATCGCCTGCAATAGTAGGGGACCCATATATATACACACACACACACACACACACACACACACACACACACACACACACACACACACACACACACACACACACACACACACACACACACACACACACACACACACACACACACACACACACACACACACACACACACACACACACACACACACACACACACACACACACACACACACACACACACACACACACACACACACACACACACACACACACACACACACACACACACACACACACACATACACACACACACACACACACACACACACACACACACACACACACACACACACACACATCTATATATATATCTATATATATATATATATATATATATATATATATATATATATATATATATACACACACACACACACACACACACACACACACACACACACACACACACACACACACACACACACACACACACACACACACACACACACACACACACGCACACACGCACACACACACAGTTCAGAGAGTTATGCTCCAGTGAAAGACTTCTTCTGGCCACCCCAAACTCAAGCAGCACTGCAGGAGATGCTCCGGATTCCAGTTATGCCCCCAGTCTTTGAAACAACTTACCACTTTCACTAAAACAAACAGACAAATTAAAAGGCTTCAAACCCAAATTAAAGCAGCACCTAAATGACTCCTGACTAGGCTCATGTACCTCACCAAGATAATGTGGAACCTATGAGCCACTGCAATGTCTATAAGACACTAGGCTTTCGGACACCTTAAGCACAATCCAAAAGTCTGTTGCACAGCTGTACTATCTCACCTCTATTTATCCAACAATTTCTCTCTTTTGCCTCCAGTTTCCCTAAATTCCCACTTTTCCTTCTCAGCTCTCCCACCTTTCCACCATTTTCTCCTACTCTACCTCCTTTTGTTCCATCTCTAAAATAAAGTTAGACTATTTTCATGCCTAATAAACTGAATACCACCATCAAAAATCTTCATCATGTTTCCTTAGAATTCTATATAGTAAACCATATTCCATGTAGCAAGCCACTACTCAGTTTAGTTTCTGTCCTTAATGCAGTACTTCATTAGAAGTCCCTGTATTAGACCATTAATGTATGTTGTGTCTATTTTTGTTGTAATGCTTTGCTTAAGACTCTGTGTATTACAACATTCCTGTAAGCACTTTTATTCTCATTATTTGGAGCTTTTCTTCTTGGTCCTTCACTGAAAACAAGTTATCCTGGCCAAAAAAAATAAATAAATAATTACATAATTACATAAGTATGCCAGCAGATAGATAGATAGATAGATAGATAGATAGATAGATAGATAGATAGATGAATAAATAAATGCTCTTGTTTGGACAGTGGTTAACTCAGCATCACATAAGCAGCAATCTCCCTCCCCGATTTAAGCTTCTCAGCTGATATACTGCACTGTTCATTCATGCACTCTGTAATGCATACATCAGCTAAACTAGCACTACTTATATATACTAACCACTAATGGACAAAGGCAGCTCCTAACTTTATCCCATGCATGGGTCCCCTCAAATTATTCATGGTATGATTCGAGTTAACCTGATTAGAGGTAATATATAGTTATTGATCATGTGAAAGGTAAGGCCATTCTAACATCAAATGGGAAAGGTAATTCTGGCACCAAAAGGGAACTAGGCTTAAAATGGCTCACAAAGGCATATAGTCTAATACTTAGCTACGAACTTATACATGTCACTGACATGAATTTGCTGCGCAGACTATATCTTTGGAAAAAATATATTATGCAAATATCCAGTTGTAACCATGGGTGTTATAAATTATGTTGCAACAACTCCTGTTGTCCATGTCAGATCTCAAACCTCATTATTTCAAAACTTCCTACTATGTTATCATATTGTTACTGCCAACTTGACCTGGGTTGTGACTGAAAATGGTTAGTGAAGTATCCAACTTATGTGGTTAGCAAACTGAAATAAACAAATGCATATATAAGTAAATAAAAAAAAAATCAATTACAATTTCATAAAAAGTAAACAGGAACATTTTCAGGAACAAAACAAATGGAATAATTTTGAAAGTATGCCTTCTCTGTGTGTGGAAATTGTGGTACCAGATGAAAGGATAGGAAAAACACTTTTTGGAAAGAAATGTTTAACATTTGAATGGTCCTTCAACAGTAAACTCAGAGACAGAGGTTCGCCAACCAGTCAAGATACATTACCACTGTCACACAGATTTTTCATGTAATTAGGAACTTTTCCTTGGAAAAAGGCTAATCCAGCATCTAAGGATTTTGAAAATATATCAATACACCAAAATCTCTAGATGTGTCATCCCTCCATTACTAAAAAACATGTCTTACAATGAAGCAGGCAAAAGACATGTAACTCTGCAAAAGAAGTGAGCAAGTCTTAGTACAAAAATAGGCATTTTAATTTACTTATTTTATTTATTGACATTTGATAACCAGGAAAGTCTGACTGGGTAGGAGCCCATTTTCAGCGGAGGCCCTGGTGCAAAACATTTTAAGAAGAATAGTTTTGCAATCCTTAAAAATAATAAAAAAAAATATATAGTTTAACTAATTAAACCAAGTTAGACATAATATAAAAACATTTGTTAAAACTAGATATAAGTTATATGACAATGATTTAATATTTAGCGAACTTTTATCTAGTTTATAAAGAAATTAAAGATAACCTAGTATAATAAAACAGGAATTGAATTATGAAGTGAGGGGAAAACCAGGCTTATGATATATGTAGATAGAAAGCCAGAGGAGAGAAATTGATAGAAGTAAAGAAGTGCATGAAGAAGGAAGAGTAAGGAGGTGTAAGGTATGAATAGGTACGTGTTCACATTTACAGATATAGTTTATCCTGATGCTGAGCGAGAACAGAGCCAGCTTTTGGCTAAGAAGTCTTTCAGAATGGTTTTGAAGGAGTGGAGGTATTGACCTGATGAATACAGGTAAGGAGTTCTAGGCCTTATCAACACAGTACGAGTACAGACAATGCCCAGCAGATTTGATAGGTTTGTCAGCTGACAGGAGTTTTTGGTCAATGGATTGTAATGACTGACTGGGAACATTGTTGTGTATAATGTTATTTAGTGCTGTCAAGCAGATGCATTTTTGGGTAATTTTATAGATGATAAGAATCTGTGTATATTTTGGTTGATTTTGGTAGTTCTAACCAATTTAGACTTTTTAGTGCTTTACACTGGTACACTGGTAGGTTCTGAAAGGGGTATTTGCTGCAAATTTAGTGACTTTGTTATAGCATTGTTCAAGTTTTGATTTTTGGGATGCCTGAAGGTTATTACAGTCAGGAGCACCATAAAGAAGTGTGGTGAAGAGATAAGTTTTGGCAAGTGTAGTTTTAGTTGCATTAGTGAGAACATTTTTGGTTCTATAAAGCATGGGTCATGCTGGTATTCCTGCTATAACCACTATATACATGAGGTCTGTTGGCATTTCTGTGTTCAGAGGTTCTCTATAAAACATCCCTATTGATAAATTTTTCTGATGCAATTTTGTATATGCAGGTCGAATTTAAGATTATCATCCACTATTATCCCTAATACTTTGCTATTAGAAGTGACTTCAATGGTTGTATTATCAAGAGAGAGGACTTCAGATGTTGTTTTTCATGCCATGAGAGAGAGATTTAGGGAAAAAAAATAGTTGTTTGTTTTTTAGGATTGAGCATGAGTTGTGAGTTACAAAGTCATATTTCAGTGGTTGTTAAAGCTTCCTGAGTATTTTTTGGAGGTGTGCCATGTTGTCAGATGTTCTAATGAGTGTGGAATCATCTGCGTACTGTAATTAGGGAGGCCTGATGTGTGGATGTGTGGAAGCTATTGGTGAGAATGTTAATGAGGAGGGGACCAAGAATAAAACCTTGTGGTACACTGGCAGTGACTGGAAGGCATGGTAAGAAGGTGGACTGCCATGTTACTGATTGATAGTTATTGGACAGGTAGCCTTCAAACTATAGAATGGTGGGTTGAGAGAGACCTAATAAAAACATTTGACATAGAAGCTTGCTGTGACAAACTGTGACAAAGGCTTTAGACTAGTCTTGATACTTCAGAATAAATAGTAACCCATTAAGCTTTCTTAATCTGGTAGTATTCAAATATAGTTAAGTATGTTTTATTCCTGTGGTGAATTATCAAGTTTATGTGGAATGATCACTATTTATTCTACAGTATTAAAAAAAGTGCATTTTGTACTAGACTTGTGCAAAAATAAGATTCAAAAAGTTATGAAGGGAAGGCTTATTAAACAGACAGAAAATTAGTTAAGAGAGCAACTCTAAAATAAAATGATGATTTCTCTTTGTGCAGTGTAAGAGTGCTCCTTCACATAAAACCAGCAAAAGGAGTGCATCTGAAGCCTTTTTTTTGAATAATTAAAATCAAAGTTTTTCCCTTTAATATACCAGAAAACTCAACTTCAGAAATACTCCCAATTTGTCATGGAGGGACTTTAAAAATCTGGCAATTAAGTATATTACTTCCCAAAAACTGATAATAATTGACCCCCACAAATGAACATCTTATCAGGAATTATGGGACTTTATCTTTCTCCTTTTAATGGACTAATCCTGAACACCATTTATATAGCTTGTTTTTCCCCTTATTCATTACGTTCTGTCCTAACTAGTCTTATCTGTTAAGGGAATTGCCCCCCCCAGGATGTTTTTGGTCACGGATGTTATCAGTCTTTTGTGTCTTAAACTCCCTTCACTGCCTCAGTATTTGACAAGAGTGGTAGGGTATTATAACAAGGTAGATGTTATACCTATATTATTTTTTAAAGTTTAGCACTTGGTGTTTGCATTTTGTACAGCACTGTTCCTGTTTTCCTCTCTTTTCTTTCTGATGTATTTTGGCACGTATGTATATAGGTTATGATTTTTTACCACTGAAGTATTAAGGCGTAAGTACAACTTAGTATTTGTTGTATTCGTGTATTTTTTCTATTGTGTCTGTTGTACTTATCAAAATTAATAAAATGTGTTTTGAAAAAAAAAAAAAAAAGAAATGCTCCCATTAACATTGCTAGCTGGGTAAAGAAAACTGTTAAAGATAGCTTGTGCTTCCACTTGAAACAGAATATCAATTAACATTATACTTCATTTAAGGCTTTAATATTAAATGTTTTACCTTTTTTAATTCCAAAAAAGGGGGAAAATTTATATGGAATTGATTTTACCAGATGTCTCTAAATACAATGCTTTGTGCAGAAACCTCTTAAGGGACCTACATTTTGATCGCAGCTTGTTTTCTTAGTGATCATTGTTACCATATTTGAGCCTCTGACAGTGTGCCCCTAACTCACATATTCTGAAACTGAAGAAATTATTTTTCTTCAAGCAATGTAAATGTCCTATGTTTATATTTTCTTTATGCTTTAAATGCTTCAAGACACTCAGAGAACAATGAAATAAGCAATACATTTACTGTTTAAATGTACTGATGCAAAAATAAAACATTTTACAGCTCAGAGAATGATTTTGAAAACAAGAAATTGACAATACTTTTTCTGAAGTAAAATTATACATATGTAACCCCTCTTCAAAACCACAGTTCTAAACCTTACTGGAAAAATAAATAAGTTTAAAAACTGCCTGGTAATTACCCTTAGACCAAATTATAAGGATGGAGGGACAAAAAAAGTACACGCAACTGTATATTCTGCTGTAACTATACCTCAGAGATCATAGTAAGATACTAAACACCAAAAACTACGGCTACAGCTTTTTTTTTTCAAAAACATAATACATATAATATATTTAATTAAAAAAGTCAAAACTTGACAAGAGCAGGGACAAAGACTTAAAGACTTCCAAAATGCATTAACCCTTCTAGTAACTATTTTTTAACAAATATCTAATGTGCCAGGAAAAATACACTGTTGCTTGGAGGATATAGAAGGAAGTGTGGAGACCTGAGTTGATTTCACTTTCTTCTCTTTTTCAGCTGGTAGTCAAGTGTGATTTCAAAAAAACTTCCTAACAGCACTGCTGTCATCTTAGTTAAGTGATCCAAACTGCTGCTTTGTATCAGAAAACAAAAACACCAAATAACCTTAAGAAAGAGCAAAATTAAATTACTTATCTCTGCAGCACTGAGTACAAATGTAGTACCTGAAAAAAAAAAACTTTCTAAATATGCAATTTACGTCCTAATACCTGTCTATCTATCTACTTTTCTTCTGAAATAATCAACACAAAATATAACCTGTAAGTACTTTAGAATTTGGTCAACTGAATCCTATATTTTAAACCATACAAATAATTTCCTTCTACCCATGGAAATTAAGAATTTTAAATGCTAGGTATGCAACATTAAGCCGATGCTGAATCTTTCATAAACACCCTGACATTTTACAACTGGGAACACCTTGGAACATTCCCCCCTGATGATGCAGTCTTTGAATTTAATGAAACCTTCCTAAACATCCATTTGCTCCACTCAGAACAAAAAGAGTAAAGGCTAAAAATCACAAAACAACTTATAACCCAGAGAGAAAAAGCCTGGAGGACATGTTCAAGACATAAAACAATGACACATCTAAGGCCTGTTGGCACTTGCACAAAGTCAAATATTACCAACGATAAAAAGATCTACTACACTGAACAACAAAACAATGCAGAAAAACAACCCCAAATCCTTCTGGACTTCAATTAACAATTTACTCAAAACAAGAGAGATGATACAACTAAACCCAAATATACCTAACTGTAGTATAGCATAACTAGCATTCCTGATTGTTTCAACAATTACTTTATTCAAACAGTTTTATCAATAACCAGAAATAAATTTACTATAAATCTCATGGTCCCAACCTAAACAGACAATCATCCTACTCTCTTTACTTTGCAACTGGTTCCTACCACTGTCGTAAAAAAAATCTCTAAAAACTAAAACCCACAACCCTCACCTCAGACAATTTACCAGCTGAATATCTCAAAAATTGTAGCCAAACCATTTGCTTACTTTATCTCTGTTTTAACAATCAATTGCTCAGTAAATGAAAACAAGGTTCTATTATCATGGAAAAAATTCATACATTATATCTTTCCACAAAGTTGGACCTTCATCAGACCTCTCAAATTTTAGACCAGTTTCTATACTGCCTTCATTATCCAAGGTATTAAAAAAGGGGGTTGGGACTGGCATAATGGTTAAGGTATTCATCTTACAGACACAAGGTACAAGGTTTGATTCTCACCTTTGGGAAGCATATCTTAGCCTAAAAAGGCACTTGGGGTCATTAGCTTAGTAATCAGCAATGAATCTGTGAATGTATGGACAATTCCTACAATACATAATGGAAAATCATCTTTTCTCACCCACGCAGTATGATTTTCATCCACACCATAGTATCTCTACCACACTTCTTAACTTTGATAATATATCAACTCCTATAGAAATGAAAGAAGTCTAGTCTCCACCCTGTTTCTTGATCTACCAAAGGCATTTAATACTGTGTCCCATTAGAAACGGATACAAAAACGCAACTCAGTTGGACTTGCCAACTCCTCAATTCACTGATTCCACAGCTTTCTCACAAATAGGGCCCAAGCTGTAAAGTAGCAAAACGACTACAGCTTGTTCCTACCAGTCAATATTGGAGTCCCTCTACTATTTACCCTCTTCATCAATGGAGTTTACAACTCAGTCTGTCATGCAAAGATAGTACAATACCCTGATGATTCTGCTGTAATCTGCACAGCTAAAATTCTTCCTAAACTCAAAGAACTGACTCAGCAATCTTTTTATTTTATTGAAACCTGGCTAGATAATGGATTACTACTTGTCAACCCTAAAAATCAAATCAATACTCTTTACACCAAAACAACTGTCTAACCAAAAAAAACTCATTCATTATTACCTCAAGCAATACCATAAATGAACTGGTAGATCACACAAAGTTATTTAGGGTCATCATTAATGGCCAAATGAAATTCAGTCACTATATATTTCAAGTAATAAAAAAGACCCACCAAAAACTAGAAGCTCTGTATAGAGCACAGTCTTTCCTCATTATTACAGCCAGAAAACATATAGCCTAAACACTAATAACTACCAACCCTGCTCTATGCCACCCCCATCTTTACAAACCTTCAGCTGAAATAAATAATAGGAAATTTTACAGAAAACAAAATGTGGTGCATAGAGAGCATGATGGAATAAAATGGAGGAAGGGAGCTTTGACAGTAGTACTCAATCATGTTTTTGTACATGGACACTCTTAGAAAAACAATTTCTTTTTTTCAAAACAAGTTTATTGTTTTAACATATAAGAGAAATATCATAACAATTTTATACAAATAATTAAAATAGGTATTATTATAATATTCAACAAAACAACTAAAGTATTTAGAAAAACAATTTCTGATGAGAAAAATGTCAGCATTTTAGCCTTTTAGCAAAGTTGTCCTTTGCATATTCATTGGAATGTTAAGCTTGAAACAATAGCTTTTCTTCAGGCTCAGAACTGTTGCTCAAGGCTACACTTTTCATTTTTGACTAGTAATACACATGTAAGTACTTAGATTTATGATTTTTTTTGTAACTAGAAGCAGTGACCCAACTAGTTATTCTATTTTCTCAAGGCTGTAAATTTGTAAGTGTCTGACTTGTACCTGACCTCCTTTGTTGGAATTATGCACATGATGAAACAGATGAAGACGCAAACGCAAAATGACAATTGAAAAAGCCCTCATAAAAAGTAAATATGTTCTACAAAAATCTGCAGAAACAGTACAGGGATGTAGCAATTAAATAATGTTCTCTTTGTGCCATCTTGGAGCCTGTGAAAATAGAAAAAGCACACGGTGATGAAAACAACTTGATATTCAGGTGGTGTCCTTAAGGCTTTAGATGGATATCATCTACAATCATCAGAGAAGTTAAATTAGGTCATTGTAGAGCAACAATAAGTTTAATACAACAGTGGCAAGAACAATCAACTTAATTAAGTCTTAATTTAAATTTCCCATTAGGCTATTCCGCAACACACACACACCAATAAACATCACAAGAAAAGATATAAAGATATTTTGTGTTTTAATATACTTCATGCACAGATGCATGCCACATGCAGAAAGCAAGGATAAAAACAAAATGTGGCACGTGTGCACACACACACACACACACACACACACACACACACACACACACACACACACACACACACACACACACACACACTGCACTTACATGTGTATTACAGCCTTGAGAAAACAGAATAAATAAGTGGGTCACTGGTTCTAGCTACAAAAAAGGTCTTAAATCTAAGTACTTATGTGTGTATTACTAGTCAAAGATGAACATCTTACACTTAAGTTGGAAAGTGTAGCCTTGAGCTAAAGTTCTGAGTCTGAACAAAAGCTACCATTTCAAACTTAACATTCAAATGAACACGTAAGAGGGCAATTTTGCTAAAAGGCTAAAATGCTGACATTTTGCTTATCAGAGATTGCTTTTCCTTACCTTCTAACCACAAGTGTCCACTTATAAAAAAATGGTTAAGTACTATTGTCCAAGTCCCCTGCCTTCATCTGATTATATCACGCTCTCTGTGTACCACATTTTGTTTTCGGTGAAATTTTCTGTTACTTCTTTCAGGTGTTTCATTAGAGCTTCTATTGCAGTACATAAACAGTTTTCATTTGAGGCAAGTCATAAGACATTAAGTCCATCTGCAGGGTCAAAGATTATCTGCTAAGGTGTGTGATACTAGGTAAAGGCTAGTGTAAGATATTAAGACACGGATTATCAGTTTAAAATTTCATGTAGAAATGGTGGATTGGAATTACATATGATTTTGAAAACCACAACTGACTCAACATCTCTTTCAAGCCTAACACTGAAATATAATTTAAATATTGTGCAAGAGATGGCCTGTAAAAAAAAATCAAAGGGAGCAAGGTCAATGAAAAAGACAAACTGATACATCTGCCAGGGACAGTCAAAAAACAGGAAATCACAATATTCTAACTGGTTCATAGTAAAAAAAGAATCCAAGACCTTTGTGAAGGATTTTAATGCTCTACCCATAATATTTTTACTTAAAAAATTCCATACATAAACAATGTGATTAAAATAAAGCTGTAACAACTTTAATGCAGTTTTGTTTTTAAGTGCAGTGTTTGTTGGGCAGTACCTGATAGTTTATAGAAGACATTTATTTTCAGACGAGGAACACTGCCTATCCCAACTGAAAGTGTGAACTCAAAGTGAGAAACATAAGCATGTTAATTAGCAGTAGGTGTAGGGGAGTGCACTAATGGAGAATATGCAGTTTGGGAAACTATCTTCCTGACCGAGGTGTCAGCCCTACAAGGTAAATAGCTGTGTCTTTCTGCTGCTTGATGTGGGATAGTTTGAGACACTGCTGCTCAAGCTTTATTGCTGAATATAATGTTTAGTTATATATTTATTCTCATTTCATGTAAAAGAGATGTATTTATGTGTGGTTGTGTCTCCAGGCTCATGACATTTCAGGCAAAGAACAATCACACAGCACAAGACAGATGAGACAGGCATTATGTGCTTTAGTGGTTGCTGTATCTCTTAGATGTATTGACCTTGGAGTGAGAATTATAAAGTAATGAGTTATGGATTGTGAGATGAAGCCACTGCATAGGGGTATAGGGAGGTTTCCCCCCTGCAAAACAAACTTTCATCATAATTTATATAACCAAAATATTCATCTACTGCACCATCTGTTAACTCTTGAGAGGAAATTATCAAAATAAGTGTACCCCGTGAACCATCCACATGGAAGATATGCCCTCACACCTCCGCAAGTTAATATATACTAACTCTGTGTTCGCACGATAGTGAGGAAGGGAGAAACTTCCTTAGCTCCACTGTCCTTCAGTCTTACAGCAATTCACACACTGAAACAGTGACTTCATGATCTCGCACACATGCACACACTTTTGCTCACCAACCTCAGAGTAACAAGTGCACACACACACTTTACTCATCTCACACACACACACACACACACACACACACACACACACACACACACACACACACACACACACACACACACACTGTAGTCCTGCAGGGTAGTAAGAGATAAGCTCTGAGTGAAGTTGGTAACTAGGTTTAGTTTTCCATGGGTTTGCTGACACACACACACACACACACACACACACACACACACACACACACACACACACACACACACACACACACACACACACACACACACACACACACACACACACACACACTGTAGTCCTGCAGGGTAGTAAGAGATAAGCTCTGAGTGAAGTTGAAGTTGGTAACTAGGTTTAGTTTTCCATGGGTTTGCTGACACACACACACACACACACACACACACACACACACACACACACACACACACACACACACACACACACACACTGTAGTCCTGCAGGGTAGTAAGAGATAAGCTCTGAGTGAAGTTGAAGTTGGTAACTAGGTTTAGTTTTCCATGGGTTTGCTGTATTACCCTGTGTTTGGTTATTACTTTTAGGTAAATGTTGATATCCCACTGACATCAGCATTCATATATTCGTCTCCTTCATCATTATTGGCCCACATGGGAACAGAAAGAGTTGCTTTTGCAGTGTGGATTAAGAGTTCAGTCAGGCACATAAACATATGTGTGAATCCTGAACTTAGATATACTTGTAGCAGAATACAGGACCAGTATTTGTCAGTGGCCCTGTGCTGCTGTGGTTTAGCTATGGTTCTTTCTTTTTTTAAGGCACTTAAGTAAATATTCTGTGTAGTCCTGTTTCATGCATCACATCTGACTAACATGATAAAGCACTCCCAGCTTTTCAGAACTTTGTTGCAGTAAAAAATCAGTGCAAAACCTACATTGGTTTTGTCAGATGTTAAACCATGTAGAGAGAGAGAATATTATTCTTTTTTCATGATCGTGTTTTCTTTTTGACAGATATGCAATAAGAATAAAGTCCAGAGATGTTTGAGATGAGATCCTGTAAATGCACATAGACTACGTACATGTAAACATTTATTTTTTAGCTCTGTTCAAATCTGCTGCACAGCTGGAAGTGCTGGTACTGTCCTAGCTGTTGTCATCGGATGTACATATTGAGAAAATTAGATTTTCGTTGGCATTAAGTGCAAACAGCAGGTGTGTTCTGTAAATAGTTTCCCAATACACTACCATGCCAGGTATGCATGACAGTCTCTTCAGCAGTATAGGCTTATACAGTGACAATTTGCAAATACAAAAAAAACACTTTTTCTTTAAAACCTGAGTCATAGGTTCATAGGTTGGTACTAGGCTATCAGCCCTAGGCCTATACAAGCCTAGCCATAACAATTCCCTGGCTATTTCTTCCCACATTATTTACTTAAGTCTCTTCTTCTTGATGAAGTTTGTAAAGCAGCATTCCTGAATGCAATTTCCAGATATTCTGTATGCATTATCTCCAGTTGGGATGTCAGCCTCAATGATTATTATAATGCCCATTGGGTTCTGCTTTATTTGCTCTCTCCCACCTGTAGCTTGAACGTATTGTGGACTTCCAAGTATTCTGGGTATCTAAGCTTTGTCATTTTGCTAATTTTTGCTTACAGAGTTCCAATTTTTTTATACTCCTTTAGGTATTTATGCTTATCATCTTGATTCTAATATATGCAGAAAGGAACAGGTGTTATCCCAGGATGCCTGTTCATATCAAGGACATAGCTATTATAATTCATGCACTTTTATTGCATTAGAAAATAAGCTAAAAAAACACACTATAATCAGCCCTTGCAGACAAATGGATCTGTACACGTTAATCTTTCTGTCACTCTTTACGGCAGATAGATTGGTAGGTCATTTCATGTAGCGCCACAAGGGCAGTTTCGGCTTCATCGACTGATTCAGACTGCAAGATCGAGCAAAGCATCTTTTAGACATCAGGGCAAAGAAAAAGCGTTGTGTTCCATAGTGCATGTTCTAAAACAGAATACAGTGTTTCCTGCTTCCCCTTTGGCACACCATTAGAAAAAATATATGAATTGTCAGCACTCACTACTTCTGTTATATTGATGTCAAATGTCTGGACCATAACAAACTATAGCAGGGTCTTAGAGAAATGAATAATCTGTATAAAGAACAAGTAAGTAACATAACTGACTATGGAATAACTGTCTCAAGTTTGGAAAAGGAGTGTAACAAGGCTGTATACTGTCATCATGCTTATTTAATTTATACGCTGAGTATATCTTGTGAAATATGGAGTTTGATGACGCAGATTCTAGAATAAAAACTGTCAGGAGAAATATTAACCTCACATTAACCAGATGATACCACTCTGATGGCAGAAAGTGAGGAATAGCTGAAGAACCTGTTGATGAAGGGATAAGAGAAAGTCTAAAAGCTGGCTTGCTGTTCAACATAAAAACATTATCTAGTCCTATCAGTTCTTCGCAAGCAGATGGAGAAGAAATGGAGGAGGTAATAGGTTTTATTTTTCTGGACTCAAAGCTCTCTGCAGATAGTGATTGTACCCATGAAATTAAAGGACACTTGCTTCTTGGTAGAAACGCTGGATAATGTTTTAAGAGCATAAGTATCACATAGTTTCATAGGTTGTTACTAGGCTAATGACCACCAGGGCACTCACAAGCCTACACCACACACTCAAAATCATTTGGTTCCAAAGGATCATGGGAGTCTGTATGGGGGGGCATGCTAATAGGACGGTACCTAAGGATTTGTTGGGGAGGGTGTTAGAGTTAAGATAATACTTTTTGTATTGACAGCCTCTGCCCATAAGGGACATGGGGGCCAGATTGGTAGTAAATTTCCAATTTCCAATCCAATTGTTAAAGTTTTCTTTGAATAGGGTCAAGGATGAACACTGTTTTACATGGAAGGACAGCCTATTCCATAGTGCAGGGATCCTTTTGGACACATACCTGTCTCTCCAGCATGTTCTGCTTGTGTCATAAATGAAGTTCAGATTCCTGTATCTAGTGTTTCTGGTGCTGTTTATTTTGTGCATGTGCAACAGATCCTTCAGGGCTGGGTCTGAGGAAGCCCTATAAGCCAAACAAACATCCCCTGTCAGCAGCCTTTAGGAGACTGAATACAGAGACAGACAGAGCCTTTACGTGATCAGTTTAGGACAGCGTATTCATGTCCTGAATTCTCCTGGTGAGAAACCTTTGCGGAATTTCAACTATTGCAAATCTCTGGTTAGCTACATGCCAAAGGGGGCATTATATTCAATGACTGGTCTGATAAGGGCCAAGCAGAGTGGTACTATAACTTCCTTGAATCTAGATGTCATACTCTTACCTGCAAATTGGGAGACATGAAATGATTGTCTTACATTCTTAGCTACAAGTTGGTCAAAGGCCAGCTTGCTAACTACATTTGTTCCCATACCTCTTACTACTGGGTCAACACTGAGGGGTGTTTTATCAATGGAGTAATTAACGTGGGTTGATAGTTTCCCAGACAGCAGTATAATGCATTTTTGGCATTGATTTTAGGCCATGGCTTTAGCACCAGTCATTTGTCTGTGTTAAACCCACTTGCAAGATAATGGTGTATTGGGGGGAATCTATAATAGCTTAAAATGTACAGCCATCTGTGATCTTAGTGAGCTAGAGACTTTGAACATTAGGCTTGACTCCCAAGATGTAGATGCCAAACAGGAGCAGGCCCAGCATGGACCTGTAGGGTACTACACTGTTGACTGGTCTCTTGGTGGAGGTGGTCTCACTGATCCTGACTTCTTGGGTCCTATATGTGAGCTAACTGGCAATCCAGTGGATTATGTAAGAATGTATGCTTAGTTCAGAAAGCTTGTCAACAATGGCCGAGTGGGGTATTGTATTGGATGCCTTGGCTAGGTCAAGATATGCACCATGTACTATTTTATCCTTGTCTGCTGTCTTGGTGACCTTGTCAAAGAAGTCCACCAGGTTAAGAAGGCATGACCTTCCCTTAACAAAGCCAAACTGGGACAGAGCCTGTGTCTGTATGTTGCCAATGTCTTTGTTTATCATTTCCATTATAATTACTTGTTCCATGTTTTTTCATATTAGGCTTGATAGACTGATGGGTCTCTATTTCCCTGAACTGGTTGATGGTTTGCCATTATGGAGGTGAATGTCTATTGCAATCCTCCAGTAACTTGGAATGTAGCCTGTTTCGAGGCTGTAGTTGAAGACTGCCTCAAATGATCTTGATAGGTTGTGTTTTAGACTGTTTAGGGGCAATCAGAGAGATTGTTGGGACCCATGGAGGTGATATTCTTGGCTTTAGTGACTGCTGCCATCACCTGGTTCCTGCTAATAGGCGGGGGTTGTATGTTGGAGGGGATTTTACCTGGTGGGGCTTGGGGGGGGAGTTGGGGGTGAAGTTTTTAGCTGAATGTATTCGCCAGTAGATTTGCTATGTTACCCTGATCAGTGAAGATGGCACTGTTCACCACCAGTCTAGCACACTATTTTGAGTTACCTTTAAAGTTCTGGACATAGCTGAAGAAGTCCTTGTGAATGTCCTTAGCCTGCGAGGCTATCCTGACCTCTTAGCTTGCCTTCTTGGACTTAATTAGACCATTAAGTTTCTTGTTTAATTGTATAAGAGAACACTTGTTTTTAAGGGAGTTTCTCTTCTTGATTTTGGCCATGAGTTTTCTTATTTTCTCATATACCCTGTTAAGGTAAGGATTCCACCAGTGGGGTTTGTTTTCATTATTTGTTTTGGGTTTATTTCTGATAGGTAAGGCAGCCTCTATGCAGCCATTCACATTTTTTGTATGGGGCTCTGTGAATAATTCTGTACAAGTAGCTGTGGACTTGGGGTTAGGGGAAGCCTTGAATTTTGAGAAACTGTCACTTAATAGGATGTAGTTTGCCTTAGAATAGTTCCTGTTACTGGTTTAGATGGGCTTTCTATGTTGATTTTTACTTCAATGGAGACAGCTTTGTGATCTGACCTCGCTAGTGAGGATGTAACAAGGGTGGGGTTGGGGAGTGCTACACTTTCCCATGTTGGTGAGTACCAAATCCAGTATGTTTGCTCCTCTGGTTGGAGAGTGTACTATCTCTTTTAGGGTGTTTGTGTTAACGAAGTCCAGGAAATGTGCTTGTGAGTTTGAGGCAGTGTAAGTTTGCCAGTGTAGTTAACGTCACCCATGAATACGGTGCTGTGTTGGATGGCAAGCACCTCTAGTAGGTTTATGTAAGAGTCTTGAGACTCTAGTGGCATAGATGGTGACCTGTAGTTAGCCATGATATGGTAAGATACCTTATCTATGGTGATTTCCACATGGATGGGCTCCATGGTATCATCCTGTTAAACCAACCTGGAGGTATGTTTGTTACTAATGTAGACTTTGACACCTCCACCTTTGGCCCCAGTCTGTGCTGTTGCTGGTCTAAATGTGAGGAAGGATATATAGTCTTGCAATGCAGGAAAACTTTCTACAGATTTAAACCAAGTATTGGTCACAGCATGTATGTTTATATTCTCCAGTGTGAGGATGGCTTGAAGGATGTGGAGTTTTTTTATTTAGGCTCCTAGCATTGAGCAGTAACATCTTAAGATTGCTTGGAGACCTCTTTACTATGTTGTTAGTTTTGTCTTTTTGGCATTTACTGAAAAAAGGCTCTAAGTGGTTGGATAAACTTTTAGCCAATATCCAAAAAATCTGGGGTGGGCATGCTCAGCCTGTCCTTGACAAAGCCACATGGACTGTTGACCATGTCCTCCCATGCTGAGAGATACTGGATACCCCTGGGGTGACACCAGAATCTAAGCCAATTATTAAAATGATTTAATATTCATACTGTGGCATCATCCATGGTGAAGGTAGAATGCTACTCAGTGTAAGGCTTGTACCTGTCTGTGACACATATTCTAAGAGATCCATTATGTCTCTTTTCATATAGTCCAGTGAGGTACATCTCAGGTCATTTACACCCACATGGACTATGATAGAATGATAGAAACATATTGGTACCTGAGGTGCAGTGACTTGAGTGCATGCATGCATGACTATGCAGATCCTAGCTCTAGATAGGCAACTAACCAAGATCTTCTCCTTGTCTAATCTAGTGAATGCGGCATCTGTGTGTCATACAATAGAGTCTCCAATGACAAGAGCATTAGGTAAAGTATACGATTGCTTTATGGGCTATACTGTTGGGAGACCATTGAGTGCAGGTTATGTAAGATGTTTGGTATTGCTTTTGGTGTGTGTTTTAGTGATCGCTGAGGAGGAGTGTTGTTTTTAGTACACCTTGAAGGTCTTTGAGATTTGAGAAGGTTTCTTTTATGTGCCTCAACATAAGGCAATCTGTATGTGTGATGAGCAGTGTGTGTGTGATGGATGTAGTGTGGGTATTCTGCTCTTTTGCATGCAACATTTTTGCCTTCAAGGAGGTTGTGTATTTGCATATCTCGCATTTTGCATTATCTCCTTTAACAACTAACAGGTTGTCTGAGAACATGAAACAATCACTACATTGACTTTGGATGCCCAAATCTACCAAGCTGGCTATATGGCATTTGGAAACTGCATATCTATGTTGTCTTGTCTTGTAAAAGAGTGGGCTATTTAGGATTAAGGATTGGGTTTACACAGGGGTCTTCTAGGGTGGTTTCTGTGATTAAGGGCAAGGTGTTATATAGTCCTAGGATATGGTAGTGCTATTCAGTATGCAAACTAAATTATAGGATCATAGGATCATAGAAGGTTATTAGGCTAATGGCCTTGGAGCCTTTACAAGCCTCACCAAGTACAACCCCTGTTCCCAAGTATGTTAAGGTATTAAGCGGAACTAAGTCAACAACTACTGCCCCTATCATCCAAATTATACTTAAATAGGGTCAGCAAGGGGCTCTACTTCATTTGAATTAGAGGTTTGTTCCAGAGGAGCAGTAACCTTTTTGAGACATATCTGTCTCTCCAGCAAGTCCTGCTGATGTCGCATGCTAGGTTGAGTCCCCTAGAGCGAGTGCATCTTATACTATTTGATTTATGAATGTGCAGCATTTCCATTAGAGCAGGATATGAGATTTCTTTATATGCAAGGCAGAGGTCACCTCTGAGTAGTCTGTAAGACACAGAGTATAAGTGAAAGTGATTTCAGTCTGTCAACGTATAACATATGCTGAAGATTCTGAAGTTTCCTTGTAAGAAACCTTTGAGATCTTTCCAGTTGTTGCAGGTGCCTGGTAAGGTACATACCAAAGCATCATACTTTATTATTGGCCTGATGAATGAGGGGTACGGGGGGGGGGTATAACCTCTTTTGTTCTGGATGTAATGCCCTTACTTATGATGTGGATGATGTACAAAGCCTTTCTTACCACTATGGAGACTTGGTGGTCAAAGAACAGGTTGCTGTCAACCTGTGTATCCAAATCTCTCACCACTGATTGCATGCTTAGGGTGTTGTTATTAATGTGGTAATCTGTAGGGACATCACCCTTAACAAAGAGGATGATAATGCTTTTTTTTGCATTGAGTTTTACCCCATGACTTTGGCACCCGTCGTTTGTCTGTGTAAGTCCCTCTTGTACAATGTTGGCATCATTTGGGGACTCAATGACTGAACCCAGTTTGCAATCATCAGCAAACGTTGTCAGCCATAGGCCTTTTGTTTTAGCCTGTACATCTGAGAAGTAGATTCCAAACAATAGGGACCCCATCACTGATCCCTGTGGAACACCACTGGTTACGGGTCTGCTGGTGGAGGCAGAGTCAACTGTGTGTGCGTTCTATCAGTGAGCCAGTTTGCAACCCACCTGACAATATACTGTTTGATCGCTGGCTGGGTGAGTTTATCAATGATGCCTGAGTGGGGAATAATGTCAAAGGATTTGGCCAGGTCCAGGTAGGCCATATGCATGGATTTGCCTTCATTTAGGGCTTTGTTGACTATCTTAGAGAAGTCCACCAAGTTCAAGAGGCAGGATCTCCCTTTAACAAAGCCAAACTGGGTTGGGTTGAGCATTTGGAGGTCTCTTATATCTTTGTTGATGAGGTCCATGATTATTCCTTCCTTAGCCTTGCAGATTAGGCTGGTCAGGCTTAAGTGTCTGTAGTTCCTAGGGTTAGTGGAGGCACCTCCTGTATGTAACGGGATGACGATTGCTGCTTTCCATTCAGCAGGTACAAAACCAGCACTAAAAATGTGGTTAAAAAGAGTACCCAGTGGTGCAGCTAGTTCAAGTTTTAATCCATTTAGAAAGCAGCCTGGGATATTATCAGGTCCCATAGAGGCTGTGTTTTTGGCTTAGGAGAGAGTGTTTATGACCTGCTCCTTGGAGATACTAGGTAGCGGGCAGGTGGTATGGATGCTTTGGGTCTATGTGGCAAGGACAGGGGAGAGATGTTTTCACTGAACCTGTCAGCTTGCAGGGTGGCTATTTCTGTGGGTTCAGTATATGTGGTGCCATTAACAACCAGTTCTGCTTAGATCTAAGTTTTTCCTTTAAAGTTTCTGAGGTAGCTAAAGAAGGTCTTATGGTTATCCTTAGCAAACGAGGCTAATTTAGAGTCATAGTTCACTTTAAAATGCCTTACACGGTGTCTTATTTGCTTGTTTAAGCCAAGGAGGGAATGCTTCCAATTCAGAGACCATTCCTTCCTGCTCTTGGACAGCAATTTTTTTCTCTTATTGTATCACATGTTAATGGCAGATGTCGACCAGGCAGATTTGTTCTTTCTTGAGGATCTTGTTTTGGTCCTATCAAGCATGGTTGAGACAATAAATTTGTATTGATGCTTTTACAAGGCATTGGTATATATCCCAGGATATGTATCCATGACATCAGTGAGGGCAGGGGCGATGAAGCTATTAATGCTGTCATGTATTAGGTTGTAATTGGCTTTGGAGAAGTTTTTTAGTCTTGTTGCTGCTAATGGGGTGTCAGATGTTATTGTTACTTCTAATGAGACTGATTTATGATCAGACCTCACTAGGAAGGGCTGCACACTTAGTGAGCACCGGATCCAGAATGTTTGGGCCCCTTGTGGCGGTGTCAACAAACTGGTCCAAGGCACTGGAGATGATGAAGTCCAAGAACCTTTGGGTAACTGTGTTAGTACATGTATAATTTACCCAGTCTATGGTGGGTAGTTAAAGTCACCTAAAACCAGGGTGTTTGGTTGTATCTTGAGTGATTCAAATAGATCCAAGTATGCAGTGTGAGTATCCTGGTTCATGGAGGGGGTCCTATAACTGGTAATAACTTGGAGAGGAGTCTTACCTACAGTCAGTTGGACCTGGATTAGTTCAAAGGATTTGTTTTGTTTAACCAATCTAGAGGTATAATAAAAAGCACCACAAAACCAGAAAAATGAACGACACAAACGGAGCAAGAAAACTCACCAATATAAGATTATTCTGAGGAAGTCCTTGACTGAGCAGGGACGAAAGCTTGTTTCACTTGTGTGGATCTGATTATCTCTTGCAACAAATACCTTTTTGCAGCATCTCTACTGTGGAATTATTAGTATTTGGGCATATTTTGGTGAATTCTCTTGCTCCATTTGTGCCAATCTAGAGGTGTATTTATCTTTGATCAATATTGATACTCCACCTCCTTTAGTTCTTGCACTTTAAGTTTGTGGTCTGAATGTGTGGATGCCATTATAACCCACTATGACCGGGGTGATTTCCATGGCCTTGAATCAACTCTCTGTGAATGCACAGATGTCAGCATCCTCTAAGGTGAGGGCTGCTTCCAGTGAGTGCAGTTTTAGGTTTAGACTCATAGCGTTTAGCAGCATAACCTTGAGGTTGCGTTTTGAAGATATGTTTACGTTGGGAATTTTGTTGTTGTGACATTGCCTAAAAGAAGGCCCTATGAGGGAATCAAGAGCCTTAGCCATTAACTGAAATCCCAGAGGTGACAGATGAAGACCATCTGTGGCAAAGCAGCGTGGTCCATCTACCATGTCATCCCAGGCTGACAGGTACTGGATCCCCTTAAAATGACACTAGAAACTAAGCCAATTGTTGAAGTCAATCATTTTTTGTTTCTATTGTGGTATCATCTTAGGTGAAGGTAGAATGCTGCTCAAGGCTAGGGACATACCTGCCTGAGATACACATTCAGAGAGCTCAGTCATGTCTCTCTTCATATAGTCCAGTGAGGTACATTCACACCAACATGAACTATGATGGAGTTATAATGGTACTTGTTGTGGAGAGACTTGAGTGCGTGTGTAATCTGGCAGATCTTGGCACCCGACAAACAGCTGACCATAACCTTCGCCTTGTCCAGCCTGGTGAGTGGGACATCTGTGTGCCTCAGTATGGCGTCACCTATGACCAAATTGGGTTCAGATGTGCTTTGCCTTAGGGGCCTGTTTGGTGAGACACTTGTGCTTGTGATTTTATGTGTATTGAGTGCTGTAGGTACTGTATTAAGTTTAGCATGTTTGTGATTTGCAGGTCTCTGCTGTTTAGGTAGATTTCTGGTGAGTACCTCTGCATATGATGGTTTATGTGTTAAGAGCGTGGTTTGTGCAGGTGGTGTAATATGTGGGCTGACAACCTGTTCAGTGTCACTGATCTGTGGATGAGAGAGCAAGGATTCCAAATTCGTAGAGTATATGCATCACTCACAAATTGAGCTACAGTGGTTTAGGAGTAGTAGGTTGTTGGTGTACATGAGGCAATTGCTACACTGTCTCAGGATACTCATGTTAATCAGGCTGGCAGGAGAAACAGAGGAGAACTAGCAATCCATAATACTAGGTGTAAATGTGCTTACTTTAATAAGAAAGGATGTGGTTTAATTGGGGTCTTAATGCTGGGACTATACTATTGGGGGTCTCAAGGGGTATGAGACTATTATAGATTAGGAGATTTCAGTTAAAGTGGCAAATGCTGTAGAAAGCCCAGCTGAGGTGCTCTCTGAGCAGCTACGTACAATTTAAGGGACTCCTCAGTTGGAGCACAGGCAACTTCTAAAGGAAAATAAATCTACTTTTAGCTTTTGCATCTATAACCCCCAATGGTTACTTCCACTGCACAATGCTGCTCAAAGGTGCGCTACATTCAAACAGATGCCTCAGATTGCTCAGATGAAGCTAGCAGAACAGTGGCTGATCACCAAACTTTGTAGAGTTGTGTTAAAACAGATGCAAACCCACGCAAATATGGGCTTATGCAGCAACTGTGAGAACCCTTTTTTAAAACAAGTTAAGCAATTTTTGAACAAATTGGCCAATGGACATGCTCAGTACTAAGCCTTATTCCAACAATCTCCAACTCAGATGGGTCCTATGCTACACTGTTCTGCCACAAGATTGCAGGGGGCTCTCTTAATGTAAGATGGTTGGTTTTACTGCTCAGATAATGCCAAGCCATCTAGCTTATGCTATAAAATACAAAGTACTGGAAAATACAAGTGCATGAAAAACAGTCTCAAACAGCAAACAGCTGAAACACTGCAACAGCAAAGCAGTTAAAGCAGCTAAAAAACAGTTAAAAGTAGCCGACAATTCAGTAATACAGTTTCAAAGTGCAGTACAGTGAATAAAAGTACTTATTTTTCTGTAGATTTCAAAGGATGCTTTGGATTTCATTTGGATTCACTCCAAAGATCAGGGAGAGCACACCAATCCTAGAGTAGCTCATGTAAACTGAGCACAGGCCCTTGCATACGGGCTGCCTAAATTCAAGCTAAGTTAAGCAATTTGCAAACAAGCTGGCCAATGAAAATGCACAATACTGAGCCTTATTCCAACAATCTCCAACTCAGATGGGTCCTTTTGTACACACATCTGCCACAAGGGTTCAGGGGGCTCTTAATGTAAGATGGCTGGTTTTAGTTTTCAGATAATGCCAAATGGTTTAGATTCAGCAAATCTGAATCTAGCCTATGCTATAAAATACTCAAGTACTAGAAAATACAAAGTGCAGAAAAAACAGTCTCAAACAGCAAACAGTTGAAACAGTGCAACAGCAAAACAGTTAAAACGACTAAAAAACAGTTAAAAGTAGGCAGCAATTCAGTAATACACAGTTTAAAAGTGCAGTACAGCAAATAAAAGTACTTATTTTTCTGTAGAGTTCAAAGGATGCTTTGGATTTTGTTTGGATTCACTCCAGAGATCAGAGACACGAATCTTGGAGCAGCTCCTGTTTGTTTGTTTCTTTCGGCTTTTCCCGGTTAGGGGTCGCCACAGCGGAACTCCGGTCTGCTAATGATTGGCAGTAGATTTTGACATGCTGGCTTGCCAGGCCTAACGCACAACCTTCAATGAAGGAATGCCCATTCACGCATGTTGCCACACAGAAGATGCTCTAACTGAGAATCGAACGGGAAAAGTCTAACTGTGAGGCTACAATGCTACCGCAGCACCACTACCGCAGTTGGAGCAACTCCTGTAAACGGTGTAAATGTTCCATTTCTAACAACCTACTGTTCCTTGCAGCATACTGGCTAGTTCAAAGTTAAGTCCTAGGATACTCACTAAAACTCAGTTTTTAGAGCATTTAAATCAATAATGTATCTCCCGTGAATATCCAGTATTCAATGGTTACCGATCATAATCTTTCTGATCTTTCTTGATAACATATTTTTGATAAGCCATCTTCCTAATGAAGTGCCTCAGTATCCTTTCCAGTGTCCAAGCTTCAGGTTATTGACACAGAATGATGACCTAGGCAAAACGTGGTTTGGTAATAACTTTAAATAGAGTTAAATTAGTGTCAGCATGTCTTTATGAAATCACGAGAAAGACATACATCATCATATAGCATTTCCTGACTATGGTGCTCACATCTGTCATAGATTATACGGAACTATCCAATTAATTAACTTTATTTTCTTCATCAGTGAACGTAACACTTTCTTACGTATCTCTCATTTTCTTGTTGAAGGAAATTTTCTAAAAAGAATTAGTAGTGGTGTCTCTTTAAACTTTTGGGTTGTTTTCCAACACAATTCAGCTTGCTTTGCCTGAGATACTTCCCTTATAGCATGTAGGACTATTATTTTCAGTAAGTTCTTACATTTTTTGTGAAACCTTTCCTCATGCCTGTAGAATATTGTCATTTTTGTAGATCATGTCCCCTGTTACATAGTAATATTTCAGTGTTAATTGTTATGTAATCAGATGAATATTTTTTGTATAATTTTCTTTCAAGGCCAACATTCCCTTTAGCAACTGGTAGATCCAAGGTAAAACTGAAATGGTCTGAATTACAAGGTTCTTCACTATTCAGTAACCTAAGGTTTTCACAAACCCATATAATATGCAATATACATTATTTAGTCTGGGTAACCAGCAATCGAATCCTGGTCAAATAAAATTTTATTTTTAGAGTTTGATGAGTAACCCACATTCTGCCATTTTCTGCATGGGGTTGGGGTATAGCATCAGCTGTCATGTCACTGCCTTGCCTTCTTCGACAGCCACGCCTGACTGTTTAAGTCTTCTTTCACACAATCCTTCCATCTCTTTGATGGATACCCTCACTTCTTCTTACCTTTTCCTGTTTGTCCCAAATCTTCTTTACCAGATTGTCTTCTGCTTTTTTGCACATGTGCCTGAACCACTATAATCTGTTCTCTTTGACCTTCTCTGTAATTGGAGTTACATGGACTTCTGTTCTGATATCTTCAGTTCTTCATCTGTCATGCAGTGAGCATTGTATTACCTGTAACAGGAACTTCACCGTCATCATAGCTGGTGTAATGGTTAACGTCTTTTCCTCCCATGCACAAGGTATAAGGTTTGATCCTGATATCTGGATGATGCCTGTGTGGAGACAGCATGTTCTCCTTTTGTCTTTGCGGGGTTTTCCCACCTCAGAAAAACATGCTGAGTGTTTCTACTGCAAACACCTCAGAATGAAGTTGTGGGCAGCAGCACAGACCCTAGAAGGAGATTCTTGGGTGAAGAGTTGTATAGACCGACTGTAGTGCATAGAATCCTCTAGATAGGAGAATATAGATCACAGACTGTGCACAGTGTCAGGTTTAGCCACTCAACGGTGTAAACATTGGCTGTAGGTGCTTTGGTCACATTGACTAATATCACCAAAACTGAGCATGGGTGACTTAATAAGTATGATGTCACCCAAAACATTTATGAAGAATTTAAGTCTCCAGCCAGTAAAGCCAGCCGGCTATTAAGAGATAACACATCTCAGTAATAAAATTGTCACTCCCATCATTTACAAACTTCAGGTTGTTGTAGGAACCAACAATGTCCAGGGATTGCTGGTCAGTAGTAATGTTAACATTAGTACGCTTTACGTTTTGACTGATTGTCATTTATAGATGTGCTGAGTCCTGCACAACAAGTTAACAAACCCCAGTCACCAACCAGCCATGGGACACAGCTCATTAGCAGGAGGAGGGAAGCTTGCCTTTGTGTTAAATTATGATTCTTTTTTTTTCCTAAATGTATCCTATCTCCTATCCATACCTGCTGAATATCAGCTGCTTCTACATCAGGCGGTTGCTCCATCAATCCCCATTCATCAGCCACTAAACTACGCATCATTCTGCAGTCTCCACACTCTATTAAAGGTTAGTCTCAAATCTCCTATACCGTATGGCAGCTGATGTCAAGATTGATATCTATCAATAAGAGGAACTATCATACAGGCAGCCATAGCAGGCAGATGATTCTCCCGAATCCTATTTAGTCTTCTGAGGCAGCCTGATATGCAGAATTCCCATCATGCTACTCCTATGTCTACTGCCTGCTTTTGTGCCTATCTATGAACGTAGCTGCTATGTATGTGCATTTTGATAGCTGAGCACTTCTCTGCTCATGCTGCTGTGTGGTGAAACACACACTTTCACTTCGGGTCAGTCATGCAGTGTGTCAGGCTGCCTCCCTACTCCTAGCATGGGTGAGCTAGCATTGACCACTTAATCCCACCTCTCCTTGGTCAGCTGTTCCAGTAGCTAGGCTACTAATTGAGCCCCTGTTGTCTGGGTCCAAGTCTGGGCTCTATCTGTCTGAACCACAGAGGCAGCAGGGATATAAATCATTTATGATCACCTGGCTTGTCCAGAGCAGGGCCTTAGGAACTTAAAAAAACCTTTGCATAAGTTGTGTACAAATGATGACTGCAACTTGTGAAATGTCAGGCAAGGGATCAAGATGCCTGCTTAGAGAGGAGTATGTTTGTATGGGGGGGGGGTAGTGGGGGCTGGGATGCCACAGAAAATGTGGCATGACTACTATTACTCAGTTCCATCTTACCAATGATGCAAGTATCCCCATGTTGTGGGAGTAATGATGCCTTATGTTATTTTTATGTGGCTTAACAGGCCTCACTTGATGTGACAGTATGGTAATAACATGCATATAAAACCCATTTCATGAATACGTTTTTTGCACAAAGCTGTGTTACACACAGATGGTTATTTGACAGAATAACAAATCACAATATGGCTCTTTAAAGGAAACCGCTTAACAATGTGAAAGGTGGGAAGGGGTTTCAAATGTAACTAAATGAACTGGAAATATGATAACGGGGGTAATGATGGAGTATTTAAGGCTGCTTGTGCGCCAATGTTCCTATTGCTTTACTGTGTATCACAGCCAGCTGTCAGCCAAAAAACATACAAGCAGCTCCCATTTCTCCACCAAGAGAAAAATATTAATTTATTTCTACAGAACTATGTGATTCCCTACCAAAAGAATCTGAGCTGTACAATACTACCCTTTTTAGCAAGAACAGAGATTAATTGTGAGCCCCAGGGAGTGCTACCCATATAAAGTAGTATATTCAAGCACACAATATTTTGTGGAAATTAAATATTAATACAAAC
This sequence comes from Protopterus annectens, assembly GCF_019279795.1. Lineage (NCBI taxonomy): Eukaryota > Metazoa > Chordata > Ceratodontiformes > Protopteridae > Protopterus > Protopterus annectens. The sequence goes on from NC_056746.1 coordinate 1,394,828,277, forward strand.
GATAAACAGTGGGCCTTAAGTGCAGAGGTTTAAGGCACACCATATTGGACAGGACTGAAGAAAAAGTAGTATTCTGTTTTTTTATGTTCTTTTTGGTCTGCTGAGCTCTCCATGACCACTGAATTCTGCATCCCCATCTGACCCATTCACTTTCCCCACCCCACCCCTGTATCCAAGGATACCAAGGTCAGACAGCAAGATCTGGGAATTCCAAGTCATTATCCTTTCTAGAAAGTCAAAAGAGAAGGGGAAAAAAAATATATATATATATTGCTTTTAACAATAATTCTACTGACTATCAGGCATTGTGCAGCTCTTGTCATGCTTGGATGCCATGTAGATGGGTACTTTTATGCACCTTGTATTACTAGCTGGACAGCAATGCTCTCAATGCTCTCCCTGAGTGACTGACACACTTTTGTCTCATTTTCTCACATGACTTTTAGGTGTTACACCTGCAGTGGGACATATGTCAACACCCCCCCATGATGGCTGTACTGGCACCAGCTAGCCACTTCCACTCATCCTTGGTATACTCCTCCCCATCCAGGCTACTAAATGATTTTAGAATGCCTGGCCACATTAAGGGCTTTATCCTCTACTTTAACTCTGAATAACTGTGGGGCTATGACAATAGATTTATAATTAAATCACTATCATAGTTTGTCCAGAGGAATAGAATGGATAATAAAGGCAAATGCTGTGGCCAAGTCAACAAATCTAACATGAGTGATAAAACTAGTGTGCATATACTTCAGTACATTGTCAGAGATATGTCAAACAGCAGTCATGTTCCCATGATCTGTATAGAAACTATGTTAGTTACTGGTACCTTAAGTACTTGCTGTTATACAATCAGTGTCCACACTGAATGCAGTTTAACAGTGACTAATATACTGCTGTCCCCTCCCAATCCTTACCAGAATGGCAGCTGACAAAAGGTCTTAGCCAGTGTGCATCTCTGTAGTGATCAGAGCCCCTCATCTCCTTTGTGCATCTTGTTGGTGACAGATGTCCCCTGTCTACCCCCACCCATCATGTCAGTAAAGAGACTCTTGCATCTTTATCACCTTTTCTGTCAGTGACTGCATTTATCATTTTATACCTTCAACCATTCTAACCCCATTGAGACATGTGCCTACTGCACTGCCATCCTTTTCAGTGGATGGAAACAATTTAGTCTCCTGCTGTTTTTGTCAATGTTTAGTATCCCCTTGTAACCCCACCTGACCTATCAATGGTAAGAGTGTCCTCCAGACTCTCACACACATTCCTGCGGTGGTCAATGTCTTCTGTCCAGCATGATCATCCTGTCTTACAGGACTATAAGTATCCTTTGTCAGCTTATCAATGAGTGAGAAAAATCTGAGGAGTGTTCAGTTGCAGGAGTGTCACCATGAACTGGGTTGTCTGGTAGAATGTGCCAGTTGTAGTTGTCCAGATCATTGGAAACAGCCAGTAAGTTACCACTAGAATAATCCTGTAATTTGGTAGATTTTTATGTAAGAATATATGGCTTTAGAAAACTGCCTACTCTACTAAAAATAAGCATGTATCTTTTTACTGTTCGTGAACTGACTAAAACATTTAATTTAGTTCTGTCTCCTAATAAACATTTTAAGGGATTATAAATTGATCAGTCTTTAGTAGCTTGAATTTCTTAAAGTAATTCAGGGGGATTTCAGTTTACAAAGACAGTGCAGATTTTTTTCCCCATAATCCTGCTTTAGTGGGCATCTGCAAGGCTTAGAATACTTTTAGCATTTACACTATTCATCCCTCAACTCTAAATCTTTGCTCTTGTGGCTAATTAGCAATCAATTTAGTTTTGCTGCATCTCTGTGTCATTTCACCTCAACCTGCATACTTGAGTGGACTGTTCTTAGTATTTTTACTGATTTTTAAAGATTTATTATTATTTTATACAACATGTTAATGATCTGATCTTTTACTTTTTTTGTTTGCATTCTACCAGTTTTCTTTGTTTTATTTTAATTGTTCTACCAGGTCATGGGATTTATTTACAATAAGGAATCTTTAGTTGCTATTAAACCCTTTACCTTGTCTCATTCTGATGCTGGTGTCATTACCACCTGTAAGGGCCTTGGAATAAATAAGAGGCATAGGTAAGGCATTTGTTAAGATCAGTGCAGGGTCTTTTTACCTGTGAGCCAAGCCATATCCCATTTGTGATCGGTGACCACCATGGTTCAGTGAGACTCAGTCTCATGTCCTACAACATATATCCATGGATCTCACTTACAATCAGGGAGAGGTAATGTGGAACTGATCTCCTACCCCGCCAGTGGATATGCTGTCAGATGTCAGGAACTAGTCTTCTGCTGTTTCAGACCTGCTCCTTAACACTGATCTTACTTTTATTACTGAATCTTGGTCTGAATTGCTGGACTACTACTATGCCTCCATGGTTCTCAGTTATAGAGCATACTAGACTGGTAAGAGCTGGTGCTGGGGTTGAAGAAAGTTACAGCTGAGGCTACTAAGTCCTTTGAATATGTTACTGATGCAGGAGCAAACTGCCTGTACCTTCTTGTTTACTATCCACCACGTAATGCAAGGAAGTTTCTTCAAGAGTTGATGGGTGTTGTGGTGATGTTGGCTAAATGGTTAATTTTCTGGTGACTTCAACATTTGTATTGAAAATGAAGTGTGTGTGTGTGTGTGTGTGTGTGTGTGTGTGTGTGTGTGTGTGTGTGTGTGTGTGTGTGTGACCCTAGATAATGAGTTCCTGCCAATTATGTAGTTAATTTCCTCCATCACTCACAGTTGGATGTGATAATCAGTGGCATGGAGGTTGAAATAGTCACATGGTCTGACACAATCTTTTCCACTTCTTTCGGATCTACACATAGTGACACCTGTAGACCAGTGTTTGAAGATCTGTGGGAAGGAAAACCTATCCTCCCTATTACCAGTCACCCTTGGAGTCCCTCAGGGGTCCATATTAGGCCCACTCCTATTCTCCATCTTTATTAATGATTTGGATACAGTCATCCCAAAAGCAACCTGTATTCAATATGCGGATGACTCTACCCTAATCTGTTCTGCTACCTCTCCGACAGATTTACAGAATCTATCCCAAAGCACCTTTAACAAGGTAGAAAACTGGCTTACTGACTGGGGTCTCCTATTAAATCCAAATAAAACAAAGCTGTTACTCTTCACCCCCACTTGTAAGGTTCCTTTCCCATTACTTACTGTAAAATCCAACAATGGCACCATAATTTCCCCAGAACCTACTACTAAGCTATTAGGTGTAATAATCGACAATAATCTTAAGTTCGATGCTCACATCGACTGAACTATTAAGACAGTAAATAAGAAACTTGGCATTTTATATAAGATTAAACAATTCCTTACATCTGCTAGGACTGTGATTGTCCGAACACATTTACCATCAACCCTACTATATGCCTCTCCTATTTTCACAAATCTAAGTAAATCTGACCTAAATAAACTCACTAACTGCTATAATAATATTGCCAGATTTGCAGAAGGTTCACTGTATAGACAACACCATTGTCTTAGTCTGGAAACACTAGGCTGGCTAGAACTACCCTCCCAAATTCAGTATAATCAATTAATAGTTGCACATAAAGTTTTCTACCAACCAGAAATCACACCCATACTTAAAAATATTATCAGCCCATACAGTAATCTAAAACACTCTGCTCCTCCAATAGAATGCTAGTTCAAACTGTTAAATCCAACAACTTAGCTGGTGACTCACTATTTACCAACTCTGTTGACAAAACCTGGCACTTACTTTCTGATGAACTCACTACAGTTACGTCTTTAACTCAATTTAAAACATCTCTTAAAAAACACCTAAAATACATTGGCTATGCCCCTGTACAAACCCTGTCTAACCCCTTCTCAGTTTACTATGTTATCATTGAAAACCTTTGCTTCATGTCAAAACTATCATTACCATAACTCTGATACTTCAGCTGTTTCAGAAGATTGATTATATTGGAATGTACTACTGAACTATATGACAACTTATACAACTATGTACTAAAATGAATGGATTTTTGCATAAAAATTATAATTGTAACTTTTTATGATATATTCCAGCATATCTGGAATATGTATGCATGAGTTCTTGTACAAAAGTATATAATTGTCAAAGTTATTCTGTTTGTATGTATTTCTGGAGCTTTTCTCCCTGGGCCTCTGCTGAAAATGGACCAATATCCAGTTGGACTCTCCCGGTTAACAAATGTAAAATAAATAAATAAATAAAATAAACCTGAAACAGATAATTGCAGTTTTGGCGTGTACTAATATTCACCAATAGCTTCAGGAGATCAATGTGGTGCAAGTGTTTACCTTCTCCTCTTGACTGTCAAGTTCAGTCTTGATTGGACAGAGCTTTACCTCCAGTTTGGCTAGATAAGTGCATCTCTCACAGGTTGCAGTGTTGGGTGGTAGGAGGAGAGGGTTGTCTGTGTACACGAGGCAATTTCTACATTGCCCCAAGATGCCCAGATTCATCAGATAGACAGGAGAGAACACTGGGAGCTGACCTTTGGACATGCCTGAATAAAAAACTATTTTCCTCTAGATAAGTGAGGAAAGTGAGTACCAAAGCTGTTTTCCTCTAGGTAATGATGAAGGTTGAGTGTTGTAGTAATTAGTAGGTTATTTAGTGCTTACAACAAGTTCTGAACAAGTGCTGATCACGAATAAACAAATTCAAGTGCTAAAACTAAGAATCTGTATCTGGACTAAACTAGTTACAGGAAAGGGGGGAAGCAAGTGTAAATGTGGGTTTTAAATCAGAACGTTGAGAGATGAAAAAACTGCCCAAACGGCCAATAACTACAATTTCTGGGCCAGAACCACTCCTTATGTGGTAGATAGGTTACCTAGTGCTTACCACTCCCACTGATAAGCTAGAAGGCTTCCCTCCAACACATAAAGCTTGGGGGGTGCGCTCAGAAGCTTACATACAGTCCTGGATACAGCAAATCTGAATCTGAACTACACTAGTTACAGGAAAGGTATTTTTATATATATCTATATATATACATACATATATATATATATATATATATATATATATATATATCGTGTTTGTGTACGTCGGGTATTCGTTCGTTGTCGGTGTGGAATTCGTGTTTTGTACTGTAGAACCATATATATATATATATATATATATATATATATATATATATATATATCTATATAGAAAAGTAGCTAAAACAGCAGTAAAAACAATTCAAATGCAGTACAAGCTAGCACACTTGAGTATGTAGCAATGTTAGAAAAAACAACTTAAAAATGCAATTAAATTAAAAATGACTAAAAACAAGTGTAGAAGGAGTCTATTAGGTAGAATGAGGTAAAGAGATGGGACTGGGGGGAGTGTCCCAGATCAAATCTACAGTGGGGGCAGGCAACTGCAAAAGCCTCCAAATTTAAACAACATAGGAATAGGGAGGGTGGAAAATTATACAGTGAAGAAAAAGTAACAGTGCACAACTCTGAAGTCAGCCAGCAATGATATAAAATTGTCTCACTGCACATTCACAACGGGATGTGTCTTTATTGTTGTACATCACTAGTTTGCATCTTATCTCACTGCACATTCATAGCGGGATGTGTCTTTATTGTTGTACATCACTGGTTTGCCTCATCTCATCGCACATTCAAGTGGGATGTGTCTTTATTGTTGTACATCACTGGTTTGCCTCATCTCATCGCACATTCAAGTGGGATGTGTCTTTATTGTAATCCCACCCCCCCACACACACACCTGTGGTTTGCTGCAGGACTCCATCTTTGGTCCGTTATTGTTTAGTATGTAAATGCTTCTGCTTGAAGACATTATTCAATTTATAGATCTCAATTTCCACTCACATTCTGATGATACACATCTTTATTTCTCCTTCCCTCAAGGCTCTACAGTGGCTCTAAATGAACTTACCTTGGACCTGGAATGCATCCACACCTGGATGATCGACATAATTCTTTGGTGTCAGTTTTATCACCTTATGTCAACCAATATGGTGACAGACTGGAGTGTATGTCTTAAGGTGCTTAATCTTGGCATGATTTTTGACAATCGGCTTACCTTTAAATACCAGGTCTCAGTGGTCATCAAATCATCCTGATATTATTTGAAGGACAACTCTTTGATTGCCATCTTTTTCTACCCATTGATTTGACCATAATGGTTCATGCTTTGGTTTCATCATGCATTGGCTACTGTAATGCCATTTACCTAGGGGCTACCAGATACTGAGCTTGACAGTTTACAACTTGTGTAAAATTCTGCTGCCTGGCTACTAACTGAGGGATGCCTAAACACAACCACATCATGTTAGTCTACCAGAGACTGCAATGGTTTCCCACACAGTCTTGTATTGCCAGCTAAACTTTTATCTTGGCTTATCTAGCCCTACAAATTTTGGTTTTCTGCTTTCCTTAAGGACCTTCTCAGTTGTTACTGGCCTGTGTGCACACTTAATTCCTCATGAAGTTGACAGCTCAAGGTTCCCAGCCTTCACCTGGATACCTGAGGGGGCTTACTCCTTTGCATATATTTTTTTTTTTTTGGGGGGGCATACTGTCATTCTAAATCACCTGCCCAACTGGATTAGATTTATCGTGACGCTTGATGTTTTCAAGTGCTCTCTCCAAGCACATATCTAGGACCTGGTCTTTGAAGCCTAATCAGTTGGCTGTTTGTTTATTTCTTGCATATACTATTTAGTTTTTGTACAAGTGGTTAGGTTTAAGTGCCTAAGATGAAGTTCAACTGGGTCCTTTACTGTAGCCATCATTATCAGTGGACTTGCTGTAGGCAGATTATAGCTTCTGTGTATGTTTATGATGTAGTGCTTTATGCCTTGAAAATTTATGACCAAGAACACCTGTCTATCAGCTGTAAGGTGCTGTATAACCAGTTATATGGTAACAGTAGTTTTAAGTGCTGAGAATGTAATGTACTTATTCAGACATGGGAAGCTAGTACACAGCTTTGTCATGGATTTGAACATGCTGAATGCATTTTTCATTGCATAGACATCTGTGGTAAGACCCAGAACATGGGCTGGACTCCTAGCTGTTAATAAATGTATAGACAGAACTGACCAGCAAAAGAGCAAATCAATAGCTGCTTTACTGACTTGAAAAATCCTTCTCCTGCTTTAGAGCTCTGCTCTTTTAGCTCTACTCACCTGCATTTTCTCTGTACCTAGATTTTAGTAAACCCTTGTGTCTTACTGCTCCTAATACTAGTTCAGGTTTACAGGTGATGTTTCACAGAATTATAATGTCTACAGGGACTCTTGCATTTTGATTATACAGTCTCTCACTTTGGAATGGCAGGTTAAGTTTGTTTGCTGTTTTACAACCAAATAAATCAAATAATCCTGGGTTTGGTAGTGTATGAATAGCAGTTAATGCAGCTACTAGCCCCAATTATGGTTTCCTTTCACCCACAATTTCCTCTATTATATTAACTTTAAGAGGTTTATTAAACAGCAACACACAGATGGCATCCTGTTACATCTCTTGACACACTTCCTTATGTTGTGCTATTGAATTTAATGCTCTTCATACTTTACAGCTTGCCTGAGTGCTACTTTTCAGGAGTCATCTAGTTATTTCCTTGTATGCCTGGCCTAATGGACAATATTAAAATAATTTCTGTTTACTGATGTTGCCTTGCTTGTGTATTCTTTGTGCTATTCAGCTTCTACTACATCAGCCCTTTTCTGCGGTTGCTGATGCATGAGAAGTTTGCACCTGTTATTTGGTATGACTGTGCTACAATGCTTAGATCATTTGCATTTTGGCGACCTTTGTATTTTTCCTACTGGTGCAGATGAAAAGAGGCTCAGTGCATTAACTGTGCATCTCCAGTTAACAAAAATCAACAAAGGGGTATACTAATAACTGACTGACTGGAGCGCAGGCATTATCTGCCATGAAGGCCAAGCTGTGAAATAAGCTACCAGTCAGGCTTTGTCCTTTACATCACTTCTGAAGGAATACCTCCTTCAGATTAGACAGAGCAGGTGTTGCTGATACGAATGCCAGTCTGAACTGCAACTCTGGTCCTTTGTATACTGAGACATTCTCTGCCCACCTGCTTTGTTTAGCTTTACATTCTGGGTAATGTGTGCTACATTAATTGTTAATAGTAGCACAATTCAGCCTGCACCAAATAGTGAATTCACCAGGGCACCTGTCACTCTACCCTCAGCTTAAAGTTCAAGTTAATTGTTGAATCTACTCAATCTGCATTCCTGCAGTTCTCAGGGCCCTCTATTCTCAGGTCCTGCTGTCTGTGCGTCTCTGCAGTACCCGGTTTATCCACATAATGGTTCCTCTCCATTTCCCTGTGCTGTATATATATCCTCACTGAGATGATACAGCCCAGCTCTCAAGTTTTAATCCTCCATCCTCTAAAACATTTTGTGTACTCTGTTCATAAAAAAAAATCTTTATGCTTAATCTTTGATGTGATTTTTTTTTGTAAGGTTTCTCTGTGTGCATATGATAATGGTGTCCTAGTTGGACTGCCTTGCTACCATTTGTTATTGGAAAAGTTGGCACCATGTTGACTTAACATGATCAAACAACTAGTCGTTTAGGGCTTGGACACACAATGCAGTCAGGTTTATTGTTTCTGTCAGTGACAACAAAACTTAGGACTAAGAAACTGTCACTAAATTTGTTTTTTAAATTTGTTTGCTAACTGGATAAACATACTGGACACAAGTTTTCCTTTTCAGGAATGATCTTGGAGCACAGGCCCCTTGCTATTCTGCCATTGCTGGATATTGTGGATGATGTGTCAGTTTTCCAAAGGGCACAATAATGCAGTTCTTGGAATTTACATTTAGTGAATGATGACCCTGATACCACTTATTTATCTGGGACAAATCCTCATGTAGGATCGGTGAGCCTTTGTAGGATTCAGTGACTACTCCCCACTTGCATTAATTACTTCCTTCATGTAGGATTGATGAGTCTTTGTAGGATTCAGTGACTACTCCCCACTTGCATTAATTACTTCCTCCTCATGTAGGATCGATGATTCTTTGTAGGATTCAGTGACTACTCCCCACTTGCATTAATTAGTTCCTCCTCATGTAGGATCGATGAGTCTTTGTAGGATTCAGTGACTACTCCCCACTTGCATTAATTACTTCCTCCTCATGTAGGATCGATGATTCTTTGTAGGATTCAGTGACTACTCCCCACTTGCATTAATTAGTTCCTCCTCATGTAGGATTGATGAGTCTTTGTAGGATTCAGTGACTACTCCCACTTGCATTAATTACTTCCTCCTCATGTAGGATTGATGAGTCTTTGTAGGATTCAGTGACTACTCTCCACTTGCATTAATTACTTCCTTCTCATGTAGGATCGATGAGTCTTTGTAGGATTCAGTGACTACTCCCCACTTGCATTAATTACTTCCTCCTCATGCAGGATCAATGAGTCTTTGTAGGATTCAGTGACTACTCCCACTTGCATTAATTACTTCTTCCTCATGCAGGCTCGATGATTCTTTGTAGGATTCAGTGACTACTCCCCACTTGCATTAATTAGTTCCTCCTCATGCAGGATCAATGAGTCTTTGTAGGATTCAGTGACTACTCCCCACTTGCATTAATTAGATGTCCTTCAAGGATGCATCTGCAGTCCTAACATATGGGTTGTCCTGCCTCAGGCAGCCCGGATTCCAAAGTCTGGGTTTGGCCTCGGCTGATGTTGCACTTCACCCGACGTCATAGCTGCTGTTTATTGGGTATAAAGGCATCAGCCGACGCCATCTTCCTCAGTCTTTCTTGCCGCACGGTGCCCGAAGCAGAAGCTGTTCGCAAGTGCCGGTCGGTCAGATCCAGAGATTTCTACTACCGAAGACTTCTAAAAAGCTGGGGACTCTTTCTTGCCTCAGCCGATGTCAGACAAAGTAAATAATTGTTTAACTTGTGGGAAACAAATACCTCATAAGGATTTCCACTCTTACTGCCTTCCTTGCCTAGACCCAGACCACGATGTATCAGCTTGTCTAGCCTGTGCTTCCTTCAACCGACGGACACTTAGACGTCGGTCGGAGTTTGCAGAGGAGTTTTTTGGTCCAAATGCCGCCGGAGACTCCGACTACTCAATTAGCTAAAAGCGCAGGAAAAGGACCGACACGCGGTTTCAGCTGAAACCACGGTTAAAGTGTCTCGGTTTCAGCTGAAGCCCCGGTTCTTCCGCATGCCTCCGATAGCCGAGGCCTCTCAGAGCATGGCTGAATCTGCTACTGAATTTACTGCTACAGAAGCAGGCACCCAGGATTTGTCAGACACTATTCCTTTAGACATATCTACCCCTGCACGTGGGGCTGCTAGACCCCCTGCTTCTATGTCTATCAAAGCTTTTGCCAGGGCTAAAGCAGCTAAATCTTCTAAGGCCTTACCTACTAAAACTCCTTCACATAGGCCTACCTCTAGTTCCCAAATGCTCAGCCTGGCTGAGGATCTCATTTCTTTGATCAGGGGTTCCCAACCTCACCCAGACAGGGCCTCTCAGCCCCCTCCAGACAAGAGGCCTAGGACTGAACCCCCCGAACCTGTCTCTACAGATTATTCCTCGGATGACTCAGACATTTCAGACCCTCACGAAGGCCCATATTCTCCTTTTGAGGATTCTGATGCAGAAGACTCCATTCCTTCTGCTTCTCCTCCTGAAGAATTTTCCTTTGGAGAAACTTTGCATGCTATGAGGGAACACTTCCAATGGCAGGGCCAGGATTTTTCAGATTCAAGGAAAAGGCTTAGGACCTTTTTACACTTACCACAGCATAGGCCTTTAGCCATTCCGCCAGTACTAACAGTTGTTGATGATGCATATAATGATGCCTGTACTGCCCCTGATTCTCTTCCTCCGGCCCCTGCCAAGCCAGACAGATATTACAGGGTCCCGGACACACATTACCATTTGTATAAGGCTCCTGTTGCAGACCCTGAAACCATTTCACAGGGCCCTAAAGGTGGCAGCTGCCTCTGCCAAAAATCCTCTTCCCTCTGAAAGGGAATCTAGAGCATTAGAGAGATGGGGTAAAAAGGTTTATACTTCTGCTACTCTTTCGGCCAGGGCCTTGAACTGTCAATTTCACATGATTCAGTACCAGGAATTTTTGTTAGACCAGATATACAAAAAACTGTCTTCAACTGAACCTTTAGATCGCAAGTCCCTTCAGGATTTGGTACATAACTCTCAGCAGGTCAGTAACCATTCCTTAAAATGTGGCTATGATGCACTGGAGACTTCCTTTAGATCAGCTATGACTGGAACAGTGATTCGAAGGCATGCCTGGTTAAAAGAACAATCCTTACCAGACCATGTTAAGTCAAAACTCCTAGATGCTCCCATGGAGAAACAAAGTTTGTTTGGCTCCCCTGCACAGGAGGTTCTAAAGAAGGTGGAAGAAAAAACAAAATCTGTCCAAACAGTCAAGGATTTCTTACAGGTCCAACCTCCAAGGTTTAGCCAAAATTGGCCTTCGAAGAATTAGTCCTTTCCAGACAACTCCAGAGCGCAGAGAGGTAGAAACAGACGCCCCAGAGGCAGAGGTCAATCTAGGGGTGCCTACAGGGGACTTCAGTGGCAACCTACCAACCAGAGAAATACTGCCACAGATTCAACTACAACCACTTCCACAGGGCAGACACAATGACTTGGCTCTAGTTCAACAACTGGAAGCACCTAGCCTTATTCTCCGACAACTGGCATTACATTACAGGAGACAAATGGACTTTACAAACAATAGACAAGGGCTACAAGTTTCACTTCCACACTCTACCAAAAAAGAGAGGAATGCCAAACCTTCCACCAACCCAAAAAGCAGACACTCTAAGACAAGTCAACAACCTACTAAGGATGAGAGCTATAGAAGAGGTACCACCTATGGAACAAGGCCAAGGATTTTACTCTAGGCTTTTCCTTGTACCAAGAAAAGAAAATCAATGGAGACCTATTCTAGACTTGTCCGCACTGAACACATACCTCATTGTTCCAAAATTCAAAATGCTGACCCTCCAGCAGCTTCTTCCCATGCTGGGCAAGGAGTCTTGGCTGGTGACTCTAGATCTCAAGGAGGCATACCTGCACGTCCCTATATGACCAGATTGCAAGACACCTCAGATTTCTTGCAGGATCAGAGCATTATCAATTCTGAGCATTGCCTTTTGGCTTATCTACTGCGCCCAGAGTATTCACGAAATGCCTGGCATCAGTAATTGCTCATTGCAGGCTTCAGGGAATTCAAATTTACCCATACCTGGACGACTGCCTAATACAAGCGGACAACAAGGCAAAATTAACAAAAGATTTGGAAAATGTCATACAACTGTTGCAAGCCTTGGGATACACAGTCAACATGCAAAAGTCAAGACTAGTACCATCCCAAAGGATAACATTCTTGGGTGCAGAACTGGATACATCAACTCAGATGGCTTTTCTCACAGAAGAAAAACAAAAGCAACTACCAGCCTACTTCATGACATTAACAACACAAACACTGCAAGGAAAGTCCTGCAAGCCCTGGGCTACATGGCATCATGCATAATATTGGTTCCACATGCCAGGCTGCATATGAAAAAGCTACAATGGTACCTAAGGAATGTATGGTCTCAACACAAGCACAGTCTAGAAGCCCAGATTCCAATAATTCCATGCCTGAAGCAAGAATTCCTGTGGTGGGCTCAGGCCTGTCAGTGGAACAGAGGCTTGCCTTTCCACAAACCTCATCCAAGCCAGACCATCACCACGGATGCCTCAGACCTAGGATGGGGGGGGCACACATGGTGGACAAGTGTATTCAAGGCCTATGGACCCAAGACCAGCTGAATCTACACATAAATCTAAAGGAGATGCTGGCAGTGAAACATGCGATCCAGGCATTCAGACCACTCCTTCAACAGGGTCATCTGCTGATAAGGACCGACAATACCACAGTCATGTGGTACATCAACAAACAGGGAGGTACACATTCATATCCTCTATGCCGGATGGCAATGGCCCTGTGGAATGTGGCCCTGAATCTCAACATTCAACTTCAGGCCAGATTTGTACCAGGAAAAGAAAATTCTCTAGCAGACACCTTAAGCAGAACTACCACGGATGCTCACGAATGGATGCTGCATCCAGATATCTTCAAAGCCATAACAAAGAAATGGGGACTACCAGAGATAGACCTGTTCGCCTCCCCACACAACCACCAATTGAAGAAATTCTGCACAAGAGCATACCACCCACTTGCTTGGAGGGTGGACTCACTTTCCTTCAGCTGGAAAAACCTGACAGCATATGCATTTCCACCTCTTCCCTTGATGTACAAAGTTCTACTGAAGATCAGAGAGGATCAGCCAAGGGTAATCCTGATAGCTCCAGACTGGCCGAGGCAGCATTGGTACCCGCTACTGAGAAGCATGTCATGGCCTCTACCTCTATGTCCCTTACTTCTAACACAGGACAACTACAAGATCCTACATCCAAACTTGAAAACACTGCAGCTAGCTGCTTGGAATATTGCATAAAACAAAATAACCCAGGTTTATCCCAGAGGGTTAAGGACATTATCCTGGAGGCACGCAGACCTTCCACAAGGAAGACTTATTCAGCCAAGTGGAAAAGATACCTCATTTGGAGTGCAGCAAAGGGAGAAAATGTCTCATTGGCAAACATAGCACACATCCTGGAATACTTAGCAGAACTGTTCCACAATGGCCTGTCTTACTCCTCCATTAAGATTCATGCATCAGCAATTTCAGCAGAATACAACATGGATCCTCCTGTCTTCTCTCATCCTCTACTCAGGCAGTTCTTGAGAGGAATCAAAATGTAAAACCTCCAAGGAAACCACCTTTACCTACATGGGATCTCAACTTTGTGCTGGAAAAGTTAACACTTCCTCCTTTTGAACCAGCAGCAACAGCAGAATTACAGTTCTTGTCTTGGAAAACTGCTTTCCTGCTAGCAATCACTTCAGCAAGAAGGGTATCTGAGTTACAGGCATTAATGGCAGTACAACCCTTCCTTATCTTCCATCAAGACAGAGTCTCTCTGAGAACTAACCCTACCTTTATGCCAAAAGTGGTCTCCAGAGTATCATTGAACCAAGCGATTCATTTACCTACATTCTTCCCCAACCCACAGAACAGGGGGGAAAGACTGCTACATACCTTGGATGTGCACAGACAATTACACTACTATCTGGACAGAACTAAAACCAGCAGCAAAACTGACCAGCTTCTGGTAGCATATGCAACAGGAATGCAAGGAAAAGCAATTTCAAAACAGACAATCTCAAAATGGATAGGAAATTGCATTCGATTTTGCTACTCTTTTCATGGAAAGACAACTCCTGAAAATATCAGACCTCATTCCACAAGAGCTACAGCCACCACTACAGCTTTCCGTGGCTACCAAAGACATTTTAGAAGCTGCTACTTGGAGCTCCGTGCATACATTTGCCAAGCATTATAATCTTCCCTTATATTCTAGATCCTGAGCAGGTTTTGCAACTGCTGTTTTGCAAGGGATCTTAACTACACCATCTTTATCTTAGTGCCTCCTCCCCCAGTTTGGCTATGGTATTCTACCCATATGTTAGGACTGCAGATGCATCCTTGAAGGACATAGTACAGTTTTGTACCTACCATAAATGTAGCTGTCCGATAGGTATGCATCTGCAGTCAGGATTACCCACCCTCCTTCCCCTCTGTGGTATTCCTAGGGTATTTACCCCTCTTTTAGCTAGCTGGGGGAATCTATTATGGTGTATTTGTTTGTATATATATGTATATATATATATATATATATATATTCTTATATTGTTTGCTCTCTACTGTTTGGAATTATTTGCATTTATCCAAATTTAGCCTTCCTAGAGGGCACCTGGCATCTGGGGCAAGAAACACTGAGAAAGATGGCATCGGCTGATGCCTTTATACCCAATAAACAGCAGCTATGACGTCGGGTGAAGTGCAACATCAGCCGAGGCCAGACCCAGACTTTGGAAAAGGGCTGCCTGAGGCAGGACAACCCATATGTTAGGACTGCAGATGCATACCTATCGGACATCTACATTTATGGTAGGTACAAAACTGTACTTTCCTTGATAAGTCTTTTCATGGCTTTACATATGAGGCTGGTCAGACTTATGCGTCGGTAACTGTTTGGGTTGGTGGATGGTCCTCCTTTGTGCAGGGTATGATTGTTGATGTCCTCCACTTACTTGGTACAAAGCTAGTTTGAAGGCTGTGGTTGAACCATGTTGTTAGGTGCATAGGAACATCTTGCTTCATGCTATTCTGGATTCATCCTGGGATGTTGTCGGGGCCCGTAGATGCTATATTGTTGGCCATGGAGAATGCCTCCCAGACTTGATCCAATGTTATAACTGGGAGTGTGTGCGGATTTCTGATATTTCTTGTGAGATTACTGAGTGTCAGAGGGGGATGAAGTTCAGGATGAACTTATCAACCAGTAAGTTTGCTATATCCACAGCTTCAGTATAGGTGGTGCCATTTACAATAAACTCAGCATACTATTGTGCATTCTTCCTGACACTGTAGATATAGCTGAAGAAGGCCCTGTGGCTGTCCTTGGCCTGGGTGGCTGTTTCTTTTCTTAAATTTGGCCGTGGTAATTTTAATTAGTTTCCTAGGTTTCTTGTTTAATTTAATGAATTAATTTCTATTCTGCTGGGCTTTGCACTTCTTATTCTTGGCCACAGTTTTCATCCTCTTATTATAAAGCTTTTTTATGTTGTGATTCTATTGGGGTGGTTTGTTGTTTTGCCCTGTGCTTGCTCCTCTTGGGTACAGTTGCTTCTATGCAGTTGTATCCAAATTGGTGGTGTACATCTCAGCATTAACAGTAGTGCTTTTGTGGTTTTTAGGGGGGGGGTGATTTAAAACTAGCCAGGATATCACCTAGAAGTAGGAGGTCTGCTTTGGAGAAGTTTCTAAAAGTAGCAGGGTCTAGTGAGGTTTTGTACTAACACAGGGATATCTGTTTGCCTCATAATCTTCTTTTGTCCACCCCTGTGGTATACGGGGTTCCTATCAGCAGACCTAAGACACATGTTTTCAAATGCATCTTGGTCGAAGTGGCAAAACCAAAACTGCAAAATATCGAAGTGGCATGTAAGCAAATTCTTTTTCTGGGAAAGAATTCACTTGGCCGCTTCAGTACTTTGCCATTTTCAGCACTGTAGTGCGGCCTCGGAGTTGGTATATTTAAGTAGGGGGGGTGTGGGGGACAAAGCCCTCCACTTAATATCATGTTTTAATCTGCTATCTTTTTTTTTTTTTTTGTTGGAACAGCGATTTTTTCCCCTTGGAAAAAAATCGCTGTTCTGACACTTTGGATTTGTAAGCTTTCGCTTACATGGGGTCGATTAATCACCGTTCGCTTACCTAAGCGTTCAGTGATCTAAAATAGACCCGGTAGATGTCTTGAGACCAGAATGGCAGCATTTAAACATTCTCAGCTCAAGACACAAATTTATTGAGATTGCTGCCTGGGTTGGCTTGTCTAGACTTGACATACTTCCTTTGTCAAAGACATGGTTCAAACCATACATCTGTGACTATGAACTTCATAGTATGAAGTAGCCCAAATGGCTACACTTTCTTTAGAGAAGACAGTGTGATAATCTAAATAGTCTGGTAAACTTCAAAGGACAGGTGAAGGTGGTATCTACATCGCAAACTGGGAACACAGTAGTTTTCTGTATTCCATTTTGGCTGACACTTAGGTTATTGTGTACCTGTAGGTGAATCTGGTGAAATGTCAGTGCTACATTTTGTTAGCTGTAGAAATGCTGATCATTGTAGTGAATGGTGTCTCTGAGCTCAGCCTAATCAAAGTAAAGGGGACAATGTGAGCTTGTTCATTTTAAGATTTTTCTTTTTTCTTTTTTTTTTGAGTCTGTGCAACCTCAGAGGTGGTATATTTGGAGACCAGAGGTGTGAGGGTAAAGTTTCCATGTTGTTGGCAAAAACTGTGGTATTTAAAGGGCTGATTTTTTTTAGTTGATCTTTTGCATTCATGATGTTTGATCCCTTCATAGTAGGCCTTGACCCCAAGTAGGCTAACAACTACTATGGACTCCCTCTAGGGGTATTCTTATTGGCATTTCTAAGGCTTTCTGGAGGAAAACATCTGAAGATTTGTCTTTACCAGCAATTTGACTTGGCATTTGATTTGAGGAGCCCATGAAGGAATGAATGGCTATCAGCTCACATTGATTTTGAAGTCTGAGTCACAAGATTTAAGGTCAGCTTGAGCCAGGACATGGATAGTCAAAAACTTTTCTGGATTGTTCAACATGATCTCTATATTTGATCATGTTCTTATAACATTCTTTCAGAACTTGACAGCTACTGGTACCTTATTGGACTATGTTTGTAATTTGGGCACAGAGCACATAGGTTCATAGGTAGGCACTAGGCTATTGACCCAAGGGCCTCCATAAGCCTAGCCAACAAGGTTCCCTGGCGTACGCCACCCAAGAAAGTTATTTTCCTGTGAGACTGTTGAGCAGAGATTTCCTGTGAGACTGTTGAGCAGAGACACAGATGTGATCCCCGGGATGTATTTCCTATTTCCCATCCACTCATCAAGATTTTTCTTGAAGAGTGCTAATGAAGAACTTTGCTTGACATAGATGGGTAGCCTGTTCCAGAGTATGGGAAGTCTCTGGGACAGGAATCTATCCCTCCAGCATGTCCTGTTTATTGTGGTGACAAGATTTGGGTCCCTAGAGCGTGCAGCTCGGAGGGATTGGGATTTCTTTAGGTGTAGCATGTCCAACAGCTCTGGGTTTGACATAGCTTTATACATCTTTTTCTTTTGGGTATGTACACACACACATATATTACATATGTTGGTTATATTTGCCATTAATTACTTTCAATAAATCTGCTCATGTTAACAAGAAATTCTGTCAGAAAAGTAAAAGTTTGTCTGTGATGTCATGGATTACTCACCTTTGCTGGTTCCTAGTGGAGTGTTGAGTGAAATGTGTGTCACTCTGTGTCAATGGCAGCATGACTTGCATACCCTGGATTTGAAAACTGTGGTGACTTCCCCTTAGCTCCTTTCTGTTCATGCACTCCCTTCATTCTGAAATGTAGCACACATTTCAGACTAACCTTGGCACAGAAGCTATTCTGTTTACAATAACAAAGAATACTGTAACCTCTTTGGACAAAGTTAACATTGCTGGGGCCATGTTTTCTAACCTCACAAAGTCTTTCGACAAAGTTGGACATCCCTTTCTGCTGGAGAGGCTGTGGTTTGAAGATGTTGTTACTAAGGTGTAGTATAGTTAGAAAGTCTGCTGCAATAGGGCCTCACCTTTCATAGATGGGAGATCAGGCTTTGATCCTGGGCCCTTTATTTTCCTCACTATTTGTGAATCATATGTAGCTTTCCTTTAGTGGAGCCACACTATTTTACTATGCTTAACTCTCTTCACTGATAAGTGCTGCCTGTAGGATCAATGGTGCTTGTTAAATGTGCAGGAGATCCTGCAGTCTCTGCAAAGCTTGCCATCTTACAATGGTCTGTTACTGAATTCTTCCAAATCTAGAGTCATGCTCTTTGGTCCTAGGTCTCTCCTGAGGATAGCTATTCAGTCCTTTTGCTGGTATGCCTAAATGGCTTGCCTGTTTCCCCTGGGGACAAAGTTAAATATGTGGGATTTGTCGTGACCAAATTGCATGTTATAGTGCTGTATGTCTGTCATTTTTTTGAAAGTTCTCCATCATCAGGTGGTCTGAGCAGGGCCAGGCAGTACTTTATTATGGGATCAAGTATATACATCACAGTACAGTGGCGTAGTGGTTATACTCTCTGCTCCATAATGCTGGGGTCTAGGGTTCAAGTCTAACATCCCAACAGTGTTTAAATGAAATTTTTCATATTCCTCAACTTAATGGGTTTTCTCTGAGAAGGTTGGTTTACTCCTAACTCCCCAAAACATGCTGGTTGATTGGTTACTCTAAACTGTCCCTTTTTGCTTAATTTATATGTGCCTTTTTGACCCAGGTCATAGATGAAAAGAATCAAAGACAGGCAAATTTACTTAACCTGTTAACAAACAAATTAAAAAAGTATTACCCTGCACAATCCATGCTTGTGCCTTGCCTGCTATGTGACAACGTGGTTACATGCACTGCGCAGAAAAGTCTTTTACAGTATCTGTCAATAGTCTACTATACTGCAAGGTGTGCTGTGTAAAAACTCTCTCAAGCTCACTTTTAATATACATTATCTCACTTGGGATGGTTCCTTGTTCAAGCAAAACTACCTGTCCTCAGGTGTGCCAGGCATTCCATACATGACTGTACTCTTCTCCTAAGTAAACCTTATACCACAATGTCTGTGGAACAATGTGGAAAAATATTTGACCTGTTCATTGTATGCTGATCCATTAACCCCAGCCCCTTCTCTGTAAGTCCAGACTGACTGTCACATAAATGATGTGGGCATAATTGCTATCCTACTATTTATGTATGTATGCACATATGTATGATTGCATGTATGTATGTATGTGTAGTTGTGAAATGAAGTGTTACACTGATCCACATGGACCTTTTTGATACTCATCCCAGGAGTCCAGCTTCATGAAAAATATAATAATACAACACAAATCACACACCAGAACAGCAAGCACCATAAACTATTTACAGTATAGTACCAGCGCATTAAGATCACACACCAGAACAGAAAGCAATCTAAATTATTTGTAATACAGAACCAGAGCAGTGTATAATATCAACAATGTTTGAACAGTATATAGAACAGAATATAAATGTAATGATAGCCTGGCATCTACATGCAGAAGTTTTCATTACTGATATTTAGGTTATATACATGTAAGACTGGAGCAGCAGAAGAAACAAAATTCTCCAGAACAACAAGATTTTTGGTGCTGGGTTGGGTGGGGTGGGGCAGGGAAGCAGAGTTACATTTGGTGGGAGCAACAAGCTTTACATTTGAGTGATTATTGTTGCTAGGCTGTGTTTTAGAGGAGTGGAAGTCTAAGTAGTTATGGGGGTTGTTGTTGTGTTTTTCGGCTTTTCCTGGTTAGGGGTCACCACAGCGGATCTCCGGTCCACTAATGATTGGCAGTAGATTTTTACGTGCTGAGTTGCCAGCCCTGACACACAAACTTCAACAAAGGCACGCCCATTCATGCATGTCTCCACACAGAAGATGCTCTAGCTGAGAAACGAACAGGACAATGTCTTACTGTGAGGCGACAACGCTACCGCAGCACCACCACCGCATGTATAGTTATGGAGGTATGTATTAATATTAAAATGATCAACTTTTTGAAATGTCACTGCATTTAAGGCAGCTTAGCACTGTGCAATGGTTACTACTCTACTCATGTTTATATTATATATTTTTTGTCATTTATTATACTTTTTATTGGTGGACTTTGTTTCCATGTCTGTGCTGTAGAAGACATTTCACTAGTCAGACTGACTTGGTACTCAGCTGTAACAAATAAATAAATAAATTTCACCATTAATTTGCAACAAAATACACCATAACCCAGGGAATTAAGAAATATCGGCTAACCTTACTCTGCATAAAATGTAGAAAAGGTAAGGCATTCTATTTTATTTTTTGGAGTTTCATAGTCTCTTGGCTCATCTTTCAGAAAACAGCAATTTCAGCTTCCATGAGCATTTTACAGCCTTCTAATAAAGAACGGTTTAAGCTTGCCTTCTCCTCCAGATGACTCACAGCCATGCCTCTCAACTTCTTAGCCCAAAAAGAATCTGGACAAAGCTACAAAAATAGGGGGAGGAGGGCAAAGGGCCAAGAAGAGGTGCAGGTTTTAAATATTGCTCTTATAAACTTAGTGAACAGAATAAAATGTTTTGCATTAACATGCATTTTCTGAAGGTTATGAAGCCTGAAACTCAAATGCATGTTATTATTTAACGACTTCCATCCTCAATGACTTGCCAGAAAACCAAAAATGTTATGAGTTATGCCAAAATCTGGACGATTAAGAGGGATGCTCGTAGTTACTGCTATCAAACGAACTCTCAGTAGCGATCTAGTCTGTTTACTGTACCAGTGGACTGAACTCCCTCTGAATTACTGTTAAAGTTCAGGCCATGCAAGCAATTTAAAGTAGGTGAATTTAATCAAGTTGCTTTCCACCAACTGTCTGTCAAACAGCATAGGACCGTTAACCTAAGATGAGCTGGAGGCCAGTATAAGCACACCATTGTCTCAGCCCCCCCCCCCCCCAGTGTCACAAAATATACAGATGCACCATATAAAACTCATTCAGCCCTTGAGTCATCAATAGATAATTGTTTGATAGTATCGATTTGTTCCTTTGCTAACTATTTACTGATTTTGTTGCACCTTATGTTTGCACTTTGGGCTGTCTATAGATCAGTCACAAGTTTTGTGACTGGTATTGACAGTGTTATACTGTTTTCTATTTAGTTTCTTATAATACATTCACAGTATGTTTGAACATGTTTCCAAGACCCTTATCTAGCAACAAAAGTCAAATGCAACTAAAATGGTGTGAGGTACACTTCACAGGCTGCTGTTTGTAACCTCCGAACAAGGATATTTGCTGAGAAATTTTATGGATGCTTATTACCTATGGGCACCACCCCAGATTATGAATGAACTACATTAAAAGCAGTCATGGCTGTATGTGCAATCTGCTATGTATGGATTCGCTGCCATGCTATAGTTAATTATTTATTAAAATGCAAACAATCCAAGGAGAGAGAGCGAGAGACACTACAACTAAGGTGTAAAAGATGAGAGCTATTGCATTTTTATTTATGTGACTGTTTATGTGCTTGTTCCAGTGCATTTCACTGTAAGGGACGGCTTTTATTTTACGTCTTAATTAAAACACTTACCAGTTCATCTTAGAAACAGCAAAAGCAACAAATGTAAGATATGAGGCAAGAATCAATGGAATTTTGACATGCAATCTGAAACACAGACTTGTAAAAGTAAACACTGTAATTTTATGTGCTTTTGTTCTGAACTAGTAGCTGCACTCTGTGTTTTAAAGGTCCAGAATCACTTTGGTCTTCAAGTTTACACAGAACAATTATTTTGAACTAAAATTCATTTAAAACACAAAACATGATGTTTCCTAACTGGAAGATATTTTTATATTATTTTAGTATATAAATCCCAAAATACTATGTTAATGATTTACAAGAACTCAAAGACAATTGTAGGGAATGAAAAAAGGCACAACTCATCTAAAATGACATTTTGCTACAGGGACTCTGTAAGCATGACATAGGAGTTTCTTTTACCTGGTGTGTGATGCAAACATGACTCAGCAAACGGTCAGATCACAGCTCTCTCCCTCTCAGTGACTTTGCAATAAGGCCACAACTGTACTTGTGGGAGCCTTCTGCTCTGTGTTATGATGAGAAGTTTAATCTGCTTATTGTTAAAACAGGAAGAGGAAAACATCTGTGACCATTTCCTGCTTATCAAAGGAGAATGTTCACTTATTTAATCTGTGTGCTCAAGCTAAAAAAGGGAAATTGCCTCCTTTGTGCTGTATTACCAAGTTCAAAAGAAAAAAATGGAACAGATGCTTCTCGTTACGTTGCGATGCGGGAGTGTACCATCTAGAAAACTGGAGCATGCATAAAATATTTCTCATGCAAGGTGTTTTAAATTAACTTGTCTTGTGATTTGCTCACAATTATAACCCTTCTGAATAAACAGACTATATTTTAATCACACCGATTGCCTTTCAACTGACATGTTCTTTATTGCTCCAGTTCACTGTAGTTTTCTTAACAGTTTTACTTAACACAGTTATACTTAACAGTTTTCTGGTTGTCTTTTACATTTTATTCTCCATGAATCAATACCATGCTAACCAAAACAGTTCCTGTCAGAATATACAGTGCTTCACTGCGTTTCTGATGCAGGGTGACATTCATACTTTTATGTACTTATATGTTTCATGAATCCTTACAAAACAGCCATTATATAACAACTGTACGGTACCTCATCTAGTGCATCTCATTTAATGAACAACTTTCCTCCAGTTGCTAAAAAAAGAACTTCCTGCCCAATCTCAGCTGCTATATTATTATACTAATAACCACATGAGTATTTCTCAAACTCTTGCCTCCAGAAACAGGGACAAATCCAGAAGTAATCAAAGACACTCAGGAGCACCTATAAAACATTAGTGCCATTAAATTGAAAAGTTGACAGAATAAGAGAATGTGAATTAGCATGCATTTTCTGAAGTAAAAGAAGTGTAGGACTCTGCTTTAATTATTGTCATTATTTATTAAGTGTAATTTACCACCTTTTCTTCCAAAGTTGCAAGTTTTAGGAGGGATTAAGAAGGGCAGAGCAAATTATATGAGTCAAACTCAGGGATGCTTCAGAAAATCAAGGACATTTGGGAGGTATGCAGGCATCTTTCTCCTGAAAAAAAAATCTTTGCCTGAATGAAGAATTTATTGAACTTACTTTAGCTAAAGATAAGGGGAAAAAACATTTACAAATTCATCCTGCTGAACAGTTTGATCATTTTGCCAGAATGGGTAACCTTAAGCCCCTTTTCAGTTTCAGGATCTGCTGCAATACTGACCCTCAGAATTAGTTAAATACTATTACTTGGTAGAGCATCATTGGATGTATTGTCAGATGATACGGGCGCTGGAAACTGTGTTAATTGAAGGATTGAAGGATCTGCTTATTATGTATCTTTGACTGAATTTTTCATATATACACCTATATCTCATCATTGTTTACTGCTCTGGCCATGCTTAATGGTAGTATAGCAGTTAACATTGCAAAAAAAAGAAAAACAAAAACTGTTTTCCCCTATTCTATACAAATCATCTCTAATCAATACTATTTTCTATATTGTTTTTAGTGTACAACTTATTGGTACTTCTTCCTTGATTGTATTTTGCATGTGTTCTTCTGTATACTTTTTCAAGTTTGTACTTAATATGTTTTTTTATTGTATATTGTTTTATTGTATATTGCTTGTTGTGTTGCACATGGAGCTTTTCTCCCCGGGCCTCTACTGAAAATGGACATGTATCCAGCTAGACTAGCCCGGTCAACAAATGTAAAATAAAATAAAAATAGACGTGTCTGAAAGCAATGCATATTATGCTGCATGACTGTTACGTCCAATAGAGGCGGAGTCCATGTGTTTTTGTGATCCAGCTTGTTAAGCAGTGTTCCTAGGATGTAACCTTGGTGAATTCATTACATCACGATGTCTAATGTACTAATAAATTTAACTTTTTTTCTCTGTTGCATTTTTCCAGTATGCATACCATTGGTTAGACCACTAGTGTTTCAGAGTATTTTTGAGAATGGGAGGAATTGCTCTCCATGTAAGAAATTGTGCTTGTCTGGCCCACATTATTGCTGCCCAGAAGCTGATTTCTAACTCATTAAAACAGGCAAAGAGTCAATCTTAGTAGTCTCATAGTTTAAACTGCCTTCTAAAACCATCCATTACTTTGAAGACTGTGGAGGCTGGAAGCAACATTTTTAAGACCTGAGTGTTTTACTAGCTTCTGGGATTCCCTGCTGGAAAATCGTATCCATTATTTTAATTTTATTTATTTTGCCCTTGTTTACTGCTTTTGCTTGACTGCATTCCATCAAAAAAAAATTTCAGCAGAGGCCAGAGGAGAAAAGCTCCAATATATTGCAAGCATTTTTAAAAAGACATTCAGTAATAAACATGAACAGACATTAAGTAAGTAAGCCTAGCCAGCAAGGTTCCCTGGCTTACGCCACACAAGAAAGTTATTTTCCTGTGCCCCTGTTGAGCAGAGCCACAGAAGTGATCCCCGAGGTGTATTTCCTATTTCCTGTCAACTTATCAAGATTTTTCTTGAAGAGTGCTAATGAGGAACTTTGCTTGACATAGATGGGTAGCTTGTTCTAGAGTATGGGAAGTCTCTGGGACAGGACCAAAATGTGTCCACTTTTGTAAGAATGGTCTTCTATATTGTACAACATATAAACAAGGACATTGTATCTAGATCAAGGGATGTCATTGTCTGCCTTTACGTAGCCCTTATAGACCTGTCATTGAGTATAACGTCTCCTTTGTCATGTATCTATCCAGATGTATACAACAACTGGAAAGCCCACAGAGATACCTTACTAAAAGGATTCAAGGCCTAGGCCTAAACAACATATCTTCCATGGACTGACTCAAAGCCCTGTTGCCATACTTGTTATCCTACAGACTGTTAAGAGGTGACCTGTGTCTGGCATGCAAGGCATCCTCCTACCCACTACTGATGGATTTACTGCACATCAGTAAGTCAAATGACATCAGAAATAATCATTCTAGGAATCTAAATTAACTGTTTGGAAGGACAGTTATATCTCACATATAATTCCACTGATACAGAACAAACTCACCATCCACATAAAACAAAGTTCATCCATGTCCATAATCAAGTACAACTTGGATCTATGGATGGAAAACAGAAACTTTACCACATGACTACTCCCATGCACTACTAATAGAGGCAGCTTCTAAATGCTTTATTCTATGCATGCGTCCCTTAAATTATCTATGGTATGATCCCAGATGTTCATCGTGTCTCACTGCTGCAGTCATTACATTTGGGTTATCTCTTTCTATTTTCTCTTTTTTCAATCAAATTATATTATCCCATTTTAGATTTTTCTATTACACCCACCCATCGGTCAATAAATCCATACCAATGAGAATAAAAGTACAGTTTTTTCTACCTACCATAAATGTAGATGTTAAGTGTCTTCACTGCTGCAGTCATTACATTTGGGTTATCCTGCCATCAGGCAGTCCCGCAGTCGGCCAGAGTTCCAAAGTGTTGGCCCGGCATCGGTTGCTGTCGCCTCCTCTCTGACGTCAGTGCATCAGGGGTATATAAGAAGCAGCCGATGCCGTTTTCTTCAGTCTTTCTTGCCTCGCAGTACCTGAAGCAAAAGCAGTTCGTAAGTGCCGCTCGGCCGACTCCTGAGATATCAAATTCGATTTTCAGAACTGAAGTCTTCAATAAAGCTAAGTACCCTGTTGGGGAAACTTTTTCTTGCCTCAGACCAATGTCAGTAAAAGTTAATAATTGTATTTCTTGTGGGAAGCAAATACCTCATAAGGATTTTCATTCTTACTGTCTTCCATGCCTAGGCCCAGACCACAACGTCAGTAGTTGTTGGTTTTGTGCTAGATTTAACAAATGCACTATTAAATGTCGGTTTGATTTTGCTCGCCATTACTTTGGCCAAAGGTTTAATTATACCATGCCATCTGAACAACCGACGACCGGAATTCACAAAAAATGCAAAGATAAGGATAAGGACAGGCATCTGAGGCCCAAAACTGATGATGAAGCCTCTTCTAGGCCAGTCGCCGGTTCACCGGTTTTCAGTGAGGTGCTTTTGCAGCCCCTGACACCCGCTACCTCAGAGCCACAGGCCGCGACCGACTCCCACATGGAGGTGCCTAGGCCTCTGGATACTCAAGGTGTTGGGCCTATGGAGACTAACCCTTCAGATGAGTCCGGAGCCGATGAGCAGGCATCAGCTTCTGAGGGTGTTTTCAGACCTTCACAACTTACCATTGCAACTACAGCCAAGTCTAAAACTACATTAAAGACAAAGTAGCAAGTACAGCATTCACCTGGACAGGCTTCCATGCCTAAAAAACAGATGCTCAAAATGGCCAAGGACTTAATTACTCTGATCAGGGGTTCCCACTCCCCCCTGATAAAAGGCCTAGGCAGGATACAGACTATGATTCCTCTGACCAGGTTTCTATATATTCTGATTCCTCTTCAGAACAGGGATACTTTTTACTCCCCTATGAGTACTCTGATGATGAAGAATCAATTCCTTCAGCCTCTCCTCCTGAGGATTACTCTTTCGGGGAAACTTTACATACCATGAGGGAACATTTCCATTGGGAGGGCCAGGATTACTCAGAATCCTAGAAAAGGCTCAGAGACTTTCTTTTATTGCCTCAACACAGGCCCCTTGCTATTCTGCCATTGCTGGATATTGTGGATGATGTGTTCTCTGAATCCAGTTTATATCCTGATTCTTTACCCCCTGCTCAAGTCAAGCCAGACAGGTACTACAGAGTCCCTGACTCTCACAAATTTCTTTATAAAAGCCCTATTGCTGACCCAGAAACTATTTCCCAGGGTCCCAAAGGGGTAAAGGCCTCCACGGCTAAACATCCAGTTCCCTCAGACAGGGACTCTAGAGCATTAGACAGATGGGGGAAGAAAGTTTACACCTCTGCAAATTTAGCAGTAAGGGCTTTAAACTGCCAGTTTCACATGCTTAAATATCAACAATATTTACTGGCTCAGTTAAAACAGAAAATGAGTACAAGTGCAGAACAATCTGATTTTAAGGAAATGCAGGATTTATTGCATGCAGCTGAACAAGTGGGAAATCATACTTTGCAATGTGGTTTTGATTCATTAGAGGCTTCTTGTAGAGCAGCAGTTACAGGATCTGTGATTCGAAGGCATGCTTGGTTAAAAGAACAAAGTTTACCAGATCATGTTAAGGCAAAATTATTGGATGCTCCTTTACAGCAAGATATTTTATTTGGTGTTAAGGCAGAAGAGGAATTAAAGAAATTGGAGGATAAGGCAAAATCTATGCAAACAGTGAAGGATTTCTTACAGGTACAGCAACCTCGATTTATCAGGAATTGGCCTACAAAAAATTGGTCCTTTCCCATGTCAGACAGGCCACAAAGAGGCAGATACAGACGCCCAAGAGGCAGATCTCAGCCACAAGGTTCTTACAGACCACGACAATGGGGTACTTCAACCCAAAAAGGAGGTGAGGACAAGTCAAAACCTTACAGGAAACAGTTCCAATGACTCCCCCCTTCCAATGCCAAGCTCTTCCCTTTTGGCAGCTCCCTTAGGGGGGAAACTAGCACTTTTTTCACAAAACTGGCAAGCAATCACCCAAGACAAATGGGTGCTGAATATTGTGTCTCAAGGTTACAGGTTCCACTTTCACACTTTACCAAGGCTAAAAGGAATGCCAGACCTGCCACAAAATCAATGGGGAGAGGCACAAAAGCAAATTACAGCCCTCTTGGACATGAGAGCTATTCAGAAAGTGCCACAGCAGGAACAAGGACAAGGATTTTACTCAAGACTCTTCCTGGTCCCCAGAAAGGACAAAGCCTGGAGACCCATACTAGACCTTTCCACTCTAAATACTTACCTGGATGTTCCGAAATTCAAAATGTTGACACTATAGCAGCTCCTTCCCATGTTGGGCAAGAAAGCTTGGCTGGTTACTTTGGACCTCAAAGAGGCATACCTGCATGTCCCTATCAGACAAAATTGCAGAAGATACCTCAGATTCATAGCTGGTTCAATGCACTACCAATTCTCTGCACTGCCCTTTGGCTTATCTACTGCACCCAGGGTCTTCACAAAGTGCCTGGCACCAGTAATTGCATTTTGCAGACAAAAAGGAATTCAAATATATCCATACCTGGATGACTGCCTGATTCAAGCAGAGAGCAAGGACATTCTTCTAAAACATCTGACTTTTGTAAAAAAGTTGTTAATTTGCCTAGGGTACACAGTAAACGAAAAGAAGTCAAAACTAGTGCCCTCACAAGAGATAATATTCCTGGGTGCCAGCTTAAATACAATGGCCCAGATGGCTTATCTCACGCCAGTCAAGCAAGGACAACTGACTCAGTATTTTCAATTGATGGCAACAAAGTCCCAACTCCCTGCAAGAAAAATTCTGCAGGCCTTGGGATTCATGGCATCCTGCATACTACTAATTCCATATGCCAGACTGCATATGAGGAAATTACAATGGTACCTAAAAAGTGTTTGGACTCAACAGTCTCACAGCTTGGAAACAGTAATACCACTAATTCTCTGCCTACAACAGGAGTTTCGATGGTGGGCACTGGCATGTCACCTCAACAAGGGTCAGCCTTTCACTCTTCCCACAGTCAGGCAGACTTTAACAACAGATGCTTCGGATTATGCCTGGGGAGCACACATGGCAGGAAAATGTATTCAGGGCAAATGGACCACAGACCAAATGCATCTTCACATCAATCAAAAAGAGATGTTGGCTATACAAAATGCCCTAACAGCTTTCAAGGACCTTCTGCATCCAGGACAATTATTATTAAAGACAGACAACACCACAGTAATGTGGTACATAAACAAGCAAGGGGGCACTCTTCTTACCCCCTATGCAGACAAGCCATGACCTTGTGGAACACAGCTCTAACTTATCAAGTTCATCTGCAAGCACAATTCCTGCCAGGAAAGAAAAATACTCTGGCAGACGGCTTAAGCAGAAACATCATGGATCCTCATGAGTGGAAATTAAATCCACAAGTCTTCAGCATGATAATGCAAAAATGGAGGTGCCCAGAAATAGATCTTTTTGCCTCCTCACTGAATTGCCAGCTACAAAAATTCTGCACAAGGACTTATCACACACAAGCATGGAAAGTGGATGCTATTTTGTTCAGCTGGAAAAGCCTAAACATTTATGCCTTCCCACCACTGCCTCTCCTTTCAAAGGTACTCCTAAAAGCCAGACAAGAAAAACCACAGATGATTCTGATTGCTCCAGACTGGCCACACCAGCATTGGTACCCAATCTTCAAGAACTTAGCTCAAGGCCCACCTTGGATTTTGCCTCAAATTCCACACCAACTGACTCAACAAAACAATCAGATCCTGCACAGTCAGCTCAAAACCTTAAACCTGGCTGCATGGCAGATTCATTAGCCAAACAGACAACACCTCTCTCTAAAGCTGTTATGGATGTCATTTTGGAGGCCAGGATTCCTAGCACCAGGAAATCTTATTCAGAAAGGTGGAAGAGATTCTGTGCCTGGAACCAGGCTCAAAGCCTTGACCCTCTTGTCCCTAACATTCCTCAGATACTACAATACTTAACCGAGATGCTGGACAAAGGACTATCCTTCTCATCCATTAAGATCCACGCCTCTGCCATCTCGGCTCATTGCAACATGGATCCTCCTATTTTCTCTCATCCCTTGCTAAAGCAGTACCTCAGAGGGGCTAAAAACATAAGACCACCCTGGAGAGCACCAACACCTACTTGGGACCTCAATTTTGTCTTGGAAAAGCTAACTTTACCTCCTTTTGAGCCAGCCAATTCAGCAGAATTAAAATATATATCATGGAAAACTGCTCTGCTTCTGGCAATAACCTCAGCACGAAGAGTCTCAGAACTACAGGCACTAATGGCAGTGGAGCCTTTCATCATTTTCCACCAAGACAGGGTTTCTTTGATGACAAACCCTTCTTTTATGCCTAAGGACATATCCAGTATGGCTCTTAACCAAACTATTCACCTGCCAACTTTTTATCCAAATCCCCAGAAGAAAGGGGAGAGACTTCTACATTCCTTGGACATACACAAGCAATTACGCTTCTACTTGGACAAAACAAAAGCTTTCAGAAAAACTGAACAATTGTTTGTATCATATGCTGCAGGATCACAGAGAAAGGCTATTTCAAAGCAGACCATTTCAAAGTGGATAGGACACTGTATCCGGTTTTACTTCACACAACATGGGAAACCTGTACCATCTAACATTAGACCAGATTCCACCAGGGCAACTGCCACTTCTACTGCCTACCTTAGAGGAGTACCTACCAAAGACATTTTGGAAGCTGCAACTTGGAGTTCAGTGCACACCTTTACCAACCATTACCACTTGCCTCTATACTCTAGATCCAGAGCTGGCTTTGCCACTGCAGTGCTGCAGGGCCTCATAGCCACACCAAATCCTCTATAGAACCAGCCACCCTGACTCAGCTTTGGGATTCTACCCAAGTGTAATGACTGCAGCAGTGAAACACGATAAACATAGTACAGTTTTGTACCTACTATGAATGTAGATGTTTGAGTGTCTTCACTGCTGCAGTCCTGGTTACCCACCAGCCGTCCCCTCTTTCTTAGCTGGGTCTTATCTATAACTTTCTACACTATTCTACCTATGTGGTGTATTTGCTGGTTACTGAAGGTTTTGTTTTTACCTTATTGTATGTTTTGTAAGTAATTTGTATTGCCTATCTTTTTGGGCACCTGACATCTGGGGAAAGAAAAACTGAAGAAAATGGCGTTGGCTGCTTCTTATATACCCCTGATGCACTGATGTCAGGGAGGAGGCGACAGCAACCGACGCTGGACCAAGACTTTGGAATGCTGGCCAACTGCGGGACCGCCTGACAGCAGGATAACCCAAGCGTAATGACTGCAGCAGTGAAGACACTCGAACATCTACATTTATGGTAGGTAGAAAACTGTACTTTATTCTCATTGGGGGTAATATGGAATTATTGACCGTGGGATGGGTAAGACTAATCTCTAAACAAATGGGATAGGTTAATTTGAGCATAAAAAGAGAAAATGGCTAGGCTTAAAATGGCCCCCAAGGGTAGCTAGCCTAGTACTTTTGAACATATGAAAAGGGTACTGTCACTAGAAAGATATCAGTAGCCTGTCCTGGGAAACATTATGAGAGTCAGTTCATATCTCAGTTACTTTTGGCAACATTGAAATAAAAGGCACCACGTTCAAACTGAGGTGGGAATCCTGGGGAGTCACTGATTATAACCATGTGTTGCAGCAGGTGGTATAAAGCTTATTTTACATGTGGCAGGTGTCTGTCTTAACCCAAGGTAGTAGTGCACATGTTCTTAGCTACCATAAAAGAGTGCACACCTGCAACAACCTTGTGAGCACAAACTACGTATACCCTTGCAGCCACAGGGTAACATGTATCATTATACATTACACAACAATTATTTTATTTTTAGTCATAATAGTTTGTATGCTGGCAAGATGAACTCTAAACAATATGCTAAGATGTCAGTAGCACAAACAGTTAAAGGGAAAATCAAAAAGACTTCAACATGCTGGTTTAAACAAGAATTATTGCACTACTATCTTGTTTGCAGATGAAATTAAATCCCCTGAATATGGATACACCTGAATGGAATATATACGTGCAGTATGCAGTAAAGGACAACCCAGTGAATCCATATATGTTCTTAAAATGCAGATATAATTAAAGAGACTTGAGTTGAAGATAAGACATGTGGACACAGAAACAGCTGAGAAAATGAAATCGCCTGTGGCAAAAGAGAGGAAAAAGGGCAGTAAGTAGAAGTATGGAAATGTCAGCCTGGGCAGGAGTTGAAGATGAAAAGCATGAAGACTGAAGCAGCTGAGACAGAGAATGAAACAGCTTGAAACCACTGTGGGGCGGGGGGTGGAGAAGGAAAGAAGGGATTTGAAGAAAGAGAGAAGAAGAAGAAACAGCATGAGAGAGAAAAGTCATGACCCTTCACCCAGGCTACATGAGTAGCAGAGGGGACAACTCAGCCCAGGATGCCAAGGTAAGTATTAACTTATTTCCTCAGTATGAAGAATTGCATGACTTTGATTGTTTTAAATGGGTAGTTGAAAGAGTGTGTTATCAGGATCAAGCTGATAAAGGGTAATGGGTGGAGTTTTAACTCTTCTGTTCTTGGGTAAAGCTATGCACGCAGATATTAGCAAGCCAGATACTGATTGTATTGACTACTGTAAATTGTTTCATTTAGAATGTGTTAAGCTCATACTTGAAACTTATCGAAAAAAGATAGAGAACATAGAAAAAAAACTGGAGGATACTATCAGTCATTTTATTCTAGAAATAAATATTTTCATAGGTGGGTGAGTGGATATTAAGTTCCCTCTTTTGAAATGTTGGGAGACATTATAATTGGAGAACAAGTACTCAATACTTTTCTAAGCATTATGGATCTAATTACCAGGGTAGGAATGCATCTTAGCTGAAGAGATGGGTAAAAGGGGTGGACTGTATTTAGTTAGCAATGCACAACCATACAAAATGAGTTTACCTAGCACTTCATGTGAATATAAGGAATCCTGGCTGGTAGTTCATCATGTCAGGATCCACAGGCAAAAGGGAAGTCATTGGTTCTCATACACACCAAGGTCCTGGTGTTGGATATTTCCAAAGTAGATAAGTGGAGACGTACAATCCAAATATCCATACTGACAGGGAGGGGACAAAGGTCACATGAGAGAACAAGCAGAGACAGTACCATGGTAGTTGTGGGTTGCTTTGAAACTGCAGTTTCCCAAAAACAGGTACCCTATCTTGCTAGACAGTAAATAAAACATTGCCAAGGCAGATACTAAAAGATTTAACTATCCTTAAGTCTGTGTTTTCAGACAGGAGCATTAATTTCTTGGGCAGTTCAGTCCAGTTAGGGCCGTTGGAGTGACACATTTTCAGGTGCCATTGATTAATGTTCATTTGGATTGGGAATGGAGGCAAGGAGACAAGCAGGTGGCACTTTAGGAAATGACTTGTATGGTGATACATTTTGTACTGTTATGCTTGTTTTCCATGTTTTAGCCAAACAAAGTTATCTGTTTGCATTTTAGTCTGTTCTGGGACTTTAGTCTTGTTGTTTCATTTGCAGGTGTAGGAAGATTGTGTATTACTGCAAGATTTTAGCATTGTTTATACATTATATTGCACTTTTATCTCTATAAGTAGAATTACTTGTAAAAGCTAGCTGTTTATATTTAAAAACCTGTCTGGGGTCTTAATCTTGTAACTTCTTTCACAGCTGTGGCAGAACTGTGAACAACTGCAAGATTTGAGCCTGATTTAGTCATTTATTATACCATTGTTTTCATAAACAGCATTGCTGGTAATTTTCTGCATACTCTGTTGTCTTAGTCTGTGGTGGGATTTCAATAGTGGGAGTATTGTGAATTCTGCTCCAGGATTTGTGCTTCAGTAATTTTTATAGCTATTTATATTCCAGTTTTGCTTCTAGAATCTTTTGCTTATCATTTACCTGAGTAAAGTTGCATTCCAATGCCTTTCTGTTTACTTTGCAACTGTTTTTCCCCCTGTTCTTTGTGTCTGTTCCAGCCCCCCACTGAGACATTAAGCTTAATTTTTCTGAAATTCTAACCATAGGATAAGAGCTCCAAAACTGGATTCCTCTCTATGAAGACTACTTCTTGCAACCTGAATTTATCCCCAACCCTTGCACATTTTTCTTGTTGTGGGTTTAAAAGGCTGTGTCTCTGGAGTCTATCCCTTATGGTAATCTGACTTCTAAAGTCCCTTTCTCTCCTCTAACATAGCTCTGTACAGATGCAAACACCTAGATAGTAAATTTTATATATAAACTACCCTTAGAACTGAAACCTGTAAGCCCTTTTGCAGAGACAAGTCTAGACCAGCTAGTTTGTGTGTTAAACAGCACTACTATCAAATCTTAGTACAATCTGACCTAGTCTGGTGCAAAACCCCCAGAAACTACCCAAGGAGATCTCTATATAACTCTGTCCACAACCTGCAATACCCACCCAAATACAGGTCTGGATGACACTGATAATTAATTTCCAAATATCTCCATAGCCAGCTTGGTAGGTATAGGCATCCTGAGACAATGCAGCAATTGTCTCATGTTTACAGACAACCATTTAATCCTTAAAGAAACAAACACACTATGTGAGAGATTCACATACACAATTTCACTGAAGGCAAAAATCTTGCTTCAAAGTTGTCAAGAACACATACACTACATCCACAACACATAGTGTCTTCCACACACATAGACTAACTTACGCTGAGGTACTAAAAATAATGTTTCCTAACCTCAAAGACCTCCTAAGCTTACAAACAGCAATGCCTACCGTTAGTAATCTCTAAAGCATTTACTAAAAGCAACACCAAACACCACACATGCACATACACCCAGTGGAGCCCACAGACTAAAGCTCATAAGGCAAACAAACACATTATCCAGGAATCTTGCGATAGGGAAGTCCATTGTATGACACACAGATGCCCCATACATCAGTCAGAGGAAGGAAAAGATAATGGTTATTTGCTTATCTGGAGCCAGGATCCACCAAATCATGCATGCACTCAAGTCACTACACCACAGGTACCATCATGATTCTGTCATAGTCCAGTCATCATTTTTAAACTGTGGCTGATTGCTTAACAGTTAGATTCTGATGAAGTTCTGAGTGTTTATTAAAAGAACGAAAGTGCTTCATATTAATATTGTTTCTGTGACTCCTTTCATGAAGCTTTGTGGAACCTTTTGTTGTTTGGCTGCTGTAATTTGTTCTATGCCACTGTGGTTGTTTTATA
Source organism: Protopterus annectens (assembly GCF_019279795.1). NCBI lineage: Eukaryota > Metazoa > Chordata > Ceratodontiformes > Protopteridae > Protopterus > Protopterus annectens. The sequence continues at coordinate 1,394,863,585 of NC_056746.1, forward strand.
GTCCATGTGGGTGTTAATGATCTGAGGGGTACTTCCCTGGACAACAGTGAGCAGCATTCTACCTTCACCAAGGATGATGCCACAGTACAAACAAAAGATTATTGACTTCAATAATTGGCTTAGTTTCTGTTGTCTTTTCATGAGGATTCAATATTTCTCAACATGAGAGGATATGGTTAACAAACCACTCTGCTTTGCAAAGAATGATCTGCACCTGTCTGCCCTATTCTTCCGAATATTAGCTAAAACTTTATCCACCCTATTAGTGCCTTTTTTAGGCAACTCCAAATTGATAAACCTACGAATATAGCAAATAAAACCCAGAGAAGAAACCTGAAGGTGTTACTGCTCAATCCTAGGAGCCTAAACAAGAAACTCCACATCCCTACAAGCCCTCCTCACTTGGGAGAATATAACCATTGGTGCTGTTACTGAGACGTGGTTTAAATCCACTAAAAGTACTCCATCAGTGCAAAGCTTCAGTATCTTCCATATATTAAGACTATCAACTGCACATACTGGGAAAAAAGGTGGAGAAGTCTCGATTTACATTAGCAACAAGTATAGCTCTAGGTTGGTTAAACAGGACAATGCCCTTGAGTTTATCCATGTGTAAATCACCATAGTCAAAGTCCCCTACCATGTCCTAGCAAGCTATAGGTCACCCTCCTTGTCCTAAGAAGCCCATAGTTCATACCTGGACCTACTGGAGACACTCACCATTAAACCAAATACTCTATTCATGGGAAACTTTAACTACCCCTGTATAGACTCTGAAATATGCCTTGCCTCAAGCTCACAAACACAATGATTCCTGGACTTTATTAACACAAATACCCCTGACTAGATAGTGCACACACTCACCAGAGGTTCAAACATACCAGACCTGGTACCCACCAATATGGGAGAGTGCTGCGCTCACCATGTGACACTTCCTCACTGGTGAGGTTGGACTGCAAAGCTATCTCCTTCAAAATAAAAATTTAACTTGGTAACCCCAACAAACCCTGTAACAGTTAGAAACTATTCAATAACAAACTATATCCTTTTAAGTGATAGTTTGTCAAAATTCAATGCACCTCCTAACTCCAAGTTCACAGCAGCCTATACAGAGTTATTCACAGAGACCCTGTACATCCATGTAAATAGATGAATAGAGGCTGCTTTACCTACTAGAAGTAAGCCCAAAGCAAACCTTAAAAACAAACCACACTAGTGGAATACTAACCTTAATAGGGTATATAATAAAAAGAAAAAGTCTTGACTAAATTCAGGAAGAGCAAGTCCTATAAAAATAAAAGCTATCTAATTAAACTAAACAAGAAACTAAGAGGAATAAGTCCAACAAGGCCAATTAGGGTCTATGTTCGCTTACTGAAAAAAAAAATGTGAACAGTTAAACCGTGAATGGGAAACAGCGAATGCAAAGAGTACTGAACAAAACCTTGTATGAAAATAAATGCATTGAATGGCCATGGTTGGCCAACAACCAGAAATTAACATAGGGTATAAGGCAAGTGAAGGGAAACCTTGTAAATTTGCTCTATTCCTCACTGTAGTGCGATCTCGGAGTTGGTATATATATATATATATATATATATATATATATATATATATATATATATATATATATATATATATATATATAGTAAAGGGGATGTGGGGGGTGCATTGGCCGACTATGGCCATTCGATGTATTTATTTTCATACAAGTCATTCTGTAATGTTCACATTTACTGTTTCCCATTTAGCTGTTTGTGTTTTTTTTATTTTTGATAAGTGAACAAAGACCTGGCCAATTATGAGGTCAAGATAGCCTCACAGGCTACGGACAACGACAAGACCTTCTACAGCTATGTCTGTAACCTCAAAAGCAGCACAGAGCAGAGTGCTGAACTGGTGGTCAGTGGTGCCACCTACAATGAAAACAGCAACATAGCGAATGAATCTGCTGACAAATTCAGCTCAAACTTAACCCCCCACCTCCCCCCATCTCCACCTCATGAAGTACCTACTAGCATACCCTCCATCCCCAGCAAAGTCCTGGAGAAGCTCACTAAGGCCAAAAACACAACCTCAGTGGGGCTCAATAATCTTCCAGGTACGTCCTAAATAGCTTGAAACATGACCTATCAGGACCAAGTGAGTCACTTTTCACCTATAGCCTCAAAATAAGCTTTGTACCATGAGAATGAAGGACTGCAATAGTTATCTCACTTCACAAAGGTGGACCATCAACAGACCCAGAAAACTACAGACCCATTAGTGTGACTAGTCTAATAAGCAAAGCCATTGAATGAATTTGTCATGGAAATGATCAACAAAGACATACATAACCTTCAGACACTGATTCCAACCCAATATGACTTTGTCAAGGGAAGGTCATGCCTACAAAATCTGATGTACTTCTTTGAGAAGATTCATCAAGGCAATGGTGGAGGGGAATGTACCTGAATCTGGCTAATATATTCCATACAATACCCAACTCAGATATAGTTGACAAATTCACTGAACTGGCATAAACCCCTACTTAACTCACTGGATCACCAGCTGGCTCACCAACAGGACCCAGTAATTCAGGATTGGTGAGACCACCTCCACTAAGAGACTGGTCACCAGTGGGGTACCTCAGAGCTCTGTGCTAGGAATGCCCCTATTTGGTATCTACTTCTCAGAGGTAAAGGTTAATGTCAAGGGCCTTTGGCTGACCAAGTTTGCAGATGGCTACAAGCTGGGAACAATCCTAGATTTCCTTCATAACACAAACATCTTACAGGAAACAAATAACTGGTGCCAAAGTCATGGATTAAAAGTCAATGCCAAGAAATGCATTATAGTGCCTTTTGGGAAAACAGACATCTAGGCAAATTACTCCATTGATAACCCCCCCCCCCCCAAGAGTTGATTCAGTAGTCAGGTATCTGGGAATTTATGTAGACAATAATCTGGCCTTTGACCAACATGTGGCCAAGGTAGTGAGAAAGTCATTCTATAACACTAACTTACAAGTAGGGGCATGGGAATTACTTGCAAAGAAGTCATTGTGCCACTTTATTCATCCCTTATCAGACCTGCCATTGAGTATAATTCCCCCTTCAGCATGTACCTGACCAAACACATGCAACGGTTGGAACAGCCACAAAGGTTCCTCATCAGGAGATTCCAGGGTATAAGCACATTGTCCTCTACATATCACCTTAAAGCCCTATCTCAGTACTCACTCTCATACAAGTTTCTGAGATCCAAGGATTTAAATTTTGTTTGCAAATATGTGTCTCAGAGGATCCCCATGCCCTGGAGCAGGCCCCCATCTATGTGAAGCAGAGTCCATCCTTAACCCTATTTAAATGTAACCTTGACCACTGGATGGGAACTCGGAAAATGGGAACTTGGAAACAGAACCCAGTTCTGGCCCCCATGTATCTGATTGACAGAGGCAGATAGTAACTATACCCCCTCCTAATAAACGTTCATAATACATCGGAACAAATTTGATTTGGGTTGTATGGCTAGGCTTATAAAGGTTCTATTGGTCATTAGCCTAGTATATATCTGTGAACCCATGAACCTATAATGATATAATGCCATATATATATATATATATATATATATATATATATATATATATATATATGTAGTTTTGTGCAGTCAGGTATGGAAAGAAACATGTGGGGAAGGCAGAATCAAGGTAGAACTTAGGCAGAATCCACATCTGCAGTAGAAGCTTGTAATATGGTTAATTCGGAAGAAGAGTTGGTAACTGCAGCAGGCCTAAATATGAGCCACAGTTGTCAAAACACACTAGGCTTCCTATGAAAGAGGAACTGGAAAGATCACAAAGAGAGAGTTACAACAGGCACATCTGTAAAATCCCAACTAAGAAAATATAAAGGAGATATCCAGCAGGAGGCTTCTTACTTTCAAGGGCAGAGGAAGTCTGTATACCGGAGAAAGGGGTTATTGTACAGAGAATGTACCTCTGGATGGGGGGACAGAGGGAGAAGGTAGATATCACGTGGTATCCAATCCTGTGTAATGTGTACACTGTATAGGTTCATAGGTTCATAGGTAGGTACTAGGCTATTGGCCCTAGGGCCTATATAAGTCTAGCCAAAAGGTACCCTGTCTTTTGCCACCCAAGAAAATTATTTTCCTGTGCCACTGTCGAGCAGAGCCACAGAAGTGATCCCCAGGGTGAATTTCCCATCTCCCATCCAATCATCACGATTTTTCTTGAAGAGTGCTAATGAGGAGCTTTGTTTGATATAGATAGGTAGTTTGTTCCAGAGTATGGGAAGTCTCTGGGACAGGAATCTATCCCGCCAGCATGTTCTGTTTATTGTGGTGACAAGGTTTAGGTCCCTAGAGCATGTAGCTTGTAGGGATTGGGATTTCTTTAAGTGGAGCATGTCTAAAAGCTCTGGGTTTGACATAGCTTTGTGTGTTAGGCAGAGATCGCCTCTGGGTAGGTGATATGCGATGGAGTAAAGCTGCAGTTTTTTTGAGATGGTCTGCGTAGGGCATCTGTTTGAGGCCATTAATCCTCTTTGTGATGTATTTCTGTGGCCTTTCCAGTTGTTGTAGATGTCTTGTGAGGTACATACCAAAAGGGGCATTGTACTCTATAATCGGTCTAATGAGTGACATGTAGAGGGGAACAATGACCTCTTTTTTCCTGGATGAGAAACCTTTTGTGATGAGGTGTGCCACGTAGAAGGATTTCCTGACTACTGTAGTGATGTGATTATCAAAGGAGAGACTACTGTCCACCTGTGTCCCAAGGTCTCTTATCACACTTTCAGTGTTAAGCAGACTACCGCCTATGTGGTACTTCATGGGTACAGAGTTTTTACCAAAAGGGATGACAATGCACTTCTTGGCATTGAGCTTGAGGCCATGGCTTTGACACCAGGCATCTGTCTCAGCGAGGCCCTTTTGTAGGATGTTCACATCTTTTGGAATTTTGATTATGGCTCCTAGTTTTCAGTCATCTGTGAACTTCGTTAGCCAAAGACCTTCTGTGTTAGCCTGTACTTCAGAGAAGTAGATGCCAAACAGGAGAGGACCCAGGACTGAACCCTGTGGTACTCCACTTGTCACTGGTCTGATGTTGGATTTAGAGTCTGCTACTTTCACAGTGTGGGTTCTGTCAGTAAGCCAGTTGGCAACCCATCTTGAGACATAGGGATTTATACCTAGTTTAGTGAGTTTATCTATAATTCCAGAGTGGGGGATGGTGTTGAAAGCCTTGGCGAGATCTAGATAGGCCGTGTGAACTACCTTACCCTCATCTACAGCTTTGGTGACTGCTTCAAAGAAGTCTATCAGGTTTAGGAGACATGATCTGCCTTTTACAAACCCAAACTGGGTGGGGTCCTGAGTTTGGAGATTACCAATGTCATTGTTTATAAGTTCCATGATTATACGTTCCATAGCCTTGCAGACCAGGCTCGTTAGGCTAATGTGGTGGTAGTTTCTGTGGTCCGTGGTGGCTCCCCCTTTGTGGAGTGGGATAACCATCTCTGTGCGCCATTCAGTGGGCACATAGCCTGAGGTGAGGCTATGACTGAACACGGTACTTAGGTAGGGTGCCAGGTCATTCTGTAGTTATACAGCTGGATGCCTGCTTTCAACTGAATCCTTACTTGCTCTCTTTTTTGAACCATGCTTTTCAGATGTCTGAAGGGCCTCATTGGCCATTATCATAGGTCCCATTGCTTCTTCTGTGGACCTGCTAAATAAATTGTTTGTTATTGTCCAATAAACCACATAAAATGGGAAAGAATAATGTTGCTCATTTTAGTTAGTACTGTCCTACAGTGGCCCTAGGCAATTTAGCTGACCCCCAGGGATGTTAAACAATTTTTATAGGCCTGCAGTATTCTCAGTTCAGTAAGCACACTGAAAGTCTTTTCACTCACTATGTAAGCATCTTTCCCTGAATAGGGCTTAAATTTCACTGGAGTGGCACTTACAAAAAGCAGAACTGTCATAGGTTTTCATTTATACCTGGTTTATTACTTCAGGCAATATACTGTTTGTGCATCTTGTTCAGAAACGTTACTGATTTACTGCAGTGCCCTTTTTATGACATTTGTGTAATGTAAACTTGAAAGCTGGGTAGTGTTTTTCTTTTTGTGTTATAGTTCCCTGCAACTTCCAGACTTCCCTTTAGTTCTGTCTATATCTTTTGCAGTTTTGTCTTTTATCTCCCCCCACTATTTTTCTGGCTTTAGATACACCCATGAAATTTCCTATATGGACTTCACTGAGTCCTACTAAAAGGATAACTTAAAGTGTAACACCCTAAGACTGACAAACTTGTATGGTTAATGCTAGTGTGATGACTGACATTAACTGTAGTTTGAAAGAGAGCTGTTTATCTAAGATATCTATCACAGTGTGATTGCATTTATTTTTATCTCATCTCAAGTAAAAATTGCAATGCTCTTTAAATTCATATTGGTCTCAGATAGGCCTTTGCACTCACCAATGAAAATAGACATGTTTGTATATTACTTTTTGTGTAATAAAAGGGTACTCAAACTTCTGTAACACTATAGCAAAGTTTGCATAATACCTTTCATTCCAGTTGTGAATGATTAATGGTTCTTTCCATATTCCTCATCTCATAATTTAGGCAAATAATCAATATCCCTTTGCCATCTTTATCAGGCTTTGTTGCAGTTCTCTGTTTCACAAAATGCTACTTCCAGATGAAGCACTCCTTTGGTTTCTTACTCTTAAAGTTTGTAGATGTGTTAAATTTCACAAGAACCAAAAGCTTTACTTTTTTATGGTGCTCCCATCTTCACTAACCTCCAGGCTTCACAAAAATTAAAACTTGAGCAATGCTACAACAAAGTTGCAAAATTTTTAGCAGATACCCCTTTCAGAGCCCACCATTGTATGACACTTTTGTGTGTGTCTTTTGGCTTTTCCCGGTCAGGGGTCGCCACAGCGGAACTCCGGTCTGCTAATGATTGGAAGTAGATTTTTACGTACTGGCTTGCCGGGCCTAACGCACAACCTTCAACGAAGGAACGCCCATTCACGCATGTCGCTACACAGAAGACGCTTGAACTGAGAATTGAACGGGCAATGTCTAACTGTGAGGTGACAACGCTACCGCAGCACCACCACCGCAGTCATTTATAGAACTGCATCATCAGCTAACATATATACAGCTTCTTACCACCTATAAAATTATTCAGCATCCATCTGCCTGTCCATCACTAAATAACATTGTACACAATTATGTTCCCAGTTGGTCAATGAGATTCAGTGACAAAAAACTCCTGATTATCTACAAACCTCTCATATCTGCTGGGCATTGTCTGTACTTGTACAAGGTTGCTAAGGCCTAGAGCTCCTTCCCTGTATCTATCAGGTCAATACCCTCCCTGCCGTCTTTCAAAACCACTCTGAAAGACTTCCTAGCTAAAATATGGCTCTGTTCTTGCTCAAAACCAGGATAAACTGGGTTCCTATCAGATTATCAAAGTTTCAAAACTTCAAAATGGACAATGTAGTGCGAACTTGGAGTTGGCATATTTAATTTGCAGGGGATGTGGGGGGTGCAGGGGACTTGCTCCCCTGCAAAAAATGTTAAAAATAGAATTCTTTTTAACTGTTTGAAGTTTTCAAACTTCAATCTTGTGGTCTCAGCCATATGAATTTTGAAGTTTTGGAAATTCGATAATCTGACATAGATCTGATAAATTATATCCCTAAATGTGAACAAGTACCTTTTCATTGTTTATACCTCCTTACTCTCCCTTTTTCACTTACTTCCTTACTTCTATCAAATTCTCTTCCCTGACTTCCTCTCTAAATATACCATAAGCATATTTTCCTCTCATTCATATTGCAGTTCTTGCTTGTATTAGACTAATTTACCTTTAATTTCTCTACAAACTGTCCAAAATGTCTCTAAATATTAAATGATTATCATATAACTTGTATCAATTCTTAACCAATGTTTTTATATGTCTAATCTGTTACAATTATTTTAACTGCAGATGCTTTTGTTTTATTTTTGAAGATTGTAAAATTATTGTTCTTAAAATGTTTTGTAATAATTTGAAGCTTTTCTCCCTGGGCCTCTACTGAAAATAGGCTTCTAACCACTCAGACTTTCACGGTATCAAATGGGAATAAACAATGAATAAATAAATGTGTTGTGGTATATGAACCAGGCTACGTATTTTTAAAACACAGTACAGTCAGTTTTTTTTAATATGCTACTATTTCTACACACGATCACAGTTTTGAGTCTAATATTTACAGAAAACCAACTTTTAGCAATAGTTATTTACATTTCAAAAATTCACACCCTCTTTTTAAAAGGGTTTAATTTAGGGACAATTCATTTGTCTTGCCTGAATGGTGTCTAAGAGGGGAAACTTTTAAATATGAACAAAACATTTTGGAAGACATGTTTATTGAGAGGAGCTATCCACAAGAAATGGTCAAAAATATTAGTCATGAGACTATAGGAAGGTGACATAGTTTTTATAAACCCCTTTTAGCAATAGGTTTAACACACTCATCGAGGAAGTGAAACAGCAGAGTACAAATATCTCATATGGCAAGAAATTTGTTAAGAAAGCTATCGTTTTGGAATATAATAATAAAACTCTGATTATGAAGAATATTATTTTGGAGAACTAGAATATTTTTAAATCCAATGAGGAAATTTACAAGGTGGTAGTTAATAGACTGTACTTTGTGTATAAAACAGGGAAGAATCTTTATTTTTTTTTTGAATGAGTGGGTAGTATTATAAATTTTATTAAACATTATTGGACTAGAAAATGTGGAGATTGCACACAATGTAAATATATTCTTATGGACCAGATCAACATCCTTGACAATTTCAACAATACCAGTATTTATTTTCCCCCTGGTAATTGTAATACTATGGGGGTGGTATATGTTGTAAAATGTAATGGATGTTCTGGATTTTATATAGTTAAAACTGAAAGGTTATTTAAGTGAAGGATATATGAACATTGCTATGAATTTTCCAGTGGATATACCAATAATTCTTTGTTCAAACATTCTATAATATGTCCTAGCATTACAGGTTTTACTTTTGGTATAATAGAGCATGTAATACATGATTGTAAAGGAGGGAGGTTTTTGGGAGGATAAGATGGAACACAAATAACTACTTTCACAGCTAAAGCTTGACGCTATTACATTCCCTGGATTAAACATAGCTGTCTCTATCATACCCGTTGCAAAATGTGTGCAGCAAAGTTATGATTTTGTGTAAGAGTTTTAAGAATAGTTAAGCTCCTAGACTTGGTATGGAGTTTAATTATACTGTACACTTTTTATAATACTATGTTTTAATATTTTTTAACTTTTGGTGGGATTAATCTAATGTATGCATTTGTATTTACTATTTACTATCTATCATTTATTCATAATATTACTATGTAGGAGTTTTTTTAATGATTTTTATGAGTGTGCAAAGGCCAACAATTATGGGGTTTTGTAGTTTTAATTATTGCTTGGACGTTAATGTTGCTTTCAAGTTTTACTTTTACAAAAATGGTATTAGACCTGTGGTTCCTTCAGACAAGTGGTGTTTGCCAAAACATAGTTGATTTTATTTTAACATTCAATTTATTAGTGGTAATTAGACATTTAATGAATTAAGTAATTCATTTTATATGAAAGAATGTGAGGTTGGCTTAGATTAAGTTCTGATGAAGTCCATAAAGAGAATGGATGAAAATGTATAACTTATTTTTTGGATTCTTTATTAATAAATAATGTTTTTATTCATTATACTGTGGCATTATTGGTTCTGCGTGCTGTTTTTTCTCCATTCCACACCACATCCTTGGTTTTCATGTGTTTTTTGCTGGTAAGATAACGCCTTTGAATGGTTACAGTTTGCATTCAATTTCACCATTTTCCATACCATTTCACATTTCAGTATTGCAGATGTGACTTTCCTTTGGCACGTCTTGCACATGTCAGAACATATGAAAACATACAGCACTTGAGACCGAAGGTGAACTTCATTAAATACTTTTACATACAGACATCACATCAGCATCTTTTCTAATGCATGCAGTTATCTCACCTAAAACACAGACTTCCTCTGTCTATTAAAACACTTCTTCCCTACTCTCAGTTGCTTACGTCATTGCATTATTCCCTCATACATAGCTGTGCTATGGTAAATGTTAAGAAGTAAGCTGGGTAGCTAGTGAGGTTTATTGTTCATCAAGAAAAAACACACCACACCAAAATTTGTCTAAACTTTTTGTAAACACCTTTATTAAATTATCACTTAAGACATAGGTATAATACATACAAACATTAATAGAAAAGAAAACAAACCATATAAACGTTTTTCATCTATATACATTATGCATTGCATGTTCTTTTTCTAAACTTTGATATGAAAACAGACTGCTGTTCATTTAATTGGAGAAGATCACAAAATGTACAAGTAAGGACTATGGGATTTGTGCCCATATACTTACATATTTTGGGAAAAATTTTAAACTGAACCTACTCAATTTTTTAAAGCAGTTACTTGTACAGCCTGATCTTATAAGGCACTGTCTTTTTACTGAGCTCTGACATCAGGATGAGATGCCAAATGCACTTTATTCCTGGTATAATGGATAATCTTCCACCCTAGGTACTTCACAGGTACATTACGCGATTAATTGCAAATAAACTTCAGTGCAGCAACTGGCATTTACTGGTTTTCATGTTTATAATTCTAATATTGGTGCTTAGTTTCTCACAGTTAAATGTGTACATCATTTTTATATTATTTTTTTCCCAAAGAAAATTAATTTGTGATAGTAAAGGAAGACAAGGAGTAATTATTATGTTCCATTTTATTGAGCCCAATGTGTAGCTCACTGGTCATAAGTTACCGTAAAATAAGTTAGACTTAAGAATTATGGTAAGATGAGGGGAGTGGGAGGTGGACAGGGGCTTTCTTTTTTTTACTTATGTTATAAAACAAGTATTTATCAAAGGCTTGGAAAACAATTTGCAATTTGTGACTTTTTACACCAAATTTGGAAGATATGTTTTCTCATGGGCCATTTCAAAGGTTTAATATATTACAGTCTAAAGTATATTGGCTGGAATGTGATGTTATAAAAAGCACATCTATTTTAGGAGTTCAGAAATAATATACATGATTCAGTAAAAGAAAAGCTGACAATGAAGCATAGCTGTGAAAAAAGGCTGAAAATTAAGTCATTTATGAGTGAAAGCTCAAATATTCTAACATTTGCTCACGATATTGGCAGCCTGCTTTACTAATTTTAGACTTTTGCAAGGTTACGGACTATGTTACGTATTTTTATGATGCAAGAAGACAAAAAAAAACTACCATTGCTTTAATATGTATCGTAAAACAGATCATTGTTGTGAGAGGGAATCGAAAGCTTTCTTATTTCCTGCTGTTCATTTTTCTCTTTACGGATGACTCATCTCCCCTCTCATTTTTTCATTAAAAAAGTTCTAAAGACTTCAAAACTCTAAATGCAGCTGTATCCATTTTTATGTCTTGTAACCCTAAACTCAAGCACCATCTGTGAACTTTGTAATCTTATCAGTTATCTCAGTTTGCTTTGAGGTCTGCCTCATATACAAGATGGCTACTCCCTGGTTCAGACTTTCTCATGTGCTACTCCCATGTTGCCTTGCTTCTTTCTTTCAAATGGCATTCATGCATAGCAGTTGGACTGCTTCCCGATGTGTCTCTTTCACTATTCCTTTCTACTCTGAGAGTTAAGGCCAGAAAACAGAAAAACAAAATTTTCAATGAAATCCAAGTTGTTCAAATATGTATTTCTGGATCTAAATGTTGGATTTTCCAAAGTGCAATATTTTCATATAAGGAGATGATACTCAAACTTATCTCTCTACCAGGGGTGTGGCCAGGATTCTTGGAGATGTTTACCAAATTGTACGCCAAAGTATATACCACCTTCCACAATGTCACCTCACAAGTATAACACCCCTGTACCCCAGACTGCATGTTTCTTGGGAGCATACTTTTCAGCATTGATAATGCTGTGAAATAGTTTAGCCTGACATTTAAAATAATCTATAGAGCTGATGGAGGACTCTTTACTGAATGACCATAGCCACTCTTGGTATGCCAGGACCATAAAAAAAAGCTGTATGATTCAATAGAACAAGTTTTTTTTTTTGTTTTCCTGCTGTCATTAACGAACTTTAGAATGTATACTGTCATCTTTAACACAGGATATTAATTTTATAGTGGCTAAGAATTTTGTGGCCTTTCTCATCCTCCGAAGGCTACTTAGCCAACAAGTTACCATGTTTCTGTTGCAAGCTAAAATCGCCTTGTATATGTTAACTTTCTGAAATATTATTCTAAATCAAGGTATCATTTCTAAAGACACATTTCTACTTAATATTGTTTTACTTGTTGTTTAAAGCAGCTGCAAACTTGCTGTTGTTATGTATTAAAGCTCATGCCCATGCTTTTCTTTGTTAACTAGATAAAACTGAGTAAATATAAAGCATCTGGTTTCTTAAGTCAAACTACAAACTATCAAACAAAAATAAATAATAAATCAATCAAATCAACACTGGTTTGAAGTACATCTTTTTGAAGAGGGATGAGAGCTCTGCTCCCACACACACTGCCACTACTTATATATACCAACTCTGAGATCACATAACAGTGGTGAAAAGGAGAACCTCCCTTTCCCCCTGAATGCCACCCTCAAAGCACATTCCATCAAAAACATGTAAAAAAAAAACATGTGATAAAAAAGAATTTGCAAAAACGAAACACACCCAATATAAATACCTGTCTGAGTGGGTGATCTGGGGGCTTTGGGATGGTTAATTGATTTACTCAGAATCACAATGTATATACAGACTAATGTTGTAGGGTTCAAATCTAAGGTTAGACAGTGCAGTTAGTTTACAGCTTATATCAGTATTTCTCTGTGCCTTATAGCTATTTCCAGTGCTGTATAACCTAATGGGGTGGGGGAGGCAGGGAGAGGTTTACTGCACTGCAGCTTGAAGAGGGTCATTTTCACAGGGTGTGAAGTATACAGATAGGCAAAGGATGTTTTCTGTTCTTTGAGGGAAGCTAGGAAAATCAACAGCAATAGCATTTCAAAGTCAGTATTAGTGAGAATCAGTGGTGCTGCATGACAGAATGGTACAGGATATTGTTCTTTTTAAGGTGCTTTATTTCAGGAAACTTGCCGACTCCTGATACTTAATATTACAGAACTGTCTACTGATCAGACTGATTTCATGAATGCTGAAGGCAGGATCCCTTACCTGCTGAAATAGGTTTGCAGTCTGCTGAAGGTGCTGCACAGTGTTTACAGCAATTGTTTCACTTTGGGTGCCAGCAAATATAGGGCCCCCTGATTTCTACAAGTGCCAACAGCTGGAAATTTCTGAAAGTACCATACTATGTGAGGTAGGTGGTATTCTGATATCATAAGCAGTTATTAGTCTACTACTGTGCCTTAACCACAGTGCAAGATACCAGTTAAACAGCACCAAATCCTGTGTCACATGGGTGTTGCACATAAAGCTTAAATGATGTTATCAGTTATAAAAGAAATTTATAAGATTACTGGAGGATGAAGAAATATAGTTTGCACTTTGACGTCAACTCACAGTACTAGTTGGTTGTATCTAGTAATAAGTGACATTGCAGCAATTTAAGAGTTACATGGTTGTGCAAATGTTGTGCTTACTGGGGAGGATACTGGCATAGCACTTCACTGGAGAATTGGAGAATGTGTGCATGCACACAAAGGTTTGTGTGCAGGGTTTAAATTTTAAATCATTATTTAGTACAACTGTCCAGTAGGGGTGCTAGGATGTTGATATCATAATAAAATACCTACTGGTACTTTGCATCTTGGTGTGCAGAACTGATGGGAAAGGCACTGGTACTGTTGTCAGCAAATCTGCATGCTTAACCTCTCCTTTTAGGTAGTTTGAGTAGGAAAATATGAGTCCAGTTCAAGACAGTGAAGAGTAACCATGGAATTCAGTGTCAGAGTGAAACAATGCCATACTAAACTATGCAGCTGCATGGCATAACCCCCCCCCCCAGTCCATGCAGTTTATGCCACATTACCTATACTCTGTCTTATTGCTGCATTCTGGTACCTATGTACTGCTGCACACCTGAACATTCTTACCTTTCTGACATTCACCGTATCCTGTTCTACTACTGTCCTCTAGGCTGTTCCCTTCACTGTTTATCTTTTTTGCCCTAACAGCCCCTATTTAGTCTATTTCACATCACACTTAGTACTTTAGCAGTGTAAATATCATTACCTGGTAGCTCTGAAGCCCCCCACTCTAATGTTTTCCTTTGATCCTGTTTTAAAAAACAGTGTTGTGCCTGCATTTTCTACATACTACTGTTTGACCTGTGTGTGAGTGTGTGTGTGTGTGTGTGTGTGTGTGTGTGTGTGTGTGTGTGTGTGTGTCTCCATGTGAGAGGTCAATGTACATCTATCTAACTCTATCTACATCTATATCTATATAGCTATATATCTATCTGTATCTATCTATACAAATATAAATATAAATATCTGTTTGTGTTATTTCAATAAAATACTTGCTTGTTTGAACTTACATGCGTTTTAAATTCGTAGTACGTCTACTATAACGCTAGAAGAGTTGGAAGTATCTGACTTTGGACTGTTTTTGATCGTTCATTACCACTTGGATATTTTGTTCATTGGGGACGCCTGGAGAAGTGAATACTGTTTGGGCAACTTGGATTGATATTGGCACACCATATCGGTGAAGTGAATACAGCCTTGGCGTGCGACTATATAACATCAAAGGTACTGTTGCAGTTTTATGCTTTGTAGCACTCAGTTGCTACAGTTCACAGGACTTTGTATCTACTCACAATTGATTTTTAAGGGTACAGCGACACCCATATAATTATTTGTGACAGTCAAACCTTGTAAAAATAAATCAGCCCTAACACCAGTCATTTTTTATACTGATTATTTCGTTGGTTCATTTAGACTGTGTGTTCTTGGAGCGGTAGTGATTGTTTGTTTATAAATATAAATATATATATATATATATATATATATATATATATATATATATATACACAGATGTAGATATAAAATCTGATTAGTTATCTATGCTTCCTGAATTTTGTAGTTATCGTCATTTCATTCATGTTCTGGCGTGATCCTTTATAAATGTGCTCCTTTCTCGAAGGCTGATAAGCAAATAAGTCACTCAGTAATTTCATTACTGCCTCATTAAGGATCAGATAGTGGAATTTTCGAAGCTAAATGATATGCAGGTCAGGGAGTCATGTGATCTGGTAAAAGGTTTATTTTGCTAAATTAGACTAATGAGTTCCCCTGATTCCATCAGAAATCTGGAAAGAAGCTGTCAAACAGTGAATGCATTCTACTTTAATGTAGCATTTCATTTCTCACAAAACTGGAGACACATTTATTCATGTAGCAGTTTCAGACATTTTTTTTTACTGCACTGAAAACTTCTGTACATGGATAGTATCTCAGAAAATGCTTGACATTTTTTCCTTTTCCTGATCGTAAGTGGAGCAGGACGCTTCAGGGATGTGAGATTATGAAGGAGTAATTGCCCTTGGATCATAGATGTCTGCAGGCACAAGTATGTAATGCCTTGTGTCTCCCTTGAGACAAACAATTAATTCTGTTGTAATTACACATGCTGGTTTCTGTTACTGTGCACTCCACAGCCTTGCCCCTGGTGTTCAGAGTAGCTCGATCTTTCAGTGCTTCTCCTGTCTTCTCAAACAAGCATCGTGTCAATATTTTAATGAGTGCTAGTTCACACTGTGTTCAACGATATGAGAAATTTTAGGAACTTGCCTAACATTAGTACTCCCAGTGTTGAAATATTGCAATTATTCATAACCCTAATCTATTAAGACATTTTGCTCCCATCCTCCTTTTACAAGGTGCTCATCTGCTGAATGGTCATTCTATGGGACAGAGTGTAACATTTCTGACAGATTGGCAGATGGTGCCTTACATGCCCTTAGCTGACCACCCCTTCTTTATTAGTACCTTTTCTTAGTTTAATCATTATGTCTGCTTCAACATGGACCAGTCGATTTTTTTTTTTTTTGTAATGTAAAATTAAATTGCAGCTCCCAAGTAATCAGCCAAACAAGTACACTCTGTTGTAGATGCTTATTTTATTACAGTATAAACATTTTTTTCTGATTAGATTTACAAGATGTATAACACAGGAATGTTACTATACTAACAAATGTACCTGCTGCATTTCATACTCGTCTTTGTATTTTTGTTACTAAGCAGAATACTAACTTACAGATTTCTATGTTTAAAGCTACAGTATTGTTTTAATTAGTTCCATCTACATTGTTAATCATGTCATATATATATATATATATATATATATATATATATATATATATATATATATATACATATATATGCTTTAATATATACATATATGTTAGATCAACTGCACTTCCACGTTTTGACAGCAAACTATCACACACACATACGTAGAAGTAAGCTTAGAAATTTGAAAGTTTGTGAACATTCAAGCATTGAAATGTTATTTATTGCTATAGCTATCTCGTGGTCCTACTACATGGGAAACAAAAATATACAATATTTCATAAACAAGGAAAATATTAGTTCAGAAGAGCTGTGTGTTTAGTAAAGAGGTATTTTCTGATGTAGTCAAAACTAGTAGGGGAGTATGATGACAGAGACCAAAGCACAGTCTCTGTTTTGATCTGTGTTCTAATACTTCACTACTACTTGAATTTGTCAGAAAATACCTCAGTATTAAACACAAAGAATGAAGTACACTGACAAATCTTTTTGTTTGTGGTCTCCTTTGACCACATTTATATGGACATAGACCCCAGTGCCCCACATCCAGGCCAGGTCTACCAGCATTCCTCTGTCTTCCCCCAATGTGGACTTCCTCCTGTGCTACTGGGGCTGGTTGTGGAATATAAGGGCATCTGGGGGCTCAGCCATCCGTGCTTCCATCTGGTGGTGGTATGTTATATCCCCTACCCACTCCCCCCATTAGATAGTTATGTCTGAAGGCAACTCTTCTGTTTGGACCACACTTCACATTAGGGAGCTGTCTCTCTCTCTCTCTCAGGAAGGGCACACCCTTCCATCCCTGCTGCTCACTAGTCATCCGAGCCACTAACGGAACCCTGGTTAGCTGGACCGTAGTTAGGGGTTTATCCCTTTATGCCACCAGAGTGGCTAGACTAACAAATCCTGACTACTCCTGCACCAAGCACAAAATTGTCCAAAAGTTGGTTTATAGGAATTCTTATTTCTTCTTAAGAAATAAAAACAGATCCCTAAACATGCCTGGAAAATTGTCTGGCTTTCTATCTTTTTTTTTGTCTTTTTCGGCTTTTCCTGGTTAGGGGTCACCACAGTGGAACTCCGGTCTGCTAATGATTGGCAGTAGATTTTTATGGTGCCGAGTTGCCAGTCCGACACCCAACCTTCAACAAAGGGACGCCCATTCACGCATGTCTTTCAGAGTTCACTCGACCGCGGGGAGGACATGCAGACTCCACACAGATGGCAGGCCAACCGAGAATTGAACAGGAGAACCTCTTGCTGTGAGGCAACAATGCTACCGCTGTACCACCACGGCTTACTATCTGGCTTTCTATCTACTTTAGAAAACTATAGTTGCACTGTCTTTATAAGTCTACATTCTGTATATATTCATAATACGATTCTGTTAAATGTAGGTCAAAGTGTAGTCATTTTGCTGGACACTGAATTTGCATGGTAATTGTTGATTATATGTAATTTGCAATTTTCAGTTGATGTGCTGCTTTTATTTTAACATTGTTTATTGATTTTCTTTTTTTTACTTCACATTTGGATAACCACTTCTTTCCAGAACACCTGAATGTCTTTCGTGACAAACATAAGAGCAGGTCTTCCAGGTATCTGTACATTTTAAGTCTTTTTTCCTTGATACTCTTTTTTACCAGATGTGCTGCAGTTGTCCTGAGGTTTATATCACCTTGGCACATGCTATATTAAGTAAGGGATTAGAGAAAGAAGTACCCTGTATGGCAGCTGTGAGAGGTTTGCCCTACAGTTTACTTAGGGGTTCTGTGTTTAATCTGTTTTATCAGTACTTTTGACGAAATCAAACAGAAATGAAATGTGGCAACAGCAGTAAGATCTTGCCCAGACATCCTGAAAATGAGACCTTACTTTTAGGTTCATAGGTTCATAGGTTCATACTAGGCTATCCGCCCTAGGGCATTTATAAGCCTAGCTAGAGTGTGTTTGGCTTTCGCCACCCATTTTAAATTAATTTTGCTATGCCCTTTTTCGAGGTTAGTATACTGTGCCTCTGTCTAACAGTGACACAGAAGTGATACCCGGGGTAAACTTACTATCTCCCATCCACTCATCAAGATTCCTCTTGAAGAGAGTCAATGAGGGACTCTGCCTAACCTGGACTGGGATTTTATTCCAGAGTGAAGGGAGCCTCTGGGTTATGAATCTGTCCCTCCAGCATGTCCTATTTATTTCAGTGCTTTGGTTCAAGTCTCTCGAGCGTGTAGCTCGATGGGATTTGGATTTTCCGAAGTGCAGCATGTCCATTAATTCCGGGTTGGACATGGCTTTATAAGTCAGGCACAGATCGCCTCTGAGCAGGCGGTATGCCACTGAGTAGACCTGGAGTTTCTTTAACCGGGCAGCATATGGCATCTGTTTGAGCCCTTTGATCCTCTTGGTGAGGTACTTTTGGGGTCTTTCCAGTTGCTGCAGGTGTCTGGTAAGGTACATCCCAAAAGGGGTATTGTACTCAATTATGGGCCTGATGAGGGATGAGTAAAGAGGCACGATGACCTCCCCTGATCTAGATGTGAATCCCTTCATGATTAGGTGGGCTATATAAAATGTTTTTCTAACCACTTTGGCCACGTGGTTGTGAAATGAGAGATTGCTATCAACTTGGGTCCCCAGGTCCCTAATTACTTCTTCCGTACTTAATGGATTACCGCCTATGTGGTAATTTGTGGGCACTTTGTTTTTGCCAAAGGGGATGACTATACACTTCTTGGCATTTAGCTTGAGGCCATGGCTCTGGCACCAGTTGTCTGTTTCTATGAGGCCCTTTTGGAGGATGCTTGTGTCGGCTGGAGAGTCGATTATAGCGCCCAGTTTGCAGTCATCTGTGAACTTGGTCAGCCACAGTCCTTCTGTGTTGGCCTGTACCTCCGAGAAATATATACCGAACAGGAGAGGTCCCAGGACCGAGCCTTGTGGGACGCCACTTGTAACTGGTTTGGAGTCTGACATGGCTCCAGCAATTCTAACCATGTGGGTTCTGTCCTTGAGCCAGTTTGCAACCCATCTAGTGACATAGGGGTTTATATTTAAGCTGGTGAGCTTATCTATAATGCCCGAGTGGGGTATTGTATCGAAGGCTTTTGCGAGGTCCAGGTAGACTGTGTGGACCACCTTCCCCTCGTCAATGGCCTTGGTAACTGTTTCAAAGAAATCGACCAGGTTTAAGAGGCAGGATCTGCCCTTAACAAAGCCGAACTGGGTAGGATCCAGTGTCTGTAGGTCCCCAATATCTTTTTTTATGAGGTCCATGATGATCCTTTCCATAGCTTTGCAGACCAAGCTAGTCAGGCTTATGGGGCGATAGCTTCCAGGATCCGTTGAGGCACCACCTTTGTGGAGAGGGACCACTGTTGCTGTACGCCACTCTTTGGGTGCATATCCTGCGGTAAGGCTGAGATTGAACAGTAGTTTTATGTTCGGGTTTAGCTCTTCTTGGAGTTCATGTAGGATGCAGCCCGGGACACCGTCTGGTCCCATTGATGCTGTGTTTTTTGCTTTGGAGAGGGCGACTCTTACCTGAGCATCTGAGATGTCATGGGGCATCACTCTGCTGGGATAGATATTTGACCTTTTGGTGGGGAGGGGGGGAGAAGTTTGCACTGAACCTGTTAGCTAGGATGTTGGCAATGTCTGTGGGTTTGGTGTATTTTTTGTCATTTTGGACCAATTCTGTGCATATCTGGGAATTCTCACCCAGGTTCCTAACATAACTAAAGAAAGCCTTGTGATTATCCTTAGTGTCCTGTGCAAGTTTTCTCTCGAAGCTGGCCTTAGACGATTTTATGAGTGCCCGTAGTTTTTTGCTAACACTGATCAGAGATGACTTCCCTTTTTGGGATTTTGCTCTATCATGTAGTAGCTTCCTCCTTCTATTGTATAGTTTGTTTATGGCTGGGGTCCACCAGACAGGACGTCTGCCTTTGGAGGATTGGGTCTTGGTTTTATTTGGGATTGCATGATCCATGCATTCCTGAAGGTGTACATAGAATGCGTTTATAAAGGATTCTGCAGTCTGGGCCGTATTTTCCACAGGCCCGGGGGCTTTGAAGGATTCCACCTCGGTTTTGAGGAGTGTGAAATTTGCTTTAGAGCAGTTTTTCATTGTGATTTTCTGGGCAGGGGGTGGGGTCGGAATGTGAATATCCAGTGAGATTAGTTTATGGTCTGATCTTACCAGTGAGGGATACACTTCTGGTCTGGAGCATAGAGTCCCCATGTTGGTGATGATCAGGTCCAGTATGTTTTCCCCTCTTGTGGGAGTGGTAACAAGTTGTTCCATAGCGTTTGAGTTTATAAATTCTAGGAACCTTTGAGCTAGGGTGTTGGAGCTAGAGTAATGCTCCCAGTCTATGTTTGGGTAGTTGAAGTCGCCCAATATAATGGTGTTTGGAGAGACCTTCATATTTTCCAGTGTTCTCAAGAAGGCCGAGTGGGGTTCCTGAGTTTGGGAGGGTGGTCTGTAGCAGGCTATAAACTGGAAGGCAGTTTTACCCACTGTTAGTTGCACATGGATAGTCTCTGATGCTTTGTGCTGTGCCACCAACCTGGAGGTGTGGTTATCTTTGACGAATATTGATACTCCCCCTCCTTTTCTGGTTCGGTCCAAGTTTAGGGGCTGAAAAGCATGGTATGTGGTATAACCTGGCAGTGCTAGGGTGCTCTCGGGAGCCTTGAACCAGGTTTCTGTTACTGCACAGATATTGATGTTCTCCATGCTAAGGAGAGTTTCGAGTGCATGCATCTTGAGGTTTAGACTTCTGGCATTGAGTAGCATTACTCTTAGTTTCTTATCCCTTGTGATACCTATAGAGGTGGGTTTGTCTTTTGAGCCTTGCCTAAAAAAGGCACTATGGGGGTAGCAAGAGCCTTTGCCAATATCCGAAAGCCCAGGGGTGACAGGTGCAATCCGTCCCTAGAGAAGCATCGTGGCTTGTCGAGCATGTCATCCCAGGCTGACAAGCATTGGATCCCCTTTGAATGACACCAATACTTAAGCCAATTGTTGAAATTGATCATCTTGTCTTCATATTGTGGCATCATGGTGAGGGTAAGATGCTACTCAAGGTCAGGGTCATACCAGCCTGGGCCACATGCTCAGAGAGCTCCTCTATGTCTCTTTTCATGTAGTCCAGGGAGGTACGTCTCAGGTCATTCACACCAGCATGGACAATGATGGAGTCATATTTGTACTTGCCTTGGAGTGACCTGAGTGCTTGTGTTATGTGGCGGATCCTAGCGCCCGACAGGCAGCTCACAGTGACTTTCTCCTTGTTCAGCCTGGTGAGCGAGACTTCACTGTGCCTGACGATAGAGTCACCTATTACAAGTGTATCAGGTGTGTTTTTTAGCCTTAAGGGCTGTGATTGTTCAGCACACTGGCTTTGTGAGCTATGTGTTGCATGTGTTTTGTTTTGGGGTAGCGGTTGCTTGGGTGTCTGCTTTGGAGGTCTCTGCTGCTTAGGCAGATTTTTATTTAGAGCCTCAGAGTATGTTTTTGTGTGTTTATGTGTTTGGTTTGCTGTTGTGGTAGGTCTATGTGAGACTGGAATTGTAGTGAGTGTGATTTCCTTCTCCTCCTGACAGGTTTCGCCAGCACTGAGTTGAGAGAGCTTACCCTCCAGTTTGGCTATATGGTTGCATCTCTCACATGTGTTGGAATTTGTTGGGAGGAGGAGAGGGTTTGTCTGTGTACATGAGGCAGTTGTAACATTGCCTCAAGATTTCCAGATTCACCAGCTGGACCGGAGAGGATACTGACAACTGACCTTTGGACATGCTAGAATAGTATTGGGAATTCCTTTATAATTGAAATAAAAGGGCCAATGGGGAACAAGGTACTCAAGAGGAGTTTGTGAGGGTGTAGTGCTTTTAATTTTTTAGTGCTGACTTATATAATTGCTTTAGTGAGCAAGTGCCAGGTAACTTAAATGCAATGTGTTACAGGTAACTTAAATGCAAAAATGACAAACAGTAACTTTCTTTCAAGTGAAACAAGGAAATAAGTACAGTAAGCAATGCAGATGTCACTAGGGATCCACAGAAGCGCTGAAAAGCCACGTTTTAGGTGGAATTAGCATTTCAGGGAAATAACAAGCAAACAAACATACAAACAAAGCTAGATTCAGCAGGCCTGGATCTAGTCTATGCTACAGCAAACAAGGTGTACCAATTTCAGTAAGAAACAGTTCAAATATACAGGCACTATAAGCCTTTAAACAGAAATTCCCAGCTCAGAAGGGCAGAGTCCAGCCTCTCCTCTCACAAGAGTGCAGACCACGAACCTTCTTAATGTAAAATAACTGGCCTGAAGCCCAAGTGCTTAAACCAGAACTAATGCACTTTTAGAATAACAGACACTGAGCCCTCAATCAGCAGTTCCCAACTTAGAAGGATGTAAGCTACCTGTCCTGCCACCACAGTGCAGGCCACAAACCTTCCTAATGTAAAACAACTGGTCTGAGCCCAAGTGCTTAATCCAAAAGACTTAGAATAATAGCTACACTTTAATCAAGTTACTACCAAGCAGTAACAAATACAATTGAATACTTTAAAGAATGCCTGGATTAGTGCTTAAGTTATACAAACAAAACTAGATTCAGCAGGCCTGGATCTAGTCTATGCTACAGCAAACAAGGTGTACCAATTTAGTAAGAAACAGTTCAAATATGCAGGCACTATAAGACTTTAACCAGAAATTCCCAGCTCAGAAGGGCAGAGTCCAGCCTCTCCTCCCACAAGAGTGCAGACCACGAGCCTTCTTAATGTAAAATAACTGGCCTGAAGCCCAAGTGCTTAAATCAGAACTAATACACTTTTAGAATAACAGACACTAAGCCCTCAATCAGCAGTTCCCAACTTAGAAGGATGCAAGCTACCTGTTCTGCCACCACAGTGCAGGCCACAAACCTTCCTAATGTAAAACAACTGGTCTGAGCCCAAGTGCTTAATCCAAAAGACTTAGAATGATAGCTACACTTTAATCAAGTTATTACCAAGCAGTAATAAATACAATTGAATACTTTAAAGAATGCCTGGATTAGTGCTCAAGTTATACAAACAAAGCTAGATTCAGCAGGCCTGGATCTAGTCTATGCTACAGCAAACAAGGTGTACCAATTTGGTAAGAAGCAGTTCAAATATGCAGGCACTATAAGCCTTTAACCAGAAATTCCCAGCTCAGAAGTGCAGAGTCCAGCCTCTCCTCCCACAAGAGTGCAGACCATGAACCCTCTTAATGTAAAATAACTGGTCTGAAGCCCAAGTGCTTAAACTAAAAGGCTTAGAGTGAGTTACACCAAGCAGTAATAAATACAATTGAGTACTTTTAAGATGATGCAAAACTCCTTACTTAAAGGAAGTCCTTATTTAAAAGGAGAAAAAAACAGGCAAAGAAAGTTCCTTATAGTGAAGGATTTTATTGAAGATGAGTAGCACTTTCATCCAGAAGCAGACTTCATTTGATCAGACAGTCTAATTAAGACAAATTACAGAAGCTCATTTATATGTACACTCACGTTGGTGGTACCCAGATGGTCTAGTGTGCTCATTTCGGATTGGTTTGAGGTGCCAGGCTCTTTCTTAGGGAATAGGTGCCTTGAGTGCAGCTTTATTTGAATAATAGCTGTGGTTGACCAATATGAAACAATCTTAAACCATCCAGTTAAATTCACGAGGGATAGGTACCTGGAGTGCAGCGTGATTTGTCCACAAATCCACCCCGGCCACTCTACTGGTGAGAGTTTAGGATTAAAAGTCATCAAGCAGAAATTGATTGATTCTACACAGACTGTCACACCTGTTACCTTAATCCAATTCTATGTGATGACTTTTAGACCTGAATTCTCACCTACAGAGGTTCAGGTTGAATTTCTACAACTGGTTTATTTGGAAATTCATCTTTTATCAGTTTTGATGAGCTAGGGTATCAATAAACAAGTTCTTGAAATAACATTAAATATCCTCTTCACATAACTTGTTTAGAGACACAGTATGTGATTAGTGCTTGTGGGATAACCTAGGCTCCATCTTCTCTGCCATGTTACTTGCCTTCTCTATGAGAATTGAGCTGGTGCTATATTAATAATCCTGAGAACACTTGCTCTCTCATACCTTCAGTGCTTCAAATCACCTTTTCTTTTACATACTTGCTTCTTGATGAATACTGAAGTACTAGTCTGCCTATACCTAAGTTTATGTATTTATTTATTAAATTTATTTAAAAGGTTTATTGGTTGAACACATAAACATTTCCACGCTAAAGTTGGTCCAGACTCAAATAGTCTGCAGTCCAAAGATTGTAGTGCATGAAACTCAACCTACTACAAATTACACTAGGAACAATGTATTTCTGATTCCACTTGGCAAACTGAAGAATTCTCAAAAATAATAACACCAAATACACCAGGAAAAGAAGAGGTACACACTTTAATACTGAGTGTTTTCGGCCCAAAAATATGGACTACATCAGAATCAGAATGAAGAATTTTCCAATTTGTTCTGATTTCATAAAGTCCACCTCTGCAGCTGAAATAGTAGGAGAAATGTATTGATCATCTAGCTGTTGTAAGTTTGTGGAGTACAGGCTAGACACCTGAACCACCCATTCTGTATATTTCTACATCTGCTAAATAAGCTTCAATGTGTAACAAATTGACACCTTACTGCTTTCTTCTATTGAAAATGATTTTATTTGTTACTTTTCTCTCTTCTCGCTACCCACACCCATTTAGCCTCTAGGTACATTCCTTGTTCCAGCATTCGCACAACCCTGGATCCCTCAATTTTATTTTCTGGGCACCCCCAGAGGTAACTCTTTACCAATGGGCCTCCTCACTCTTCAGTAGGTCAGCCTTGTAATACTAATTTTGTGGAGCCCAAGGAGCAAAGGATCTGAAGGGGAGTTGTAGACGTGAGTGAGAGCCTTTATTAATGAAGTGACTAGTCAGGGTACCTATCTT
This sequence comes from Protopterus annectens, assembly GCF_019279795.1. Taxonomy (NCBI): domain Eukaryota; kingdom Metazoa; phylum Chordata; order Ceratodontiformes; family Protopteridae; genus Protopterus; species Protopterus annectens. The sequence goes on from NC_056746.1 coordinate 1,394,888,969, forward strand.
ACGAGAACAGCTGACATATAATGCAGCAGCATCAGGATGTCATTGACTGTGCCCTTGAAGTATGAAACTTCCAGCCCAACCAAAGGTTTCACAGGCCACGAGTTCCCCAAACTTCTCCTCCCATGATGGGAGAGCTAGCCACTAGCTACTTTATTCTAAACCCAACAAGAAAACCTACCAACAGCCCAAGTCTAATCCTGAACTTGAGTTGCTGGCAGCAAAAATGGATGCCACTGAGCTGTTGGGCTGGCCTTTTCTTAGGCAATATAATACAGACAAGACTCTTGTGATTGTATAGTCATATATTATGCTGCCATTTTGTGGGTGCACAGTCACAATCCAGATAGGTGCAGTCTAACTCACTATACAGTAGAACATATTCCTCACTGTTCACCTCAGAGCTGCTATTTGACAGACAGTGCAGCCTTATATATTCCTAAGTAACTTCTATCAATAAGGTTATTTCACAGTCAGTCAATCAAACCTCTTTCTGGGAAGCATTTTGACCCAGTTCCTTTTACACTTAGATTAACTAATAATAGCACAGCTCTGAATAATGGACTCTGACACTTTATATGCTCAGTAGTGTGGTAGCATACCCAAACTAACCAGCTTTTACATTTATCATACTTAGAACACAGTAATACATAGCTTTTTTCCTGATTTGTGTCTTCTTTCTGAAAATTTACACTTCTAGAGTTGCAGTGCTGGATGGCTTAAAAAATGTGTGAATGACTGTGTGGTTTCAATTGATATCTGCTATGCTGCATTTTAATTCTTGCCCTAATCTTTGTCAAACACTGATTTTATATGAGAATGTGACCTACTGTGCACTTGAATTATTTGCTGTACATTCTCTTGATTGACATCTCAATAGTTATGCATTCTGTATCTTCCCCGATTTTTTGTTTTATTTTTACACACAGCAACTGCAAGGTGCAACTCCTGAAAAGAGTTCATTAATACATTTCCTGATTTATATATTGGATTACAAATTAATGATGCCTTTCTTTTTGGTTAGCGAGTCCATAAAATTCTTTCATATGTACCTGTTTTAGGTTCTTAATTTGCTCTTTCTCTGATTAAGCACTACTGTGCAGTATAATCCTATATGTTTGTATATTAGTAAGTGCAAACTTGTGCGTGGTGTCTAGCGATTAAGCTTGATCTGTCTGTTATCTTAATGAGTGCTTTGCTGCCCTGGCTATAATCTCTGCATGTTATATACTCACGTAAGCTGTTACTGAAGGTACCTCCTATATGCCAACCTAAAGCTAAGTAAAGGAAATAAATATTTGTACTACAGGTACAAATGTGACACAATTTACTGGATGAGGTATGCAAGAAGAATGCAAGCATGCTCCATACCAGTAGGTAGAAAAACAAAACAATTAAGTATTTAGGGATATACATTCAAAGAGTCTCCTTCACATTTTGAAGACTTCTGACATTAAGCTTGTTAGTGATTTATAACAAGATTAATAATATTGGCTCCAGTTCAATTAAAACCTTTCTTAATGAATCATATAGTTTTTATAAATATTTTTGAACTGAATGACTGTATGTGTGTATGTCTGCATGCCAGTGTGTGTGTGCGTGTGTGTGTGTGCGCGCGCGCGTGTCTGTGTATATACATATGTATGAAATGCAAACTGTGATAGTCTGATGTAATGTAAGTTAAACTGCATGATGGAACTGGATAGATTAAGACTGAGTGAACCCTGATGATAGACACTGGCTTTTGGGATGTGGGGTGTCACCTCATTGTTGATGAAATAGGCAGAGCTTGTTGGGATATTGAACATTATTCAATTAATATTCTGAAATGTATATGCTAATTAGGCAAACCAATCAGTGTGCCTGTTGTAACTCCAGCACTAAACAAATGTGACAGCTGTTATTTTTTTTCCATCCACTAAACTAAAAAAACACAAACCAGATTAGCAACAGCGTGGAAGACAAACTCCTACCATCCCCAAACAATATAAAAAAAATAGTCTTTAGAAAATGTCTGCCCACTGCTGGAACATCAGGAGTTTATAAGTGTCCTGACATAAACAATCAGATGCATGCTCACTCCTTAGTCCCTGTGACGACCCACCACTGCCAAGAAGTACTCAAGGAGCCTCAGTCCTTACTACTGGCAACAGTGAGGGACATTCACTGAGAAGATAACAGGTACACACATAGTATTTCCAGATGCAGCTCTCTGCATCAAGTGCAATTTCCCTTAACAGCACACAGAGACCACAGTTAATCCAGGGCCGGTTTCTCCCTCTTCCTCCAGATCCCCAATAAAACGTCCACTGGCGCAGCTATAGAGCTGAGATCTCAGCTGAGTGACCAAGCCAAGACCTCCAGCACTCTCTCTGTCCAACAGGTGTTTCGTGTCCCTGCCCAAGTAGCTGACACACACACACACACACACACACACACACACACACACACACACACACACACACACACACACACACTCTTTGAGGTTTGATTTGCGCACACACACACACAAACACACACACACACACACACACACACACACACACACACACACACACACACACACACACACACTCTTTGAGGTTTGATTTGCACACACACACACACACACACACACACACACACACACACACACACACACACACACACCTGGGAAAGGCTGGCACAGGTTTGCTAGCTATGCCCCCTTCTGCCCAGAGTATAAGGTAGTTTTCACTACCACCAATCACTCCTGACAGCTACCTTAAGGTCCTTAACAAAGGGTGTCCAATCTTACTGTGTAATATTAATACTAATACAAATGCAAATGGTAGTTTGACCAAGGGCGAGGCTATTAGGAGTGGCTTACACATTGTCAGCAAATAAATATGCAAGTACACTCAAAACTTAAATACCTCTACATCGATCAGCCACAATGAAAGGTTTAAATATATTTAATAATAAGTAATAAAAGAACAAGACAATACTAAATATATATTCACAGTGACATCAGAGTTCAAAACCACAGGAAATATTTAAAATAACATTGCAGTACAGGCTCATACAAATAAAGAAAAACATCTAAACTAAGCTTCACTATATTCCTGACTGAATCTAAGAGAATTATACTGTTCCCTAGAAACTTACTTCATTAGAGCAAGGCAGATGATATGGTGAATGGTTCTTGTTGTCAGGTTCAAGGCATCATGCAGAATGCTCTGTTTCACTAAGATACTTCTCAAAATAATATCTAAAATATTACTGCTGAGATAGCTTGTAGAACAACATCATTTCAGGTCATCTGACTTCTGGTTCCCAAGCAAACCCCCCCATTGCTGAAGCTGGCAGTATTTAGCATCTGCCTCTAAAAATACTCATACAAGGGCTTTTGCTCAGATCTTTGGCAGATGCTTGAAGTCATAAAATAATTGCATTCCTTCATGCTTCTAAAGTAGCAATTAGTTCACTCCAAAGACAATACAGAAAGCTTCCTAGTATAGACTGTGTGTCTCTAGCTGCATTGAAACATCTTTATGGTGTAGCCTATAAAGTAATTTAATTTCAGATATTTTTCTAAAGTTTGCTGGATTGAGGTTAACCTCCTGTATTCTAGTTTTCACTGTTAAAATATGTACATTTAAACAGTTACAATAATGCATGTACATTTCTGTTCTCTTCCAGTAGGGCACACTGTGGATACATTTTAAACACAGCACTTTACAAATACATTTTCAGGACAAACTTAAGTACAAAGCAGTTTGATATACACATGGCATACAGTTCTAATACATTTGTAACACAAGCATCTTGTATAGATTAGTTTGATATTCACAAATGACATATAATTATTTACAAAATTCCATCTAGCTGTGCTGGCAGTACATCATTTCCTCACAGTCCCAAAAGGAAAAAATAAGGCACAAAGCACATCCTGTCTAGTGTACTGTGCCACATACATGTCTAGTGCATCCACAGAACAACTCCCCATTTGTAAAAGATGCTGGAAAATGCATCTGCACAGAACAAGTTCACACATGCATTCCCATTATTTAAAATGCAAGCAATTTCTTTTTCTTTAATAATGGCAGTGGGTAATTGCAATGATCCACTTCTGTGAGTAATGAAAGATTTACCCATACCCAATCAAGGGTTATTACTAAAATATCAGCTACATGCTGCATTAGTTCTGGAATCAGACTTCTTGACTGTAGTTGGTCTCTCTTCTACTCTGTAGCCATTATTTGAAAGATGCTCCAGGTTTGTGTTAGAATACATATAGGGCCCCAGATGGGTATTGTACATTTGGAGTTTCTGGCAGTGTGTTAAAGGTCACCTCAGTGCAACTGTAAAGTGTAGAACGAAAACTGTCTTTGCTGTTTGTGCATATGCCTGTAACATTTTTTTAGATATATCCTATTTGGACACTACAGGTGTGGTGTTGGCAAGGTATCACATGCTGTGACTCTGTGCATCTACTAGCAGACTATAACACTCATATTGGGAACAATAGAGACACATAGAGGTGCCTGATTGGGAGGATTGTCTTGCCTGACCTCTGCTGGAATGTTGGATAATTTTTCTTCTGTACTGGTAACAGACTGTCCCAAACAAGCACCATGTTTACCTGGAATGTTACTCATAAATGCACTTGGTATCACAGCACAATGATCAAAAGCAATAATTGACTTTAATGTTATGTCAGTAGACCTATGGTCATATATTCTGCATATTTGGGTGACAAGACATGCTCAGCTGTCATATGGTCAGCAGTTGGTAGTCTGCTGGGTTGGGGTAGGGCAAATCATATAAACACAAACATGTAGTGAAGGTGTGCTGGAAACACTTAGTATGTGCTTCTGGGCAAGTTGAGTTCAATTGCTACCTGCAGAAGAGTGTCTCTTATATACTAAGGAGGTCATAAATTTGGCATCTGAATGAAACCTGTTGAAAACTTCAGCAACTAAGGCATCAAAAAAGGCTTTGACTAGAAGATGGTTGGTGCTTGTCATGAGTGTAACCCTGGGACCCAGTAGTACACATCAGCAGTGAGTCGACAGGAAGTTGTACAGGCTGTCCCTGAATGAGGACATTATTAGGAGGTAGAACAAACCCAATGAGGAACTCCTTCAACCCAGTGAACATGCATGTGCTTCTTTGAGGAGGCAGTGGAGATACAGTTGATGAGATTTTATCCATTTGTGTGTGTATGTATATATATATATATATATATATATATATATATATATATATATATATATGAAGTTATTGTGGCAGGTTAAAAATTTTCATAGTGAGAAAGTTGTTGAAGTAGATGAGAACCAGACAGAAATGCTTAAAGAGCTGTATAATTTTTGTGGTGTCATGGTTAACATGCCTTTTCAATGTTGCTTTGAAGGTAGGAACACTAGCTTTGAGATGTCAAACTGGGACTGTCAACTCTCTTCACAAAAATAGAGAGAGGAGTATTCCATTTACAGAGGGATCACAATTCCCAGCATCACTGAGAAAGCCTACTGGCACAGCGGTAGCATTGTTGCCTCACAGCAAGAGGTTCTCCTGTTCGATTCTCGACTGGAGTGCCTTCTGTGTGGAGTCTGCATGTCCTCCCCGCAGTCGAGTGGCCTCCGAAAGACATGCATGAGTGGGCGTGCCTTCACTGAAGGTTGGGCATCGGGCTGGCAACACAGCACCATAAAAATCTACTGCAGTCATTAGCAGATCGGAGTTCCGCTGTGGCGACTTCTAACCGGGAAAAGCTGAAAAGACAAACAACAACAACTGAGAAAGCCTACACCAGGGTACTGGAATAGAAATACTACAAGTAGAGGTGTAATCAATGCACTGAATGCTGTGTTTTCAAGGTATTCATTCTGTGTGTGTTAATATATGATTATGTTCCACAATTTGCAGGTATGGAATTTAAGAGATTTTCATATCAGTGGGAATTTCATTGTGTGATCTTTAGTTCCACATACCTTTAGCCACATCAAGAAAACTGTACAGAATGTCAAAACCCAATGAATAAACAGTAACTGTGACACATACAAACACAGCTTTCCTGAAACATAGGAAGACTCCATTGCAAGGTGTACCTTTTATCATTTCAGTTACTGGTGCCTCATTGATTAAAAAGTATAATTCTTTGTATTAGCAACAAATTCTGTAGAGACTACAGAATTCCACAAGTATTCAAAGTTTAAAAGACTATATAGAAAACCAGCTATTCAATTCAAAAGCAATGTCTTTTGGCTTTTTCTGGTTAGGGGTCACCACAGTGGATCTTCGTTCTGCAGATTGATTGGCAGTGGTGTTTTTACGGTGTCGAGTTGCCAGCCTGGTCCACCACCTTCACAGAAGACACACACACACACACACACACACACACATGCACCTACCTGCATATCTTTAAAACTCACTTAACCACAGGGAGGACATGCAGACTCTGTACAGAAGGCACTCCAGCCGAGAATCAAACCAGAAAACCTCTTGCTGTGAGGCGACAACACTAACAGCTGCACCACCATGGCCTACAAAACCCGCTATTCAATACAAAAGACAAAAAAAAAACACAAATGAGCATAAACAGAACTGAAATATGGCTATTGTGCTAGTAAAGTGATTTAGCTTTATACTTAGTGAAAAAAATATTATTAGACTGATACAAACTGTTGTGCAATTTTATATCTGAAAGATACATGAATGTGTATACCTATTACAATTTCCTATATACCTCTGATTTTGGGTCACACATCCAAGTTTACAACTTAGCCTTCAGAAAAAGCATGCTGATGCAACGCTTGTTATTCTTAACAACTTTGTAAGTATATAAAATAAGAGCAATAGCTGTTCCTGATTTTGATCCTTTGTCCTTCATTATTTTTAACTTTTTACTTGATTCTTGAGCAAAGAGGTTGAGAAGTATATGTGTGCATTGGGGGGGAGGGTTGTAGTGAGCTGCACACTGTATTTTTACAACAGTGAGCTAAGAAGATACATTCATGAGTGGCAGTTATTAATGTGTATATTCATTTGTTTAGTTGCAAAGTTCAGTATACTAACAAGTTTGTTCCTCTTTTTATCACTATCTGTCAGTAGTATAAAAACACTAAGAAAATAAAAGCAGTTTAGGAAAAAACATTTTTTAATAGATAGCAGCACATCTAAACTATGCTATTAACAAACTGAGAGGAACACTAACATAGTAGAACTATATGGACAAAGTCATTGTGGAACATTCTTTCCAGTCATAATTCACAACCTTGATTGGTAGTAAAAATATAACATTATCTTTCAGAACCTGTGAAATATTACTAGTCTTTGCATATTTTCACATACACTGCCCTTTCTCATAACTTCATCTGTATAGCCACAAACAAGGCTGTATTCAATACAAGACCTGTAGCAAAACAAGGCCAAACTACAGACATATTTATGTTTCTAATTGCTTCACTCAGGCACTCAGTGTTCCTTTGGTTCATCACAAAGCAGTATTATGAGCCTTACCTAGCTGGCAGGATAAATGATGTTTTGTAACAAACCAATTTATCCAGGGACATCTTCAGGTGGAGGTTAGGTAGAAATAGTAGTGGAAATTAAGAGGGTAGGGGAGTAGGGTAGTGGGTTGGGGGCATAAAAGGGTTAAATAGGAAGGTAGGATGAGTGGGAGGAAATGAGGTAAGGGTAGGGAGGAGCTTAATGGGTTTTATGCAAGTATAACTAGGTAGGAATCACATTTTGGTGTGAACTTGCTACCTGCCCTCCCTCCCCTTTTTTTGTGGAAAGCGGGAGGTTATGGTTATTTTAAAAATTTGGGTAGGGAGGAGAAGAGGAGCAGGCTTGCCCTCTTCTGTTCCCCCTTTGGTGTTGGATGTTCATTTCAATGAGTTGGGAAAGGAAGTGAGCAGTTGGACGCTGTTTGATAAGTAAAATAAGTGAGCGGAGGTGAGGTCACTGCTTATTGGCTGGATGTTTAATTCAATAACTGGTAAAGGAAGTGAATGATGGGATGCTGCTTCATAAGTAAGATAAGTGAGAGGAGGTAAGGACTCTATTTATTTGTTCAGGGTGAACGAGGTCACGCTGCCCTAGTTAACAGTTATATGGATATTTATGTTGTGGTTAATAAATAATATTGGTTAATAAAGTTATGTTTATGGAAGTTTAATAAATGTTGTCAAACCTCATTCAGTGTGATGTGTGTTTATTAAAGGGGACCGGGACAAACATTTTTCTGGTCTGAATAACATAAATCCACTTTATCAGTTATGTCTGAAATAATTGTATTAGAGAAAATTTATTTTGACACTTGTATTTCTTGATATTTCAATATGTTTTAACAGCTCTCCCATTGATTCATCCTTTATCAATAAATACAAATTGTATCTACTTAAGAAAGTGGGTATAATAGATGTGAGTCTACATAACTTTGTATAACCATCTGATCATTTTATCTTCAGATTTACACTGAGAAATAGCTCAGTGTGATAGACATGAGGTGTAGTAAAAATGAATGCTAGATTAGAAACACACCTACTGGCTGCTTGAGTGCTCAAATTGTAGCACTTACCCATGCATTTATATGCATAAGTATTCCATTATTTTAATCAACTGCCTAGTAACTATCTGTATTATTTTATTAATGGCCTACACATGAAACATAGCAAGATGTGAATTATTAACATTAAAACAAAAACCTTTTAAAAAATCTCATTCCCAACTTGGAAACAGATTGGTTATCCATGTCACAGCAAGCTATTAACTTTCTTGGCATATAAAACATTTACAACTGCAGTGTACCCAAATGATCTTTTAATCTCATTTCACTACCTGAAATGATTGCACAGTATGTTCTTAACCATTGTACTTGTTCTGAAAGAGAATTACTACATTTTATTTACCTGTGCAATTTGTACAAGTACCTATTTAATATCATATCACAAGTCAGGACTTGACCTCCATGAATCTTGCTGCATATCACAGTCATTTTTCATTCACCTCATATATGCTCTCATCCACTAGCCAATCTTTAATTTGCATTTGCCTGCTTTTAGCCGTATGTGTATTAAAATCTTGTCTTTTGCATTTTGTGGCTTTTTAAACAGAATTTTCAACATGCTGTTACTATCATTTTTATTTTCTGTATTTTATGATAATGTGCCCATTGAAGTCTGGTCTGCAATATTTTAAATTTCATGAAATAACTTTTATTGCTTGTTTTCTCAGGTAGTTGTAACACATTTTAACCAATATGATACAATGAACATATCACGTTATCCTTTAAAATGATGTCTAAATACTGTCAGTTATGAGGCGCTCAGCCACGTGCCTCCGCTATGCACATTATGAAAATCATATACATGTTCTGTGCATGTTGCAAAAATTATATACATATTATGTGCACATTGTATCATGGAAATGATATGCACATGCTGTGGATATTGTGAAAACCGCATGTACATACAGTATGTATCGTTTGGTAAATGTAAATATAAAATAACTGTATTTCCTATTAACAAAATTGTAACAAAATCTTGTTGTGTCCTAATAATGCTAATTTGTTGGCTAGATGGGTTCACTGGATGCAGAGTTCCTTTTTAGAAACAACCTGAAAGCAATGTCTTGTTAAATGACTTGCTCATGGTCACACAGTTGGCAAATGAGAACTAAGGGAATCACAACCTGTTCCAGAAGAGCTGCAGTTCACAGCTTTTTTCCCTCTGTGCCAGCTTCCAGATCTATTCCTGATTCCCTTTTCTTCAAAAGAAGAAAACAATCAAATCTGTTTTAATAAAGTAATCAATCCCCTTATTACTGTTACAATAAAATAAAACTACAATTAAAAGTGTCTTATGCTTTCTAAATAAAATTTCTCCTGATGAACAGATAGACTATCCTTTATGCTGTCTGATGCATCACATTTAACTCTGCAAGTAGTCCTGCTACTTTTTGTCTCATGATGTTTAATGTATTTTTCATTATTTTTAACCTTTTACAACTAGACTACACTTTTTTTGTTCATAATTAATTAATTAATTCATTAGTAACTTAATAGATTAATTAGTCATATTTTACTTATGCAGGAAAAATTGAAGATGCAAAATGCCTTTAGAATGCCATTATATTAAAAGTTTTGTAATTTTAGGAAAATGGCTGCAAAAAATTACAAGTGCATTTGTGTAAGATGATTTGGATACAGTCACAATACAATAGTTACCATAGGTTTGAAGCAATTACCAAATGTATTGGTTAACACCCTTTACTTGAATGAAGGTTTTCATATGTCTGCCTACAATCTTACCAGTGTTGAAATCCTTGTGCAAAATTTATGTCAATTTTTTTTACAAACCATGTAATAGCATGAAAACATAGTTTGCGATTTTTTGAAACAAAATAAATATTTTTCCTGTAACTCACTATTTATAGTGCTAAACACCTAGGTCAGGATTCAATAAACTCTGTGTAGGTTCTGTATAGATCCTGCATGGAGTGTATTCGCGCATATGATACTGCTCATTGTGCAGCATTACATCATGAATATTAATGATGCATGGCACACCTAAGCAGAGTTTTGTGGCTAGCATTGGTGTTGCTGGCCTTGAAACCTATACACTGAGAGTGTGGATTGGAAGAAACTGTTGTCCAAGGGTAAAAAGGAATAAACTCTAAATTGGAAAAACTCCCTCCTTAGCCTCAACAAGCAAATTAGATCACTAGTGAAAACCTCCAAAGCCAATTGTGAATCGAAATTAGCCTCCAAAACAAAGGGAAACCACAAAGCCTTCTTTAGTTACATCAGGAACCTCCATGGCAAAGCCCAGGTTTGTTCTGAATTAGTACTTAACAGTATCACTTACACTGATCCTGTTGACTTAGCCAACCTACTAGCAGATAGGTTCAGCACAAATGTCACCCCCCAGTTCCCCTTAAAGGCTCTTTAGACATCCCTGATACTTAAGATCATAGGATCATAGGTGATTATTAGGTTAATGGCTCTGGGGCCCTTACAAGCCTAGCCAAGCATTTATCCCCAAAAACGAAGCCTCAGTCAGCACCTGTTGCCCCTGTCAATGAAGAACACAAGTGGAACCTCTGGGACAAATTTGTGGTTGCCCATCCACTCATCAAGGTTGCGCTTGAAGAGGGTTAGTGACGTACATTGTTTGACATGTATGGGGAGTCTATTCCAGAGATGGGTCAGCCTCTAGGAGACAAACATGTCTCTCCAGCAGGTTTTGTTAATGTCACATATTAGATTTAAGCCTTTTGATCAGGTACTACGTGAGGAGTTAAACTTATGGATATGGAGCATCTCTAGTAGAGCAGGGTCTGAGATTGTCTTGTAGGTGAGACACAAATCACCCTGAGCAATCTGTACAATACAGAGTAGAGTGATAGTGATTTGAGCCTGTCCACATAGGATAGGTGTTGGAGGTCATGGATTCTCTTTGTGATGTATTGCTGCGGCCTTTCCAGTTGGTGCAGGTGTTTGGAGAGGAACATACCAAATGGGGCACTGTACTCAATTATTGGCCTAATGAGGGAGGAGTACAGAGAGGTAAAAACCTCCTTTTTTCTGGATGCAATCCCTTTACTTATGAGATTAACCAAATCCTGCCTCTTAAACCTCATTCCTGCTCTGCATATATTGTTCCCACAGTTGCCATTTTTTCCTGTGTAGTTTGCTCCTTCCCTTTTCTAAAGATCCCAGTTCCAGTTGTTTTATCTTTGTTACTGTATTCACTACTTCTAGTAAAGTTGGTTTAGACTTTTATTTCCATTTTCTAGTAATTACTTTTTTGGCAGCCACCATAATTAGACTCAACAAGGCTTTACTATGTCTAGACAATTCCGATTCTGCATCATAGCTCAAAAAAATCATTCCCCCAGTCAGCACAATCTGCTCAGCCAGCATCTCAGATAGAATGGTCTGCTCTGCAGGGAATCCCAAAAGTCTGACAGCTCATTACACTCCCACAAAATATGTTCCCAGCTGACTCTTTCTTGCTCATCACACCAACAACATTTGCTATCCAGCTGAGGAAAAATTATTTGGCGTCTACTTGGGGTATAAACATATCTATGTAAACACTTCCAGACAAAGAAACCAAATCTTCTAGACTTTGTTGCATATTTGGGAGATATACATATATCCCACCATTGTCTCTTTGTGAATCGCTTATCCAATCTCTATTCCCAATCCTTTCCAAGCTCCTCTGATTGATTCTTATAATTATCATGCAATATTTTATATGCTTTACTAATTATTCCTTTTTTAACAGCAGCTTTTGTTTTAGATTCTATTAAAAACTCTACCAGTGCTGGTCTTTCATTTTGGAGCCCCCTATTTCTTTCTCTTTGTCTATACTCTGATGCCAATTCTTGATAGGGAAGGCAATCTCTAACCTGCAGTCCAAATAAGTTCTTGACCTCTTCCCATTCTATTACCTTTCCCTTTCTAGTTATTTTCTCCCAATACCTTGGTTCTTTTGCCAGTTGTCTCCAATAAATTCCAGCCCCCTCTTGCCTATTGTCTATATCCCTGACCACAGTCAGCCCTATCGGCAAAATCACTTTTCTCCATTTTGGGGCTGGTTTGGTTCTTAGAATACACCGTTATTTTATGAATATAATACTCTGTATGATTTTGGTTGTTCTCCTTAAGAATCTGCATCTAAAATCCCAATATCTCCTTATTTCTTGAGCTTCCTCCCTGTGTCAGCATCACTCCTTTCCACTTTGAATTATAGTTTTCTGCTTGTGCTATGTATAAGAGCCTTAACTGTGTTGCTCTAAAATATCACCTCAAATTAGGTAATCCTAGTCCACTTTGTTCTATTGGTAGAATCAGTTTATTGCACTTGACCCTTACTGTCTTCCCTTCCCAGATAAAATCCTTCAATTCTTTTTCAATTGCTATCCACAACTTCTCCTCAGGTTAATAAAAATATACTTGACCTGTGTATAAGACTAATGGGACTAAAAACATTTTAATAGCTTGCATCTTAGCATCCATATTCATATAACAAAGCTTCCAGTTTCTCAGTTTTTGTCTTATCTTCTGTTTAGTCTCTTCTCACATATCTTTAGCTGCCACCACAGAGTCATTTGTAATCCATACTCCTAAATACTTCATTTTATCATCTCCACATAACTATGGATATTGTTGGACCAGTTCGTGTGTGGGTACATAATTTACCGCTATTGCCTTTGTTTTAGCTTCATTAATTTTGTATCCCAAGAAGATTTGAAACTGCCTTAAAATGTTCCACAGCACTGTAATGCTCCTTTCTGGTTTTGTCATGTATAAAATAATATCATCTGCAAACAGAGCCAGCTTTTCCTGAGTTCCATACCAATTATATCCTTGAATTTCTGAGTCACTTATTTTCTTTGTCAGTGGTTCTAAATATAATGCAAACAACAAAGGGGAAAGTAGACAAGCCTGCCTGGTTCCTCTACTCAAGCAGAAATTAATGGAGAAGACCCCATCCACTTTAATTTGCACCTCCGATTCCTCATATATTCTTCTAAGCAACCTTATAGTTGTAAAAGGGAAAGCAAATGCTTCCATTGCCCTGTTCATGACGTCCCAGTCTACTCTGTCAAATGCTTTCTCTGCATCAAGACCCACTAATAAAAGTGGTACTTTCTTACATTCTGCTTCCCTCTGGATCATTAAGGTTCTGTTAAAGTTGCCAAATGTTTGCCTTCCCCCCAAAAAAACACACTGATCCATATCGATCAATTTTGGTATCAATTTTGCCATTCTTTTAGCCATTATAGACATAAAAAGCTATAATTATGGCGCAGTGGTGCAGCAGTTAATGCTGTTGCCACACAGCAAGAGGTTCTCTGGTTCAATTCTCAGCTGGGGTGCCTTCTGTGTGGATGTTTGCATGTTCTCCCTGCAATCGCGTGAGTTTCCTCCAGGTACTCCGGTTTCCTCCCACAATCCAAAGACATGCATCTGGGGCATTTCTCCCAGGGCCTTTGCTGAAAATAGGCTTGGTTCTAGTCAGACTTTCCTGGTCAGCAAATGTTAAATAAATAAATAATCTTGGTTTACTATTGAAATGGGCCTGTATGAAGCTGGATCTGATGGATCTTTACCCTCTTTAGGTATTGCTGTTACCACCGCCTTCTTCCAGGATGCTGGTACTTCTCCTCCTCTTAAATGACTGTTAAACAAAAACTCCCAGATCTTTATAATTTTTTCCCTCTTAACTTCCAAACTTCCACAGGAATACCATCTATTCCTGAGGAATTTCCTGTAGATAAGTATTTTTGTTTTATTCCTGTTTGTGTGTCTGCAGTGTGGAGATTGCCACTGGTCACTCTCACACTTGTAGAATATTTAGCAAGTTAAATGGTAATTGGATAGAATTGCAGCCATTATGTTTATAAGTAAATGAAATGGACAGTAACTGAGAGAATTCATGGAAAACAGAATGTTGACTAATGAAGTTATACAACATGTGATTATGGAAAAAGCAGCTTTAGAAAATACAGTAAGGCTGATAAAGAAAACGGAGAAAGTCTGGTATTTTCATAGGATCTCTAAATGTCACCTTTGCTGTCATCTAAGCAGTGGAATTCCAAACCAGTGACCAAATTTTACCTAAACAGATAATTTCAATGGCTCTTTGTCAGAGTTTCTGTTTTCCCACTGAGACAGCTCAAATCAACCTGTTGATCAGTGTGTGCAGACATCCTAGAAATCTCCTTCATTAGCTCTATGTTGAGAACTCTTTTGGGTAAAGCATACATTCATAAGATATGGTCTGGGCTTGCCCTGTCCTATGTCCTATGTGTGATAGACAGGTGTACCAGGCTAGGGGCCATGGCAAGGGTCTGAGACCAGAAGAGAATCCAAACGACTGCAAAACCTTTGCAGACATTACCAAGTGACAATCTTCTGTAGAAATCACAAATTCAAGAATGTGAACATAACACACTCCCATAAGGCAGACCATATATAAGAGCATGCATTGCTCCATCTCCAGGCCTAGGCCTAGGCACAGGCACATAACCCAGTTATTAAAACTTCCCTTTGCCCTCCATTGCAGCTGACTACAAGATCCTTGTAGCAGCAAAGGTTTACAGACTTCCGGCCATAAATTTACAGGGGCTTACAAGACTAGCACTCCAGTTTCTCTCTACTCTGTACAAGGGCACTAATGGCACAAAATACAGGTTCAAAAATACTAATTAGCAAGTACAATAAGAGTAAAATGTCACAAAATTACCTAATCAAACAAGATGGCATCTGCAATCCAATCCATAAACCACAGCACTCTGGTTTCACAATAATGATTGTCAGTTAAACAGTTTTCAGTAGGACAAAACACTGAAACATACAAACAATGATCTGGTTCTATGGCTACTCTGGGGAATACAGAGGAAAAGTGCAGTTTGCACTATATAATGTTTTACATTCCAGTTAGTAATTCATCATTCACTTCCTTTAACTACAGAAACAGCTAAAATGTCACTAAATGAAAAATGATAGCCTCTTTAAACTTCTTTTCCTATATTGACTACAATTTTCAGGAATTATGGAGCCGCAGTGGTGCAGCGGTTAGCGTTGTCGCTTCACAGCAAGAGGTTCTCCCATTCGATTCTTGGTTGGAGCGTCTTCTGTGTGGAGTCTGCATGTCCTCCCTGCGGTCGAGTGATATTAAAGACATGCAGGTAGGTGCGAGTGTGAATGGGCGTGCCTTCGTTGAAGGTTGGGTGTCGGGCTGGCAACTCAGCACTGTAAAAATCATGAGCGGACCGGAGTTCCGCTGTGGCAACCCCTAACCAGGAAAAGCCGAAAGTCAAAGTAAGTAAGTATGGAAGAAACCCCATTCGCCAGAACATAAAATCACTTTAGTCAGGAAGGGAGCCGTCAAACATCATGATGCAGTTAGCAAACGCAAATCTAAAAGATGATTACAGATGAGTAAACACTGACAGATATGTAAAACCATTTGTAATTCTTACGCCGTTATACTGCTGTCATCTGATTCAAAAGAATGAAAAGATGGACAAGATTACAATACATAACATAAGCAATGCAGAAACAACTGACATTATGCTTTTGCAAGGCTGTATTTTTTCCCTATTTTTTTATGTATGCAATTACTATAACTTATTTGGACATATCTGATTCCTGTATTGTCAATCTGGTTACTTATAGAATCCAGATAATCCGTCCATCTGGCCTCAACCCCTTTTCCCATTTTTACACATGGTGTTGGGGTGTCACTTCACACTGACAATCATCTCGAGCCAAGGGTAATTCATTTGTACCACTCACACATGAACACACTCTCACCTACGGCCAATTTAGAATGTCCAATCCACCTACTGCCATGTCTTTGGAATGTGGGAAGAAACAGGAGCACCTGGAGGAAACCCATGTGACCACAGGGAGAACACACAGACTCCACACAGAAGGATCCACAGCCAAGAATCAAACCAGAGAACCTCTTGCTGTGAGGTAACAATGCTAACTGCTGCACCACTGTGGCACCCCTATAGAATACAGATAAATACATTTAAAATAAATTGCTGCAATCATGGGTTACTGTCAGTTTTGATAACTGGGTAAGGCCTACAAAGTGTAGCAAATATCTAACTTCTAGGTGTGACAAATGTGTTGGGTTAAATGATGTCCTCAGAATGACACAGTATGAGGATGGCATGCCTGGGAATGACAGTACTGTAAATGTTAAGTGGTAAAAGTATGGTGTTCTGTTTTGCTCTGTGTTTTCCACAACTGCTGCAAAGTGAGCCTCAGTTGTTAGTTCCCATGCTGTGTGTTCAGGAAGGATGCAAGAAGCATGCGGCATGTATGCATCAGAACAGTACTGTCTAAATAGTATTTTAATAATAATAATAATAATAATTTGTACAGCAGTTTTGTAGCATTAAAAGTTAAGGACCACTTATTTAGTATTTAATGCAGTTGTATCAAATTGAGCATGCATATCGCAACTGTAAAATAAACTACCTTAGTCTGTAGTACAAAGCAATGGTGCCATACTCTCAAATAACAGTGAGCATGCATCTCTAAACTGTAAAAGGAAAGTATTCATGCAGTAGTCCCTAGGACAAAAGAACAATGCAGTATTTCTAGAGTAGTCATCAGTTGTGGGTTGAAAAACCACACTTCCCAAATATACAGTACTGTTAGGTTTTCGTCATTATTGGAATGTAACTTCATACCACTATACCAGTGGCAAAAATGGCCTTCTGTAAAGTGTTTCTGTTTTAGTTTTGTTTTGTGGTACTTGCTTGTTTTAGTTGAACTACAAGGTGGAGAGCATTCTGCATCTACCCTGTACTGATTTCAAAGCTGCTGTGAGAATCTACAAAACTAAGTGCCATTTTTCAATTTATTCTGACTTATACTGTACTTGTATTTGAAGAAGTATGCTGTTGTATTAACCTGTATTACATCTCCACTGTATTTTCACTGTTTTACTGTTAAACTGTTTAATTGAGTGTGAACTATTCTGCTTTTATATTTAAGTGTGCATCTATTCTCCTGTGTTAAATCGACCTAAACAGAATTTAAATATCTTTAGCATGGTCTGGTTGCAGGTTTTGCTGTATTCAGATCTGTCTGTGTGATTCCTGTGCTTCCTGCTCTGCCATCTTGTGTTGGCTGGGGCCTACCTGCACTTAGTGGGAGTAAGTGAACTGGTTGGAACTGGTCTGGCATAGGGTGTTTAGTTATGAACTCAGAGACAAGGGTTGATTGGTCAATTCCAGTGTTTCTATTTTACTTTTGTTTTTGTGTACATAAACCCCACATTTCAGCGGGTTTGCACTTATTTGAGTGTCACACACCACTACTGTGCTGTTTAGCCCTTTACAAGGTGTCTTAGCTACATTATTTCCATTACCAGCACTCCTGTGTAAGTGAGGCCCTCCTTTACAGCTAATGTACTGATTTTATCCAGCCCTACTCACACCTCTAGGTACTCTCCTCAGATAGTACCCACTCTGCTATCCCTGACATTTCCTCCACAGATACTGACAACAATGGACGAACAATTTCCTATGGTTTCTACTGCTAGTCTGATTGATATGGGCATCCTGAGACAGTGTAGCAACTGCCTCATGTATATTGACAACCCTCTACTACTACTACCACATAGGAACACAATATGTGAGAGATGCAATTAGATTAAGAACCTAGAATACTTGCTGTCTCAATCACAAGCCAGTGCATCTGGCACTGAGAAGGTTGTCTGCTCAAACACCACAAACACCACACCTCTAACACCACACACACCTGTATAACACACTCCCACATATGTGCAGGTTCTGAAAAAACATACCTAAACAAAGAGACCTCCAAGGCAAACACACACATGCACATCACAACCCACAGCACCAAACACCATACATAGTACAAACACTTGTGTCTCACAGCCTATAAGGCCCAGCCACAAACCCAACATACTAGTCATAGGAGACTTTATTGTGAGACACACAGATGTGCCCCTCACCAGGCTAGACAAGGAGAAAGTCATGTTAAGTTGCTTGTCGGGTGCTAGAATCCACCATATCATGCTTGCAGTCAAGCCTCTCAACAACAGGTACTGTTATGACTCTGACATAGTTCATGTTGGTGTGAATGACTTGAGACGCACCTCTGTGGCTTATATGAAGAGTGACATGATTGAGCTTGCTGAATATGTATCCCAGGCATCCTACCGTCACCTAGAATGACTCCTCAATACTAACAGAAAATGATTGACTTTAACAATTGGCTTAGTTTCTGGTGACATTCCAAGGGGATCCAGTACTTGACAGCCTGGAAGGACATGACTGTCAGACCATGATGCTTTGCCATAAATAGTCTTCTTCTGTCTTTCCTGGGCTTCAGGCTTCTGGCAAAGGCTCTTGCCTCCCCCATAGTGCCTTTTTTAGGTAAAGTCATGGGGACAAAATTGCCAACATGAAAAATTCTTCTAAATGAAATTTAAAGGTCATGCTGCAAAACACTAGGAGTTTTAACATGAAACTGCACTCATTGCAAACCTTACTTGCCCTGGAAGATACTGACATTTGTGAAGTCACTGAAACCTGGTTCAAAGCTGCCAAGAGCACCCCAGCCTTATCAGGTTAATCATCCTACCATACATTCAGACCCCAAATAGAGGGCTACAAAGCCAAAGGAGATGGAGTTTCAATATTTATTAAAGACATACACACCTCCAGGCTGGTCAAATATTATGAAGCACAGGAGACACTCCAGGTGCAGTTAACTATTGACAAAACACCTATTCAAATCATAGCTAGCTACAGACCCCCAACCACGACTCAAAACTCCACCTATCTGGACTAACTTGAATCCATCAAGATTCAACCCTCTACCCTGATCGTGGGCGACTTTAACTACCCAGCCATAGAGTGGAAGACCTATTCTAGCCCAAACACAAATGCCACAAGATTCCTCGAATTCGTCAATGCCAATACATTGGATCAACTGGTTAACACCCCCACAAGAAGTGAAAATATCCCAGACCTGGTACTAACCAACATGAATAGCCACTGTAGCACTCCTACAGTGTCATCCTCCTTGGTAAGATTCGACCATAAAAGGATCACTTACATAGTCGCCATCTCCCCTGACCCCCCCCCTCCTTGCCAGGGTCAAAGAAAAAACTTTTCAAAAGCTGACTACAGCCTCCTGAGGGCAGGTATAAGCAGTTTCACAGCCACTGCCCCTTCGGTTGGAACTAGCACTAATGTCCAAGCCTACATAAAAAAAATAAGAATATAATGAAAGTGGTGTATGGCACCTGAACCAATTAAAAAAAAAAACAAAATACCACAACTTGGCTAAAAACAGAGTTCAATGGCAATTTCAATTATTAAAAAAACACACAAAATCATGAGTGCTTTCATACCACTTACAGAGACTTCATCAGATGAAATCCGTCACCCACAAGACAGCTTTATATACCCTTCCCATAGCTTGTTCAACAAATTAATCAATTGTAACATTCAATCTTAAAATGACAGTGCCCTAAAATGTTAAACTGAAGTTTTGTTATTCATTAGAAACGTAATATATTATTCAACTAAACCACCCAAGACAACCTTAAAAGCATTTTATTAGTAAAATCTGGCCTGAATACAAGTTTTAAAAAATATTTTTTATCACCTCTTCAAAACAGAAGCTACCCTCTC
This sequence comes from Protopterus annectens, assembly GCF_019279795.1. NCBI lineage: Eukaryota > Metazoa > Chordata > Ceratodontiformes > Protopteridae > Protopterus > Protopterus annectens. The sequence goes on from NC_056746.1 coordinate 1,394,909,138, forward strand.
ATTTAACACAGGTTTGAGGGAAACTTGATCATTGAACCCTGGAAAAAACAGGCATTCAACCTAAATTGCCACATTAACTCATACTTCAATAGATACCCCTTCCAGTCACCACCTCTAGGGTTGACTTTTATATTCTCTATAATGCCAAATAAAAGCTGTTAAAATTCACACATACATTGGAATGTTTATAAATTGCACTAGACTCTTTTTTACAGGTTATATCATGGATATGTTCATATAGTCTATTTTTGAGTGCTGTCTCAGTCTTCCCTACATAAAAGGCAGGACAGGCATCACACTTAGCCAAATAAACTACTCTTTTACTCTTACAATTACCTTTCCTAAAAATAACCTTACTTCCTAATTTATTATCCAAAATCAATCTGTCCTCCTTAATGATGTAAGAACACTGATTGCACCTACCACATGGTCCAGTCCTCCTACCCATAACTACAGCACCCATTCCATTTTTCTCAACTATATGTTTAAAATTCTTCCCTGTTTTTTTAAGTGAAAACAGGGTCCTTACCCATTAGGTCATAAAGTTCTTTATTAACCTTAAAAATACTCCAGTTCTTTTTTACTATAGACCTAATTTCTCCAGAATATTGATTACATTCAAACACAAAAGCATTTTCATGTTTAACATCTTCCACCCTTTTAATATAATTCTCTAAACCTATTCCCAAAAGGGGTTTATATCTTAACCCGCATCCCTGATGGACCTCTTGGATGATGTCATCCACCATTTTTTCAGGCTAACCCCTATTTTTAAACATTTCCTTAAGTTTAGTAAGTTCATCCCATACCTCACCTTGTACTGAGGTCATCCTAGCACTGTGTATATCTTGTCTTTTCATCAAGTTTTTCTTGCAAAAAGGATGATTACTGGAATAGTGCTAATAACTATTACAGAATTTCTCCTTCCTAAATATATTGGATTTAAACCCGTCCGCAGTATGGGAAACGAGTGTGTCCAAATAGCTGATCCTCTCTTTATCCCAACATTTAGTAAAATTAAAATAATCTGTACAGCTATTCAAATATCCCACAAAATTGTACATCTCTTTAAAGGCCCAGCCCACAAAATAAATATATCATCGAAATACCTAACATATAAATACAGAAATCTGGCAAAATGACTATTGAACATATACTCATTCTCCTAGCCAAGCATAAAATATGTTGGCAATAACAGGGGCACGTGCTACCCCCATTGCCACACCAGAAACTTGCTTAAAGTATTCCCCTTTGAAATGCATATAATTATTTTCTAACACCAATACTATCAACTCCACTATGGTAGTGATCAATTCTTTCAGTAACATGGACTTCAGTTTGAAAAAAATCAAGTCCTTCCCTCTTAGGAATAACTGAGAACAGATCTACTAAGTCAATGGTTAAGAAAATAAGTTCTTTCTTCCAAATACTTTGCTTTAACTTGCCCCAAAATCCCATGAATCTTTTAACAAATGTGGTGATTATCCACCACTTCTTTTACCCAATGATCTATCAGAACTGCAAAGGGGTTATGGGAAGGGTATATAAAGATGTCTTGTGAGGAATGGATTTTATCTGGTGGAGTCTCTACACCAAAAAACTATATGAGCACCTACATAGCTGCATGGACTCAGAAGTACCTGACATAACCAAATCATCTTCCTCAAGGAAGAGTAAACCTGTCTGGTGGACAGTATCAATAAACAAATTCTATAATAAAAGGAAATAATTGCTGTCCAGGGCCAAGAAGGAGCAGGTGCCAAGTTGGAAGCAATCTCTCCTTTGTCTGAGCAAGCAAATAAGGTCACTGGTGAAATCCTCTAAGGCTAACTTCAAGTCCAAATTGGCCACATCTACTAAGGACAGTCACATGGCCTTCTTCACATACATCTGCAGTCTAAAGGTAACACCTAAATCTGCTCTGATCTGGTGGTCAAGAACACCACATACACAAACACCACAGATATAGCCAATCTGCTGGCAGACAGGTTTAGTGAAAACTTCACCCCCTGTCCCCATCAGTAAACCAGGACATCCTCAGAACCTGACCCCCTCCCCTCATCACCAGGGAGCAGGCCTTTAATCCTCTCAAAAAGGCAAAAAAATACAGCCTCCATGGGACCGAATAACATCCCTGGCTGTGTCCTACATGAACTTAGGCAAGAGCTGTCAGCACCAATAGGCACCCTATTCAACCAAAGCCAGAGCACTGGCTTTGTCCTAGCTGAATGGAGGAGAGCCACTGTCATCCCTCTACACAAACGTGGAGCATCCACCCAGCCAGGCAATTATAGGCCCATTGACCTTACTACCCTGATCTGCAAGGCCATGGAATGCATTATCATAGACCTTATAAACAAGGACATTGGCAACCACCAAATGCTTGACCCCACACAGTTCGTTTTTGTCAGAGGAAGATCATGCCTGTTAAACCTGGTTGACTTCTTTGAAACAGTCACTAAAGCCATGGACGAAGGGAAGATGGTGCACACCACCTACCTTGACCTAGCCAAAGCCTTCAACACTATTCCAGACTCTGGCATAATAGATAAACTCTCCCAGCTAGGCATCAACCCTTATGTTACCAGATGGGTAGCTAACTGGCTCACTGATAGAACACACTCAGTAAAAATAGGGGAAGCCATTTCTAGTATATACCTGTAGCAAGCAACATACCCCAAGGATCGGTCTTGGGGCCTCTACTGTTTGGGATATACAGTACTTTTCTGAGATGCAAGCCAAAAACAGTGGTCTGTGGCTGACCAAGTTTGCAGATGACTGCAAGCTGGGCGATGTCTTAAATTCCCCTAGTGATGTGAACATCCTCCAAGAGGGCCTTATCCAAACTAATGACTGGTGCTAGAAGCATGGCATCAAACTGAATGCCAAGAAATGCATCATTATCCCCTTTGGGGAAAATGCTGTCCCCACTAATTATCACATTAATAACAATGTACTTAGCATGCAATCAGTTGTGAGGGACTTGGACACCCAGGTTGATAGCAACTAGACTTTTGGCTACAATGTTGCCTTCATTGTATAGAAGACTTTCGATATGGCCCACCTCTTAAGTAAGGGTACTTCAATCAGGAACAAGGAGGTCATAACATCCCTATACTCCTCCCTTATCAGACCCATTATTGATTACAATGCCCCCTTCAGCCTGTACTTTGCCAAGCCCATGCAGCAGCTGAAGAGACCACAGAGGTTCCTGACCAGAAAATCCAGGGTCTCATGCACCTATCCTATACAGATAGACTAAATGCCCTGTCCCTCTACTCAGTCTTGTACAGACTGCTCAGAGGTGACCTGTGTCTGGCATACAAGGTCGTCTCAGACCCAGCCTTGATCGAGTTGCTGCATATCCATAAGTCAAACTCCACTCATGGAACTTGCACACAAGGCCTCAACTTGGTCTGTAACATTAATAGAACTTGTTGGTGGGATAGATTTATGTCCCAAAGACACCCGCACCTGTGGGATAGACTCCTCCATGTCAAGCAGAGTACCTCTCTAGCCCTCTTTAAAAGGAACCTGGATGACTGGATGGTAAACAGAAAATACACCCCTAGGATCCCACCTGTGTCCTTGCTGGACAGGGGAAACAGGTGCTGACTTTGTGGGAACATGGGCAAAAGTCTTGGTTAGGCTTATAATGGCCTCTGGGCCAACAGATGAGCATCATCTTATAAACCTATGAACATGTAATCAGTATAACTGGAAAACCATATGTGCAATATTTATTTACTTATTTTACATTTGTTTACCCAGAATGTCTGACTGGGCAAGGTTGCCCATTTTCAGCAGAGGCCCAGGGAGAAAAGCTCCATACATTATGTTAAACTATCAATGTGAAATATTTTAGAAAATAAATATACAAAGTTTGTTAGACAACCACACAAGAGTGTAAGTAGTACAGGCAGAAACATAGATATACAAGCCATAGCTATATATAACAACATTCACAAGAAGAGTAACAATGCATAATACCAGCATTTGTCAGAAGAGAAACTTAATACATAATATCATAAAGTATGGTAGAGTTTGTATTTCCTGGGGTTGTATGTGTTTGATTCTATAGCAAGATAAGGTGAGATTCTAGATGGGGGGAGGGGTTGGAGATAGAGTGAGGGTTTGAATGAATTAGCCTGGGTCAGAGCATGAACATATCCAGGTTTCATGTGGGACATAGTTCTATATTTTTGCAATAGTGCAGGAGTAAGGGGAGTCTCCAGAGGTGTATCTGCTTTTGGAAACTTTGACCAGCCCTTTATTGGTGGATCTTAGCAGTTGGCTACTGGAGTAGTGATTAACTAAGCCATGTAAGGTTGAGGTTTTGTGGGATGGTAGAGAATTTGGTGAGCTACAGTGAGTTGGTTTAGGGTCAGTAAGTCTGGCAGTTCAAGCCAGGAAAGTTTTTGAAGGGCTAAGCAATGGTGAGATCTGTAGGAAGAGTCAGTAGCAAAGTTTGCTATCTTGTAACGAGTGGATAGTTTGTTTAGGTTGCCTTTATTTAGGTTAACCAATACAGGGGATGCATAGAGTAATATATGCACACATCAAGGATTAGTGCCTCTGTTATGAACTGGGTAGTCTTTAAAGTAAGGAAGAAACTTGTTTGGAGTTTGTAGTATTAAAAGTAAAGGTAACAGAATAGAGTCAAATCATGTTATCAATGCTTTATATGTCACATATGAAGTTACTAAAGTTCTCCCTTTTTTCTCTCACCCCAACATTTTTCTCAATTATTTTGTTTATTTTTTTGTTTTACCTACATCACTGTGGGGTAGGCCTGTCCCACAGGATTCTCCTGCCCCACTCCACTGGCTACAGCACTGCTGTCCAGCACTTTTGGTGCACAACCTGGTAGCACCCCCTCTGCTGCCTCTGCACTACCAATCCTCTCAAGTAGTTCTGCCCTGGAGGATAGGCCTGTGGCTCCCTCTATGAGCAGTGGCAGAGGTGGTGAGTTTATTACCAGTGATGAACTGCCAGGGATGGAGTGTAGGATTGTGCACTGCTCTGTGGGTGCATGCCTATGCTGGATGGAGCACCTGCTATGCATCCTTGTGCAGAGCACTCTTAGAAGGTGCAGATGTCAGGCACTGTAGTCAGTGGTGCAGTGAGGTGATAGTGATGATAGTCCACTGGGTGAGGACTAGATTTTCACTGTTGACCACCTCAACGTGCATGGGACCCGGATTCCCACCTCTCCCCAACCATGGTGTTCACCCATCTCATATGTCCTTCACCATCCCTATCTATTGTTTTGTTTGTCTTATCTGTCTGAAATTGCTTTCCCACCTGCCCAACTTATCTCACCCAGACATTCCTACAGCCCCTCCCCAATATTCCTCTCTCTCTCTCAAAAAAAAAAGGGCACCTACCCCCCCAAAAAAATCGTCCCATACATAGCTCTCCATTTTGCACACATGTCTTCATGATACACATAATTTGGTTCAATTCCCTATACAACAGATTGTGTTGTGGTCAACCCTCTCTCTGGAGGTGACAGTTTAAATTCAGCAAAATTTGTGCATATATGTTCATGCTTTATTCTTGAAGAAATTGATAGCTATGTTTCTTTTCTACAGTCTTCCTGCACATTCCTACCTTCCTTTCACTTAGTTTTTCCCCCTGCTTGCTCCCAATTTCATCACTTTCCTGACTTCCCTATTTCTTTTCTTTAAATAACTATTGTTTGATGGTGCACACCATCCACTAACAAAGCAATGGTAAATGGCAGCAATATAAATAGCTATATTAAAAGTATCATACATACTTGTGAAATTACTACTTCCACCTGTATTTGAACCCAGTACCATCTGCCTCCAACAACAATGCATTAACACTTGCTGCCACAGAGTCAATTAGCTAGCAGATGTATTTAAAACATTCAGTAGTAAGTGACACAGTTTAGGAAAGATTTCCCATTGTACTCCCACATGCTTGCTCTCCATATCACTAATTTTGTATGTTCTTTATTAAATTTTTGTGAAGCAGCATTGTGCATAATGATTTATAAAGCATTATTTGTGATACTCATTTAATCTTGTACAGCAGTAGTGCAAGATGTTGCACGATGTTGTGCATGGCTCAGCATCAATAAGCAATGCTACTACCAAAATACTTTAATGTATTGCCTATAGCTATACCATTTGCACCAAACACAAACTTATCACTGCATTAAGTGCATTAATTCCTGCAGCCAGAGATTCAGTTAAGTAGCAGGTGTATACAACAGCAGTTAAGTCTGCCATTTGGTATACAGTCTCTAAAATACACCTGCTAATCAACTGAGTCTGTAGCACCACTTGTTTTTGTAGTGATGCATGTATTTTTTGTTCATATGGTACTTGGTTCAAATCCAGGTGTATGTAACAGTTTGAAATAATTTTATGTCTAAATCCAAATATATGCAGAAATTTTACTGAATTTTGACTGTCACTTCCTGAGAGGAGGGTGGCCATAACACAATCTGTTGTATAGGGAATTGGACCAAATCATGTGTGTCATGAAGATAATTCTGTGAAATGGAGAGCTATGTATGGGAAGATTTCTTTTTTGTGGGACAGGTGCCCATTTGTTTTTGAGAGAGAGAGAGGAATGTTGGAGAAGGGCTGTAAGAATGTTTGGGTGAGGTAAGTTGGGGAGGTAAGGAAGCAATTTCAGACAGACAAGACAAACAAGACAAAAGAAAGGGACAGTGAGGGACAAATGAGGTGGGTGAACACCATGGATGGGTTGAGAGTGGGGACATTGTGAACCCATGGATGTCAAGTTGAGTGACAGTGAGAATCGAGTCATCACCCACTGGACTGTCATTACTGTCATCTCACTGCACCAATGGCTACAGTGTTTAACGTCTGTGTCTCCTTGCATTATGTAATACTATGATGGAGAGCAGTGTCCCCATCTGGTATAGGTGTGCACCAACTGTGTGGTGTACTATCCTACCCACCAATCCTGGAAGTTCATCGCGGGTGATAAACTCATCACCTCTGCCACTGCTCCTGGAGGAAACCACTGGATTTTCCTGTGTGGCAGAACTACCTGTGAGGTCAGGTAGTGCAGACTAGCATTGGGGAAGCTACCAGGATATGCAGCAGATGTGCTGGCCAATGATGCTGTAACCAACTGGTGTGTTGGGGGCAGGAGGATCCCATGTGACAGGCCTACCCTGCTGTGGGAAAATAAAAAGAATAAAAAATGAAACAAAAAAAAAGAGAAAAGGGTTGTGGTGAGAGAAAAAAGGGATAACATTAGTAACTTCCTATGTGACATGAAAAGCATGGATACAAGTATTTGACTCTATTACCTTTGCTTTTAACAGTACCAACTCCTAACAAATACCTTTCTTTACTGTTAAGACTACCGAGCTCCTACCAAGCTCCTAACAGATGTTCAATATACTAGAGGTTGCAGTAAGCAATCCTTGATGCATGCATATATTGCACATATGCATGTTACAATTATACTGATTACAGTTTTCAGCAAGCCAGTGGTGACACTGCTTTACAGCTCTGATGTTAGATTGCAGTATAGCTGAAAATTTAACAGTATTGTATATTTGGAAAGTGTGGATTTTGAAGATACAACCAAGGACTACTCTGTAATACTGAACTGTTGTTTTGCCCTCCAGAGTAATGAATGCATACTTTCCTATTACAGTTGAGAAATTAAAGCTCAATTTGATACTGCTGTATAATTAACCAATAAATGCATTTCAACTTTTAATGCTAAAATAACCCTACTGTTGGGATGCATACATACCACATGAGTCTCACATTTGTGTCAATATAGCAGCATGGGTTCACACATTCAGTTCTTGGTCTGTGACAGCTGTGGAAAAAACAGAACAGAACAGAATACCATTAAGCATACCAATTCTGACTATATCCAGCTTTAACTCTGACAAGTAGTCTCTGTAAGTGATACTCACACATCTGTGGGGTGACCCCAGTCCTGCTTTCCTCAATCCAGTGGTCAAGGGTATCCTTCTTCCTCATCCTGAGGTCTCTATAGTGATTCCTACATTGTTCACCAGTGAGGGGGATACCGATAGCACTGGTCAGTACCCGGGCCAGACTATTCCATGCCTTTGCCTTGTAATGTAAGCCACGATAGTCCCTCTGCAATTGTCTGAGCTGATGTTTTCATTCACTAGGAGTCCAAGCACTTTGGACTCCTGGACAACCGATCTTTGAGCACAGAATCTCAGAAACTCTCCAGAATGCCTGCCATGCCTATCATGGATCAAGACCAATATAGAATGATGTTTTCCTCCCAATTGCAGGTATCACACTTACTGGGAGTGTGCACTTTCTATATTTGCAACATTTGAAAGTGTTGCACAGCACTTAACATCACACAAACACATTGCATGAGAGTGTGAGCTGCCAAAAAATGTGTTTGCATGATGGCCAAATGTATTACTTGGATGTATCCGATGTATGTTTCTGGGTGTCTGGGTCTTGTCTACTACCTGGGTGGCCCATTCATCCAGTTTGTGCACTGCTGCTCTACACGCAAGCAAGATGTACATTGCCAAATCCATTTCTAAGTGTCGCATTGTGCAAATTGTGCCCCCCCCCAAAAAAAAATAAAAGGAGTATAAAAAAATGGAGAATTAGTTGAACTGCAGAAAATCAATCTATGACATACACAGTATAAACTGTTAGTAAACATGAGATATGACTACATAGGATCCCAACTCTCACTGCAATGCACCATCAGTAAACAGGAAGGGGACTTAGTCATCTTTGCAGCAAATACATGACATACTTCCTCACACAACCAAGTGCAACTGAAAGTACACTGATCTCAAGGCATGACCTGTTATTTGTAAATGTGCTCCATGTAATATATTTGGATGTAGTGCACTTAGTGATCACACAACCTGCTATGATTACTCCTTGCAAATATACAGCTGTGTCCTACCTTTTGTGTTTCTTGGTCATTCATCAGTTATCTGACCAATACTCAAAGACATGCTGTGTGTAAGCCAGTCTGCATCATTTACTTTAAAATGTGTGAGGATATTATCTGGGAACACTATCATATGCAGTTGCCATCAAATTAATGGACGGTTGTGCGGCACAAACAAACATAGACTTCTTTTTGGGGGTGGGGAGCAAAGGTGGGTTCCTGTCATGGCACATGCAAGGGTATAATTTTTTTTTGAGGGGGTGGACCCAGGCTGAACTACTGTTATGGCACAAACAATGATATATTGCACTTGTTACTCTCCTTGTTTTGCATCCTGCCAGTTTGATCTTGTGAGGGTGGTGAAGCCAGAAACTGCTACGTGTCTCATTACTTTTGAACTTCTCATTGTTATGATTTCCCATTTCAAACGTATGTTGCTAAACTGAGGGCATGCATTGATCATCATTACTTTGAGGAGGTATCGATTTGTGAATCTTTGAGGCCTGAGGCCTACTACTTGCTAATGAACACATACAAGTCAGATAAATCTGTGCTGTCACATGTGACATTAATTTCTGTACAACTCTCCCACCTTGTAGTTGCTTACTGTACTAAGTGATGAAATACAAGGGCATGTCATAATATAATTATACAATAAAGTACTTGTTCAGGACTTACCTTGAAAATGCAGCATTTGCCACAGTTTTAGTTCAGGGTTGACTGTGATGCAGGCAGTACACAACCAATACATGGGGAGGTAAAGGCTGTTTCTCTGAGCTGAGGCCGGCAGAGGTTGCAGGATTCCTGTATCTTGTCCCTCTCCACCCTGTAACACTGTATAATGTCCATGTTCTATAAGTTGTGATAAGTTAAATGTGGCCTGAAAACTCTCCTCTGTCTCAGCCTAGGTCTCTTGGCAGAAGCAGCATTGTCTGTAGCACATACAATGGAGTTAAACAGCAGCAGCTCCTAACATTCTGTCTGTGTAGAGTTTCTGAGTCTGTACTCCATTACTTTTGAAATCCACAGGAAAAACCAGCATGGAGTCTACATGTTTGCTTTATAACTTCTTGAATAGCTCCACTAGATTGGTTGACTGACATGCAGTTCAGCTGCTTATGCTGTAATTAGCGTCTCTAAAACTCAGCCTAGACAGATGCAATCCATTAATGATATACTCCATTATAAAAAGGCAAATGTGTAGCTAGCCAAACTAATGGTGAGGATACTTGCTACATGTTCAGAAAAGCAAAATATTTTCCAAACTATCTTTACATAGGAGTACTGAACTCCAGCAGGTGTGTTGTCATTTTTTTACCTGTATAATGCATATGCCGGACTATATTAATGAATAATGTGAAGCAAAGCCTTTTACACTGTTGTCTGTATGCATTAGTTAGAAGTGTAGAGGTACAAATGATTGTCAATACATGAAAATAGTAAGCTGTGTGATGCATATGTACAAATGTTTCAGGGACTGGTTCTTTGAATGCATGTGTAGCATTTCAAATATGTTTTATTACCAAAATGGTTGATGTGCCTGTCCTATAGTGGATGGGGGGAGAGCAAAGAAAAGTCACTGTCATGTCACAAGCTAGAATGGAGTGTTCTTTTGGGAGGAGCACAGCTGAGTTACTGCTATGGTACATATAAGGATATAATGCTCTTGCTTGTTTCCTTGTTTTGCATCCTGCCTGTTGTTAGTATTTCACATCTGTAGTATGCTTTGTTTTTCCAGTGGTACTACTGACCACCTACCTTAAGTATTTTTTCTGGTAACAGGTACTTTGCAGTTAGGTGATACTTATGTGTATTATCATTCTTTTGTCTTTGAGGACCAAAAATGTCATTAAGGTGCAGACCCCCTTCAGCGAGGTAGAAAATAGAACAATTGTGGATGTGCTCCTTCAACATGGCACTTTTCTTGGAAGGGGTCGACCCAGTATGCCAGAGTGGCTGAGACTAAGGCAGCAGTTTACTGCAAGCATAAATGCCATGGGCAGCCATGGTCATACTTATGAGCAGGTGCACCATAGGGCCACTGACATGATCACATCTGCACAGAAGCACGCAGCTGCTGTTGCCTGAGACCAGAGGATAACCAGGGGTGGGCCTGCTGCAGAACCACCTCTCAACCCCAATGAGGAATTTCTGGTGAATCTTCTACAAGAGGACAACTCACAGCAGAGTGGCCCACAATATGCGACAGATGTGGGTGCCCCTCCTTGTCAGTCCCAGGAAGAGCTTCCAGATAGGCTTTGTTATATAACCAATTGAATACTGTTTTATAGTGAAATAATTGAAATAAAAGTTAGCTCTGTGTCACATGTGATTTTTTTGGGGGAAATTGAAGACTGGTACAGTGAGAAGCTCAGTTTGGAGTTGTCTGCCACATTCTTGTTGAAATAACACTTCATTTACATTGAGAGGAGTACATGTAGTACCCCTGTCTTACTGTTATGTATGATGATGTTGACCTTACCTCTTGCTTAACTTATTTCAGGACTGTCAGGAATCCAGCAACGTATGCCTCCTGCAGATAGTAAGCCAAATAAAGTTATTTAGTGCTGCAGATCAATTTCTAGAAATATAATGTGTCATTGTAGGCCTTTTGTGTGTATTGCTGTACTGTCTGTAATAGTGGCAGCACTATTACTTGTTTAGCATATACTGCACTGTAGTAGAGCAAGTATTAATATATGCCTGTGTTTCTCCCTTTTTATCACAGGTGATCATGACAGTGGGAGTGTGGGCCCTGTGCTGCCTGATGTCAGTGTCTCATCGCACACTGATGATGATGGTGGTGAAACTGAGGCACCGTCGGGGGGGCAGAGGTTGAATCTGACACAGAGGTTGACATCCAACCACCCCCTTCTTTTTCTCCAGACACAGCCAGTAGGCCTATGCCTTCCCAGTCCATTGAGGCCACAGATATAGGACAGGTGGAGGGTGATAACATTGAGCAGGGAAGTGTGGCTATGGTGGTTTTAGTGCCTGTTGAGTCTGGCCATAGCCAAAGTGTTGGTGAGGTGCCATGTAGGAGGGTTGATAGGGAAGCTTGGAAGGGGCCTGCTGTCCCTCCTCTACCTTTTGCAGGTGTCTCTTCCGATGTCAGACAAAGTATGTTTAGGGGTCTCATGGAGGCACAGGCATGTTCAGAAAGGCCTTCCCTTCAAATGTTCAGGGTTGTGGATATAGCAGTCTGACATGAGTGACTGCCTCCACTGTGTCACTGATTCCCTGGATTGGATGAATGACACTTTGGAATGAGGAGTGTATGTGATGGACCAAGGAGTTTCTGTCATGGAATGAGCAGTGTCTGTGATGGAATATCTGCTGGGAGGGGAACAGCGTCCTCATGGGCATAGGTCAGCCACAACACCTGCTGATGGCCAACATGGCCATTCCTGATCATGCTCCCATAGTGGCAGCACTTCCGCTGATCCATTGGTGAGTGTGCTGTCTACACCCAGACATGGCAGACCATGGGGTTGTCATCCTGGGCATTCCAGTGAAGGGAGCACAACCAGCAGACATTGGTCATGCTCAGGTAGCAGCACTCCATCTGACCTTGAGCATAGAGAGGCCAGTGCACTCCTGGCAGAGCCAGGTCTTATGGTTGGGGTAACAACAATGAACTGCCACCTCTACCATGCACAGCTCATACCTGTCCAACATACCAAGATGTAGAGCTAGCACTGAGCTTGGCTGTGTTCATGCAGACTGTCACACACCACTTTCACATGGAGGACCCCTATAGACACACACACACACACACACACACACACACACACACACACACACACACACACACACACACACACACACACACACACACACACACACACACACACACACACAGCCTGCCTGCTTCCCTTTCTCCCTCACATACACTCTCAGAGACTTTTTGTGTCAGCCTAGGCCTCCTGCTCCCCCCTCCCAGCACCTGTGGAAGTGATGGCAACTGTGCCGTATACCTGTTTTCTCTCTTTTGGATTCAGGGATTCAAAAGCTTTGTGTTTGATGCACAGGGTGCATCAGACACAAGTGCCTAGTATACCTGCATTTGTGTTGTTGAACCGATAATTGTACCTGTCAGTTATATTTGCCTTGTCAAATGATACAGTGGATAGCATCACATCAGTACTTTCTAATATATTCCCTTGTAAGGATTGTGAAGACAGGAACTGCAATCTGTGTTATTACTTTATAATCTTTCTCTTTAAGGTTTTCCAGTGCATACGTATGGTGGCACATCATAAGACATGCCATCATATTCAGATCTCAGGATTGTATGACAGCACTGTAGTCAAACTCATCAGGACAGTAATGCAGTATAATGCTCTCTTTTACATGAACCTCACCAGACACATGCAGCAGCTGGAGAGACCACAGGGCTTTTTTATCAAGATAACACAGGGCCTACTAACCATGACATGATGTATGTGAGTAGACTAAAAGATATGTCACTGTCATCTGTCTGGTATCACATTAATTTGTAACTGTTATTCTAAGCCTATTACTATTGGTTTAAGCACTTGGGCTTCAGGCCAGTTGTCTTACATTAAGCAGGTTTGTAGTCTACACTCTTGTGGGAGGAGACTGTAGTCTCAGCCCTTCTGAGCTGAGAATTGGTGGTTGAATGCTTATTGTGGCTGTTCTTCTAAGTGTCTTTGTTATGGTTTAAGCACTTGGGTTCCAGACCACTTATTTAACACTAGGAAGGTTTGTTGTCTACACTCTTGTTGGAGTATTCTGCTGAATTGCTGCTCGACTTAAACTGACTGTTCTTCTGTTGTGATTGCAATTTTCTGCAGTTTGGATCTCTAGTACTTTTGAATTTTATAGCATAGGCTCAATTCAGACTTGCTGAATCTAGACTGTTTGGTATCAATGGAGTATTAATACCAGCCCTCTTACATTAAGAAGCCCCCCCCGCACCCTTGTGAGGATTCTGAGTTGGCGATTGCTGGAATAAGGTTCAGTCTTGGCCTTTCCCTTTGTTTACTTTTTAAAAATAGTTTAACGTCACTTGTATTCCAGCATTGTATTTTGCTGGGTTTGCACTCAGTTTACCATAGCTGCTCAGAGCTTGCACTGCTGTCCTATGAGCAACTCAGTTGTACATTGTGAAAAACTGACACATTTTTGTAACCCTAGTCCTCCATAAAACAGACATATTTTGTTAGTTGTACACCAAAACCTGGTCCATCTAGCCCACTAGTCACTACAGTATGTACCTTCCATAATGGATGGACAGTTTCCCTCCATTTCTCCATGCAGCCTGATTTTCATGGGCATCCTGTGGCAACAATGCAATTGCCTCATGTATACTGACTGCTAAAACAAACTAATATAATGCATGTGTGAGCTATATCTATACTATGAGTTTGGAATCAATTCTCTTACATAGCAACAAACCAGATATCAACATGTTGTCAGTTCACACAATTCACCTCTTGCACATAAGCTCGCACCACATAAACCCACATACATGGAGGTACTCACTAGAAACCTAACTAAAGATTAGAGACCTCCCAAGCACAAATGTACTGCACACAGTGCAGACCCATCAGAATCGACTACACATAATAATACACACAATAGTGTCTCAGCCAATAAGCCCCTCAGGCAAAACACCTAAAAAAACAAATGTCTTGCTAATTAGTGACTCCATAGTGAGGCACACAGATGTTCCCTTGCCAGGCTGGACAAGGAGAAGGTCACATTCAGCTGCCTGTCAGGTGCCAGGATCCATCAGCTCAGATACACACTCAAGTCTCTCAACAACAAATGCCATTATGACTCTGTCATAGTCCATGTTGCAGTGAATGACTGAAGATGTACCTCACTGTACTTTATGAAGGTCCTTGCCTCCCCCACAGGGGCCTTTTTAGGCAATGTCTGAACAACTAAAGTCCTAATGTAAAAGAATCCATTAGAGACAAACTGAAGGTTAATGCTGCTTAATGCAAGGAGAAACTGCACTCGCTGGAAGAACTCCTAACATTGGAAGTTGCCAATGTCACACAGACATGGTTCAAGGCCACAGAGAGATCACTGGCCATGCAAGGCTACAATGCCATCTACATGTTCATACATCAAAATGAGCATGCCAGAACCAAAGGCAGAAATGTATACATCTTCACTGAAGACAAGTGCACCTCAAGACCGGTTAAACAGTATAACTCCATAGCGCTACTCCATGTCCCAGCTAACTGTAAGTAAAACCTCCTTCCATATTGTTAGCTACAGGTCCCCTACCAAGAACCATGAGTACCACTCTACCTATTTGGACCTACTTGAGTCACTCATTATACAGCCAAAAACCTTGGTCATGTGTGATTTCAACTATCCTTCCATCGATTTGGAATTCTATATGTGCACAAACATGCTAACTCTAAGGTTCCTGGACTTTGTTAATACTCATGATGTGTAACAAATGATCTGCACCCCCACAAGGGGCTCAAATGTCCTAGAGTTAGTTCTCACAAACATAGTGGTTCTCTGCACTAACCCTGTATGTTGGCTCTCCTGCTCATGTCAGATCACAGTTCAGTGTTGTTCACATTCACAGTCATATGCAACACCCCCTCATGAGCAGAAAGTATGAAACAATTATTCAAAGCAAACTATAGCCTCCTAACCGATGCCATAAACAGTTGCAAACCCCACTGCTACCACTGTCAGCAATGAGTGCTATACAGAGATGTACACAAATGGCCTGTATAAACACCTATACAAATGTATAGAGTCGGCTGAATGTGAATGGATCAAAACAGTTTGTCACAGAAAGCAACCACTCTGGTGGGCATCAAGCATATATAAATTATACAAGTGGAAGAAAGTAATGCCCAAGAACAAGAGGGAACTGACTCAGCAAAAGAAGGACACCTTCAACAGCTTGAACATGGAAATTAGCTATCTTGTAAAGTGCTCTAAAGCCATGTGCAAACCTAAACTAGATCTTTAGCTGAAGATAATCAGGAGGCATTCTAAAAGTAGGGTCAACTTTGTACCAAACTAGTAGTGGATGGTATGACTCATATTGTCCCTGATGACATCGCCAACCTGCTAACAGACAGTTTGGGGCAAACTTCACCCCATCCCCACCTGACATACCCTAAAGCATATCTGTCACCAGTCCTCTACCTAGTATCTGCAAATAAAAGTTCATAACCACACGCTCCATGGGCAGAAAAACACAGCCTCTATGGGAGTGGATATCACCGCATGCTGTCTATTAAATGGTCTGAAACAGGACCTAGTGGAACCAGTTGGCACTCTCTTCAATCACAGTGTAAGTACTGGCTTTGTTGCAGCAGAGTGGAACACACCAACAGTAGTTCCCTTGCACAAAAGGGGTCTGTCAGCTGGCCCTGGGAACTGTAATCCCCAAGGTCTCACCAGCCATACCTGCCAGGCCATGGAGAGAATGGTGACCTTCAAACTGTTGTTCAGACACAATTTGGCTTTGTTATAGGTAGATCATGCTTGTTAAAACATGGTGGATGACTTAGAGAATGTCACCAAAGCCCTAGATGAAGGCAAAACACTAGATACAGCCTAGTTTGATTTAGCAAAGACGTTTGACACAATCCTCTACTCAGGCATCATTGATAAACTCACACAGCTGGGAATTAACCCACATTTCACTAGATGGGTAGCCATCTGGATCACTGACAGAACACATACAGTCAAATTTGGGGATTCCACCTCTAGCAGTAGACCAGTTACCACTGGTGCACCACGTGGATTTATGCTGGGCCCCCTATGGTTTGGAATGTATTTCTTACATGTCCAGGGGAAAATAGATGGCCTGTTGCTTACCATGTTTGCCGATGACTGCAAACTGGGTGCAATCATTGAGTCCCCCAACAATGTTGACATACTACAAAAAGGCCTTACACAGATAAAAGATTGCTGACAAAGCCACAGACTCAAAATAAATGCTAAATAATACATTATCACCCCTTACAGCCAAGGGGAAGTCTTTGCACATTACAATATTAACAATCCCCCCTTTTGCTGAAACCCTGTGGTGAGAGATTTTGGAACACAGATTGATAGCACCCTTAGTTGTAATCACAATCTGTCCACAGTGGTAAAGAAGGCCTTCTATGTTGTGCATCTAAAAGCATCACATCTAGAGTTAAGGATGTTATAACTCCTCTATACTCATACCTCATCAGACCACTAATAGAGTACAATGCTCCCTTGTGTATGTACCTCACCAGACAGCTTCAGCAGCTGGAGAGACCTCAGAGGGTTCTCACCAACGCAGTTCAGGGGCCTGCAACACATAACCTGCATGGACAGACTGAAGGCTTTGTCACTGTACTCTGTATCTTACAGGTGGCTGAGAGGTGACTTGTGCCTGGTCTACAAAGCAGTCTCAGATTCTGGCCTAATAGAAATGCTGCACATCCACAAGTCACATGGGACAAGATTCACTCACATTTGGGATATTAACCTAACCTGCGACATTAACAGGACATGCTGGAGTGACAGGTATGTCTCCCAGCGATTGGCACAATTCACATAAAACAAAGCTGTTCAATGACCCTATTTAAGCATAACTTAGCCAAATAGATGGGAGAATGTAAATTTACCCTGGGTGTGCTACCATGTACCTCTTGGCTAAAGACAGTTGGTGATGATTATACACTTGCACTGCAAATATAGACTATACAAGTTGGTCAATAAGGGAACAATGGTTTAACATGGTTAGGCTTATAAAGGACCTAGGGCCAATAGCCTAGTAACCTCCTATGAACCTAAGGTGACATGTGTCTCATCTCCAGGCCAGTGTGTGATCCTGCCCTGGTGGGATGGTTGTATATGCAATAATCTGATATAGATAATTATATCATCATTGTCTGTTGAAGCATGTGGTGGTATATCAGCATTGTTTGTTGAGCATGTGATGATAAAAGTGTCTCACATGCTTGTGTAAAAGCATCTCTGCAATGTTAAGTAACATATCTCTCTCACACACACACACACACACACACACACACACACACACACACACACACACACACACACACACACACACTTGGCTGCAGTGAGAACAGAACCCCTATTTATCTAAGTACACAGACTACAGAAGACAGTACTATACGCAAGTGCCATGACACAAGTATGATTTTTACATGGCTGCAGGTCAACTTATAGTGGATCACATCAGCAGTTAATGTGGGAGACAAGAGGTTGGGAGAGCTGCAAGAAATGGATGTGTAGGCTTGTGCAAGTATGAAAAGACTAGCAAGCCATGCCACTGGAGAAGTAACTGTAGGATAGCACATCTACTCTGCTGAGTAGAGATGCACTCACCCAGCTGACTGCATTAAGAATGGAACCCCTAGCTGTCTAAGTACATAGACTATAAAACAAAGTACTCTATGCAAGCACCATGGTATAAGTCAGACTGTTACGTGGCTGCAGGTCATCTTGTTTGGATGACATCAGCAGTGCATGTTGGAGAGAAGAAGGTGGGAGGCCTGCTTAACATGGATGCATAGGCAGGTGCAATATCAAAATACTGTCAATTTATGGGATTGTGTCGATAACTGCAGGATACACACTTGCTCCTCTCGTTGGACACACAGACACACACACACACACACACACACACACACACACACACACACACACACACACACACACACACACACACACACACAGTTTACTGCAGTGATAACAGAGCCCCTACCTATCTAAGTACACAAACTACAGAACACAGTAACTTATGCAAATGCCACTCCACAAGTCTGACTTTTACATGGCTGCAGGTTAACTAATTGTAGATGACATCAGCAGGCCATGTGGGGGACAACAGGTTGGGAAGTCTGCATAGGCAAATAGGTTCATAGGTTCATATAAGGCCAGTAACCTAAGTATAGAGTGTGTCCTAGGTGTGTAGAAGCCTAGCAGTGTAAGAACACAAGTACCCTTACTGAGCATAGTTAGATGTTTGGGTTTAGCAGAGCAAGGTTGTCAGCACCACTGACTGGCCTTATCCATGACTGAGCACTCAACATTATATATTACACTTTGTAGTGTGGTACTGGTTGTGGGTGGTGGACAATACATGTATGTATTGTGAATATATGACATATACTTAGAATGTGCTCTGCATTTCTAATGTTTTCACATGTAGTTTTCTGTCATGCAAAGGAAATGTACAATAAATACTAAAAAGAAAGCATCATGTATACAGTTCCATAGTGCAGTGAGCAGCAGATTTGCACAATAGTTAGCAAAGTGTGCATGCATGTGAGTTATGCCTGTTTTGCTCTTTGGTATGTGGTGCACAAATGTGAGCCACATTGCTAATATCAGTAAAAATAATACTATATGGAATACAGTGTATTCAAACCCAGGCCTATGTGTGTGCAAGTCTTACACTTACACCTGTTGCCACAAGAATGTTGAGGAAACACTTGTGTATGTTACACTTCATTGCTGTAAACTGCAATGTCAGAGCAGTAAAACAAAAATTGTACATTCTGTACTAGAACCCAGTACCATCTGTACTCCAGGCTGGGTTTTCATGATGGCCAAGGCCATTAATTGAATGTATCTGGGTAATATTTTTGTTCATCTGCTTCATAGGTTGTCCTCCTCGCTTAGTGCAAACCTGATAAACACAGTCATTACCCGCTTATGCTATTTGTGCTATACGGCACATCACGCAAAAAGAGCAATGAAAAAGGAGTGGAATAAGAAATAAAACTTTAGCAATGGACACATATGAGTAAAATAAGTGTCTGCTGTCAGATGTTAAGGTACTTTCTGGACAAATCCATGACTATGTACTTCATTACTGTACCAAGTTAAGATATACAAGGATATTCCATAGTATTATTAAAGAATACATTCTAAGTTCAAGACTTACCTTGCAAATGCAGCAGTTGAGACAATTTTATTTTAGGGCTGGAATTTCCTTGTGTCTACTCCCATGGGATGGAAGTATGCAGGAATAAAGAGAATATAGGCTAAATGGATGCTTTAGAGCTTGTTGAATAGCTCCACTGTACTGAAATAATCTGCTTATTTTGTAATAGCAGCTATGAAAAACATCTGCTACTTTACAGAGCATATGAACTCCATTAGTGCCCATTGGTGCACGATGCACACCTACACACTGCTGCTGAAATAAAGTGAACACAGGGGAACTTATTACTCTTGTCTGTGCCTGCTATATCTTGCAAACATGCAGTTCAAAAAGTAGAGGGAAAGTTGCAGACACTGTAGTAAAACCCAGGACCTTCTTTACTCTAACCATACACATACTCATGCTGCCAAAGGAATAGTTATGTGACATGAATCGAAAAACCTGCCATTCATTCCTCCATTTCCCATGGTTGCACTAAGCACCACATCTCACAAACAAGGACGAAAATTAAAAAATAAATTTTAATCTAATGCAGATAGATAAGATACATTTTAACAAACAATAAAGAAGATGACACAGAACTTGGGAATTGTGCACCGTTTACATTTACTTTTACACTTCACAGACTTACATCTACACCTCTGTAAGTGTAACATGACACACCCCCTGATGTCATCATTCACTGTTGCCATGCATTCAATACGAACATTGTTGAAGTGCCTACACAAAGTGAACATCCCTACACAGTTACAAGTTTTTGGGATTCAGCATTTCTAATGAGTTTTGATCTCATCTGCATCTTCACTGTGTTGACAGCCCTGAATATACATGGTTGGTAACCATGTAGGCAGGGAAACTGAAGAGGAGCCCGATGTTGTACAGTCAAAGGAGGGTATTACTCAGGTGTATATATGTGCACAGAGGAATTCAGTTTTGGGATTCTATATTTTATGGGGTTTACACTTTTAGCTGTCTACATTAGTTATGATTACATTGTTCATTTAGGTGGGGGTGCAAAGCAGCATTCATGTCATGGCACTTAAGGAATTGTTGCTAGTTTTAATATAATTTTTAGGATCCAACCTGTCTGGGAATGTTACAATGTGCATGGGGTTACATGTTAGGGTCTGTTCTGTACAAATGTATGGACAAATACTTGCTGTAGCTTCCATGTAGACTCCTGTATTTGGTAAACATTTGCGTACATGGCCAACACCAGCATGGAGTCTACATGGTTTCTTTACAGCTTGCTGAATTGCTCCACCATGTTCATTTCCTTCATTAGCATACAATTTGCCTGCTTATGCTGTAATTTGCACGCCATGAAAGTTTCTGTGTTTGCAAGTGACTGTGCGCCTCTACCCAGAGTTTACTGAATATAAAACTTTTCATGGCCATGTGTGCATCGCGCCGTGACACACACATGGTCAAAATTATCATGTAGGCTTTATTGAATCCCCCCACCTAATCTTTTATGTGTCAGAATAGCAGTCACTGGTTAGCCAGAAATCAAACCCTAAATCTTTTTATTTACATAACTTGAATATTTTACTTGTTTTTATTGTAAACACAAAACATTTCATAACTTTATTCATTTTAACCATATAATAGCTTTTTTGTTTGACTGTTTAGATTTTAAATTTAGCCAATTAATAATAGAAACAGATTGTTTTATTGCAACTCATTTTTTCTAATATTACCGATTTTATTTAACTGTGACTAGAATTTCGATCAGTGTTGACTGTCCACACCTCTTGTCTGTATCATGTGTAAACCATGATTATTTTTTTAGTCCACTCAGAAGCCAATTAAATATTTTTATGGTCACTTCATAATTAGATTTAGGCGACACACCTACCTTGTGCTTATGTCTATCCTGTAAAAAGATATTGGAAAATGACTATTTAAATACCATACATTAGTATGAACAAACCTGTCTTTCTTATAATGCTGATTGGTTAAATCTACTGATGATTTAAGTTTACCTGGAATGTTTACATTGTGACAATAAGAAAGAATATGAACTTAGTCAAAACTACTTATGTCAAATAATTTATACTTGCATTTTTTCTTTCTTCTTCGCAATAATATTATTTTGAACAATTTGGTCTGTGACCATGTTAAGTGGCAAATTTATCATTTTGGTGTTTTAAAGCTCACAAACCACCTTCTGTGTAAGTAGAATTAGAATGTGTTTTACTTGAATGTCAGTGTTAAACATATAACTCACTTGCTGATTTTTTAAATCAACAAATGCAGTTTGTAAAAATCACATTTGCCAAGAAATGCAACCATTACAACCAAATGCGTTTTTGTCATATCTAAAGGGCCCATTTAGACATACAAAATACCTTTTTTCTACTGCATTTTCCATAGCAGTCAAAATATTTTGATTTACTGTTTATTACTTATAAACTTTACACCCAGAATTCAATAACTCCTTCACTTAGTGTTTACTAAGTGTATACCGTTCTGAGTGAACAGACAACACAGACATAACTCATACCTTCTTCCTCCTAATTTTAGTTTTCCTACTGATATTGTTACAGCTTTAAATATTGACAGGGATTCATAATGGTTACCACAAAGTGTAGACTACATGTACACTTAGTGTAATCTTTCTGAGTGACTAGAAAGCACAAAAAATGTGATAAGAATGTTCTTGAATACATATGATATACACTTAGTGTAGGCTTTATTGAATCTGGCCCTACATTTTTACACACTGCAGATGTTTATTAGTAAATCATATTTTAAACATGCCTGAATTTGTGTTACCATTAATTAACAGTCTGCTGTAAAAGTAACTCTCATTTTTAATGAAACGTTTAGCATTAAAATGCTATATGAATTAAAACTCAAAGATACTTGCATGAACCTTAGTTTGTCTCCTCCAATGCATTGCGGTGGGATAACAGTTTGTGTATATTTGTGCATGTGTATAAATGCTTGTGTACGTGTCCCTTTTAAATATCCCATAATAGATTTTTGTTAAAAATAGTAGAACACATTAGCTTTTATCAAATACACATTTTTCCTCTGTCTGATTATACGTCTTACACTCTGCAACTTAAGTCATGTCATTAAGACAACAGTATAACATTAGCACTAAATAAAGATCCATACGTAACTTTATAATAGTGAGGAGAACTAAATGTAACATGCTGTAATGTCACATTTAACCACCCATTAGATTTTTTTGAACTCATGAAAAGACACATAAAGGAGTCTACACAGAAAAAAATGTTAGGGGCTGCCCTTGCTTTAGTTCATGTATATGTGCAACAGGCTGAAGTTTATGCTGCTGCTAAAAGACCAAGGCCCAGAAGAAGAAGAGTTTTCAGACCCTGGGTAACTTATCACAACCTACATGATGTGGAAACTGTAGAGTGCTACAGGGTGGATAGAGACATACTGCAGGAACTCTGCAATGTCTGTTGTCCTTAACTTACAGGTACCTTTCAGAGACCAGCAGGGGATATACTGGGGGTGTCACAGGCATCAGCATGCAGGAACCTTCATCAGTTCTTGAATGCTATGCTCCAACATGCCAGTGACCACATATATTTTCCCCGTACTCCTGAGGATAAGGCCCGAAATATGCAGGAGTTCTACCTTGTAACACACTACCCTGAAGTAATAGGGGCCACAGATTGCACACATATAGAAATTAAGGCGCCACCCATGGAACAGGGAAGGCTCTACATTAATTGAAAGGCTTTCACTCTATTAACTGCTAAGTCATGTGTAATGCCAAGGGAATCATCTTGAACATGTATGCTGGCAACCATGACAACTCACGTATCTGGCACACCTCTTAACTGTAACA
This sequence comes from Protopterus annectens, assembly GCF_019279795.1. Classification (NCBI taxonomy): domain Eukaryota; kingdom Metazoa; phylum Chordata; order Ceratodontiformes; family Protopteridae; genus Protopterus; species Protopterus annectens. The sequence continues at coordinate 1,394,932,795 of NC_056746.1, forward strand.
AAATAATAAGAATTAAACTACAAAATCCACCAAGAGTGCCACAGAAGTTGTCCACACACCACTAAACAAAAATTATTATCACAAATAATTAAAATAAACACTTTCATCCCAAAATTCTAAGGAATTCAGCAGATGTTAAAATACACATCCTTAAACCTTTTAAATAGCCCTCCACTAAAATCTCTTGACCAAATCATTATTCGTCTTAAAGAAAAATACAATTTTAAAAATACAATTTAAATAAAATCTCCTAAAACCCCAGCTTTAGCACAGTATTGAAACTAACAACACCTACCTCCTACTCTCTCTTTTGTATGGAGCTTCGCTACTCTCTAACCTCCAATCATCCCTAAACTCTAAACCTTCCTCATTTTATAACAACATTTCAAAGTTTGCCACAGGATCCAAATCCTCTATTCACCATTGCAACTCCCTACATGCTCTAAATTAGTTGGAACTCCCAAGCTACCTAAATTTCATTCAACTAACTACAGCACACAAGCTAATTTTCAAACCTTCTAACTGTCCATCACTCTGCTCTTCCCTAAAACTTCACCAGTCACATAGAATACTTAGATCCACAAATCAGAACCTCTTAAAACTTTACAAGCCTTTACACGCACCAGGGCAACTTCTACTATCATTCTCCCTTGCCAGATTATGGAACTCTCTTCCCTGTTACATTAGAACTACCCCTAACCTACCATCCTTTAAAACCCTACTCCACTCTCACCTCTATTCCATCTGGGAGTGCTCCTGTACCCATCCTACCTGATTACTGATACCTATCCTTATTCTATTTTACTCTAATCTCTGCCACTGCTTCAATTCATCTCTCTAAAATTCCTTTGCTTAAATACATGTAGTGTATTAAATGAACATACATTTATTGTTTTTGCTAATATCTTATAAGTGATTGACTCAGCTCATATATTTCAAGATATGTAAAATCTTGCCTTGCTGTATATTGAATGTTAAACTGTTGTTCTTATATGCTGTACGAATACATTGTATATTGTCTTTCTGTCTGGAGCTTTTCTCCTCGGGCCTCCATTGAAAACGGGCTACCTTGGCCCAATGGACTTTCCCAGTTAACAAACTGAAATAAATAAATAAATAAATAAATAGATAAATAAATAAATAAATAAATAAATAACAAGGTAATTTAACAACTGGTTATTTGCTTTACATCACTTGAAAATGAGAATTATACAACCTATCAAATTAAAAAAAATAGTTGACCAAATATTACAATATATATATATATATTAATAAAGAATATATGAAATATTAAATGTAGAATGTTAAATATAAAAGTTAAATAAAAAATTGCACTTTATAAAGTTGCTATCTATCCAAAGCTTTTAATTTAAAAAAACATGCAATTGAGCTATAGTCATTCAAACCAGGCTGTTAGCATTTAAAAAAACTGCCAATAAAGTTCCCTTTTCTCTGAAAAGAGGGCCCATGCCCCCTGTTATTACAATGAACCTTTTCCAACACCACAAATTTGAACTCATGTCCCAGTGATTACTGTATGTACTTAAAGCATTTACAGCCCTCCCTTTCCTAATATCATAAATATGCTTGTAAATCCTATCCTTTAAATGACATTCAGTTTTTCCAATTTAAGAACTCGGACAATTCTGACAAAGGGCTATATAAACCATCCCCTTAATTTAAACAACATTTACCTTTTAAAATAATTTTTCTACCCCCATAACAATTTGTTGACAAGGATGTATGTATTTACAATACCAACGTTGTCCACATTTAAACATTTTAGCACTTGCTGGGTTGTCAAAAATAGGGTTCCTTGTTTTTTCCACTAATTGTTTCAAATTCCACTCCCTTCAGTAGATTATTTTTGAGCCCATCTCTAAAACATGTATCAAACCATCATCCTCATTTATTATTGCCCAATTGTTTCTCATCACCCTTTTAATTAATTCAATATCTAAATTAAAGGTAGTGATAAATACATGGGCATAGTCATTATTGGTCCCCTCCCTGGGGGTAGTCAAATTAACTCTCACCTTGTCCTTGCTCATTGCTAAAGTGGGTCTAAAATAACCCCCTCCCTCTTATTTATCACTTCATACATCAGTTCAGTAATCAAAGGTAGGGGATACCCTCTTTTTATGAACATGGATTTTAATAATTCACATTCATCAAAAAATTGTTCATCTTTTGTGACCATCCTGGCAGCCCTTACAAAGTGACCTTTAACCACAGCTCATTTTTGAACTAAGAGATAGTTCCTATAAAATACAAAAAATAATTTGAGTATGTGGGTTTCCAAAAAAATCCATGCTATATATAAAGTCAACTCAAAATCATTTTCTAAAAAAAATCCAAGTATGCAATAGCTCTCTCCTTTACTTCTGTTGTAAATCTAAGGAATTGTGTGCTTGAATTCAAATATTGTATGTGGTACTTACCATCCTTCCAAACAAAAAACATGTCATCAAGGTACCTACCATAAAATCTATAGGATTCCTTAAACCTTCCCTGCAAAATATGTTCCCTTTCCCATTCCACCATAACTATGTTAGCAAAAAGGGATCCAACTACTGAACCCGTGGCCGCTCCCTTATTCTGTAAATAATATCATTCTTCAAACATAAAATTATTGTTCAGGACGATATTTAATAGACATTAATATAAATTAATACTCCCTTGTGGCACTGTGGGAATGTTTGAATACTGTGCTAAAGCAGGGGTTTTAGGAGAATTTGTTTAAACTGTTTATTTAAATTGTATTTCTAAAATTGTATTTTTCTTTAAGGCGAATAATTATTTGGTCATGTGATTTTATTGGAGGCACACCTCCCAACTGTATCAGATGTTCGCTATGGGGAATATCCCACTGGGTCATTTTCTGGGGGATGCAGGTTATGTACTAGAACTGTAGGTCTATATTAGAACACCGAACGTTCAAAATGTTGAGCATCCTAATATCGACCCGCTTTGCTGAAAATATCAAAGGAACAGAAAACCAAATTTTTTCCTAGGGAAAGAATTTGGTTGTCCGTTTCTGTTGCTTCAGTATTTTCAGTGCTGTGGTGGAAAGTTATGGGTCGGGTTCAGGTAAGTGTGTGATGGTGTGGACATGAGGGTTAGGGTAAGTTAAGTGAGTTAGGGTTAGGGCACAGGTCAGGTAAGTGTGCGATTGTGTGGACGTGAGGGTTAGGGCGGGGTAGGTGAGTTAGGCTTAGGGCGCGGGTAAGGTGACTGTGTGATAGTGACGGACCTTAGGGTTAGGGTTTGGGTTAAGGTAAGTGGATAGTTAGTGGTGTATGTATAGTTTAGTGTAGGGTTAGGTGTAAGAGTTTAGGTGTGTGTGTGTGGATTGCTGTTTGTTTGGTGTGCTTGTGTTGTGTGTATTTGTTTTGGAACAGCAAATTTTTTTCCCTAGGAAAAAATTGCTGTTCTGAATGTTCGATGTTTTAAATTTTCAATTCATAGGGTTCGATATTTTGAATTTTTGGTGTTCTAATATAGACCCAGAACTGTGGCTGATGACACACATCAAAAATGCACAAACCCACCAAAGAATGACATAATTTGGCACACACTCAAACCAGAAATGTCACAGAGAGTATGTTTGGTCTGCCAAAGTCACAGTTCCAGGGCCTAGATACATCTGGGGGAGCCCTGAGGTACAATCCATGGACATGTGCTGAAATATTCACAGTATGTGCCATTATACACAGCATCATCCTGAGAAAACAGCTTCAGCAGGATCAACAAGGGGAAGGAGCACACATCCCACCACCAATGCCAAGGTCACCACAGTCACATGCATGATTTATATGTGTCCATTATTTAGTAGCAGGTTTCAGGCATCAAAAATTCACACAGTCATACCTCTCAAAAGTAGAGATGATTACTGTATGCCCTCAGTTTAGCACCATATGTTTGTACTGAAAAATTATTAAACAGAGAAGTTAGAAAGTAATGATACACATTTCAGTTTTTTCAGAGTTCACAATTCTCACAAGATCATTAACAATAAAGATGGAAAATTTTGATGATATCAACTGTCTAACTTTCTAAGACCAATGTAAGTCAAGGGTACAATTACCAGTTCAACATCACAAATGCAGATATACTAAGTACTAAGTCAGATATGCACCCTGAGCATCAGACACAAAGGTTATGTATCCCTGAATCCAAAAGCTACAAACCAGGGATATTGTACAGTTATCATCACTTGTACAGGGTATTGGGGGGGGGGGGCAGGAAGCCTAGGCTGACAAAAAAAGTTGGTGAGTGTGTTTGAGCAAGAAAGAGAAGCAGACAAACATTTGGATAAACCAGCAAATGGCTAGTGAGACAAAATGAGTTTTAAGCTGCATGGTTGAACAATGTAACTGTTGTGTGTGTGTGTCCGTAGGGGTCCTCCAGGTGAAATTGGTGTGTGAGCATCTGAATGAACACAGCCAAACTATGCATATTGGTATGTCAGACACATGTGAGCCTTGCATGGTAGACGTGGCAGTTCATCATTGTTATCCCCAACCACAAGAACTGGCATGTCCATTCCCATGGTCAGATGCACTGCTGCTACCTGAACGTGAATGATGTCTGCTGGATGAGCTCACCTTACAAGTTTGCCCAAGACCATGACCCCATGGTCTGCCACATCTGGGTGTAGACATCTCACCCACTGATGGAGCAGTGGAAGTATTGCCACTATGCGAGTGTGATCGGGCACAGCCACATTGGCTAACAGCAAATGATGTGGTTGACCTACCCCACAAAGATGCAGTCCTCCTCCCAGCAGATGTTCCTTTACAGACACCGCTTGTTCCAATGTGATATTCATCTGATCCATTGAATCAGCAACATGATGGAGGCAGTCATGCATGTCAGTCTGTGCCACATCTACAACTCTAAAAATTTCTTTGGAGCACCTATGGGAATGTGCCTGTGCCTTCATGATGGCCATAAACATATGTTGAGTGGCACAGGAAGAGACACCTGGATCAGATGGTGGATGGACAGCAGGCCTCCTCTGAGCATAACTAACAATCCTCCTTGATGGCACCTCACCCACACTTTGGCTACAGCCAGAGTCAGCAGGCACTGAAGCCACAGTAACCACAGTTACCTGATTAATTCTTCTACCCTCCACCTGTCCAACATCTGTGGCCTCACTAGGATGGGTAGGCATAGGCTTACTGGCTGTGTCCGATGAAATTACAGGGGATGGATGTATGTCAACCTCAGTATCAGATTCGACCTCTAAACCCCTCAAATGTGCCTCTGCTTGGCTATCATCATCATCAGAGTCTGCTGATACTCTGACATCAGGTGGTAGAAGTCCCATACGTCCTCTGTCAGGATCACCTGTGATAATAAGCACCAAACACTGAAAATTCATACCTAAACTACTATAGTACAATACATGCTAAACAAATAACAGTGCTGCCACTATTAGACAGTACAGCAGCACACACAACAGTCCTGACATCAACATCACACACTAAAATATTTCTTTGAATTACTCATAAGTACTGACATAAAAATGTTTATCTTACCATCTACAGATGATGGCATTCTCTGCATACCAGATGGTCCTGGAAGACGTTAAGCAAAAGTTAAGGACATCATCACAATTAACAGTAACACTGGAGATGCTTCTGAAAGATGCATACAGATAAAAGTGTAAAAGCTTCTCATACAGATTCTTCTTAATCACATTCCAGAATATGCAGTATGGAGCTGACAAAATGCAAGCATACCTTTTCAAGTTCAGTAATCCTATGTGCAGATATATCCCAAAGTAATATCCTCTTTTCTGTGTTCTCCACATAAACAAGTCTCCTCACCTTCAGTGTCATTATGTACATGGTTGTCTTTTTCTGTTGTAGATTCAGGGTTGTTAGCACTGTGAAGAGGCAAATCAAGTGTGAACTTATTAGAATTGCTGAATCCCAAATAAACTGGCTCTGTGTAGCAGATGTAAATATAGTGGAGGCACTCCCTCAGTGTTTGTTTTTAATTGGATTGCAGCTGTGAATGATCACCATTTGGAAGAAGGAATATACACCAACACTGCAGGCTGCCCTACATCCAGTGGATCAATAGGTAGTTAGACTTACAAAGTGTTAGATGCAAGGAGTTGGAAATGTAAAGTAAAAGCAGCACACACAATTCAGGTTCTGTTCATGAAAATCCAATCCTCCTTCATTTATTGGCAGCTTCCACATGATATTATTGCCATTTAATATCACCACACATTTTAAGGGCAATAATATAGAATGGCTTATAGACTGTATGTCTCAGATTACTGGCCAGTTAAAGGAAAGAATGTTAACAAACTTTCTGAACTGGGCAAGGCTGAGGCTATGTTGCAAGCAATAGTCATTACTGGTTATGTGATCACTTGGTACACTACATCAAAATAATAGAAATTACAAACAACAGTTGTATGGTTTCATATTACTATAAATGATGTTGCAGTTGGTTGTATGCAAAATGGTTTCAGTTCCTTTCTGCAAAGTTGTTGTGTGGCAAAGAAGAACAAGGCACCCTTCCTGTGTTCTGAAGACTAATTGGAGTGAGAGTTTGAATAAAGACCTATGTAGAAATATCCTTAATGTACCAACATTTTTCTGAGTAGTATGTCAAAATTGCTTTTCCTCATTTCAACTACTTGCCCCTGTTTTTTTGTTTCTTTTATTTATTTCCTTTTTTTGGCCATTGTTTGCATGATGCACAACTTAGTGCAGTCATGGGAAATGGAGGAAAATGAATGTTAGGTTTGGCTGGGCTTATCTCATTTTGCATGAAACATGGCAGTGCAGTCAGTAATTGAGTGGGATACATTCAATTAATTCTGTTGGGCACTAGTCAAAATATAACTAAGTGGCATTGTGAGGTGGTGCTTTTAGAGACCTTAAGAATGATTAGTACATTAGAATGTCATGCCTAGTCTTAGGTATAATTATAGAGGGCTGGAGTATACATGGTCCTGGGTTTTAGTACAGAGTGTGCAACCTTTTTTTCAGTGTTGTGAAAGTGCAATTTATAGCAATGAACTGAAAAAATAGGCAAGTGTTATTTCAACATTCTTGTGGAAACAGCTGTGTTTGTAGGACTGACATACACGCAGTCCTAAGGTCTAATACAGGATATTCCATACACTTTTACTGTTGTTCTATTTCCCATTATATTCACCCTCACTTATAACACTTTAGATAGTGGAGTTGATGTGAATTATATGTATGAGGGATGAGACACCATTATTGTATTTTCACATGTATGACTGAGGGTATACTGTGTACTATATTTCTATAAGTATAATTCTGCTATCTGGACTTGCACAAGCTTCACAATTACCTAAGACACATATGCAACTGGATCTAGATACAATAACCTTGTCAGGTCACACACATACATGTGTAACAGTTTGAACTGTCACCTGTATTTATGTATGATTCTTGAGTATGCCTGAGCAGCCCTCCATGTGAAAGATGGGAAGAAAATGTTTTATCCCTTATGCCTAGGTTTGAATCCGTAATATGAAATCAATTTTCTCATTGTATAAAGGTAAAAACAGAGTGCTGGTCATTTGTAGTATGCTCCTAATGCATGTCTGCAAACCACAAGCTCACCTAACACTTACTTAGATTTCAATATATATTTCCAGGCTACATCAGTAGACACCCCTCAAACTAAGGCCATCTTTCAGATTAACTTTCCAATTTCAATTGTTTAATTCCTTCCTGGTTGTCACTGCTGCTCTCAACTTAACATCACACAAATACAGTTGGCATGATTTGCTCAGGGTTTTGCTACCAGTAAACACAATAATTTGGGATTACATAGAAAACACATCAGTTTCCATTGCTCTAGTCGAGCTGGTAGACATGGCTGGCATTAGAGGGGAAGGTGCCAGGTTTAGGGCACAGAGGTGGAGTGTCCAGACATCCAGGATATTTACTGGATTCCTGGTAAAATTACCACAGCCAAAAGACTTCTGCAGAGGGACTATTCACGGTTCCCAGTGCATTGTCTGATGTGTGGAAAAGTTTGGCCCAGGTTGCATACAGTGCCACTGGTATCCCACACACTGGAGAGCAATGTAGGCATCATTTTGCAGTACCACAGGAGGAAAAAAGCTTCTCATACAGATTCTTCTTAATCACATTCCAGAATATGCAGTATGGAGCTGACAAAATGCAAGCATACCTTTTCAAGTTCAGTAATCCTATGTGCAGATATATCCCAAAGTAATATCCTCTTTTCTGTGTTCTCCACATAAACAAGTCTCCTCACCTTCAGTGTCATTATGTACATGGTTGCCTTTTTCTGTTGTAGATTCAGGGTTGTTAGCACTGTGAAGAGGCAAATCAAGTGTGAACTTATTAGAATTGCTGAATCCCAAATAAACTGGCTCTGTGTAGCAGATGTAAATATAGTGGAGGCACTCCCTCAGTGTTTGTTTTTAATTGGATTGTAGCTAGAATGATCACCATTTGAAGAAGGAACACACAACCAACACCGTAGGCTGCCCTACATCCAGTGGATGTGTGTGGTTAATTCTGTACAAAGTGTTAGATGCAAGGTTGGAAATGTAAGTAAGCAGCACACAATTCACAGGTTCTGTTCATAAAAATCCAATCTCCCTTCATTTATTGGCAACTACACATGATATTATTGCCATTTAATATCACCACACATTTTAAGGGCAATAATATAGAATGGCTTATAGACTGTATGTCTCAGATTACTGGCCAGTTAAGAGAAGAATGACCAACAAACACAGACAGGCAAGGCTGAGCTGTATATTTGCAAGCAATAGTCATTACTGGTTATGTGATCACTTAGTGCACTACATCCAAAAATAATAAGTACAAACAACAGTTGTATGGTTTCATATTACTATAAATGATGTTGCAGTTGGTTGTATGCAAAATGGTTTCAGTTCCTGCAAAGTTTGTTGGTAAGTAAAGCAGCTGGAAATCAAGGGCACCCCTTCCTGTGTTCTGAAGACTAATTTTGGAGGAGAAGCTGGAAATAAAGACTCATGTAGAAATATCATAAAAATTCAACATTTTCTAGTGTGAATGTCAAAAATTGCTTTTCCACATTTCAACTACTTGCCCCTGTTTTTTTGTTGCTTTTATTTATTTCCTTTTTTTGGCCATTGTTTGCATGATGCACAACTTAGTAGCCAAGGAAATGGAGGAAAATGAATGTTAGGTTTGGCTGGGCTTATCTCATTTGCATGAAACATGGCAGTGCATAGTCAGTAATTGAGTGGGATACATTCAATTAATTCTGTTGGGCACTGGTCAAACCTGCTAAGTGGCATTGTGAGGTGGTTAACACAGAGACCTTAAGAATGTGATTAGTACATTAGGAATGTCATGTACCTAGTCCTGTGGCAGGTATAATTATAGGGCTGGAGTATACATGGTCCTGGGTTTTAGTACAGAGTGTGCAACCTTTTTTTCAGTGTTGTGAAAGTGCAATTTATAGCAATGAACTGAAAAAATAGGCAAGTGTTATTTCAACATTCTTGTGGAAACAGCTGTGTCTGTAGGACTGACATACACGCAGTCCTAAGGTCTAATACAGGATATTCCATACACTTTTACTGTTGTTCTACTTCCCATTATATTCACCCTCACTTATAACACTTTAGATAGTGGAGTTGATGTGAATTATATGTATGAGGGATGAGACACCATTATTGTATTTTCACATGTATAACTGAGGGTATACTGTAAATTATATATACTTATAAGTATAATTCTGCTATCTGGACTTGCACAACCTTCACAATTACCTAAGACACATATGCAACTGGATCTAGATACAATAACCTTGTCAGGTCACACACATACATGTGTAACAGTTTGAACTGTCACCTGTATTTATGTATGATTCTTGAGTATGCCTGAGCAGCCCTCCATCTGTGGCAAAGATGGAAGAAAATGTTTTATCCCTTATGCCTAGGTTTGAATCCCATCATGTAAAAATCAATTTTCTCATTGTATAAAGGTAAAAACAAATTTTTCAGATCATTATATTTATGCTCCTAATGCATGTCTGCAAACCTAGCTCACCTAACACTTACTTTCCAATTTCCAATATATATTTCCAGGCTACATCAGTAGACACCCCTCAAACTAAGGCCATCTTTCAGATTAACTTTCCAATTTCAATTGTTTAATTCCTTCCTGGTTGTCACTGCTGCTCTCAACTTAACATCACACAAATACAGTTGGCATCGTTGCTCGGGTTTGCACACTACCAGTAAACACAATAATTGGAATTCACATGAAAGCATCAGTTTCCATTGCTCTAGTCGAGCTGGTAGACATGGCTGGCATTAGAGGGGAAGGTGCCAGGTTTAGGGCACAGAGGTGGAGTGTCCAGACATCCAGGATATTTACTGGATTCCTGGTAAAGTACCACAGCCAAAGACTTCTGCAGGGGGACTATTCTGGTTCCCAGTACGTGTCTGATGTGTGGAAAAGTTTGGCCCAGGTTGCATACAGTGCCACTGGTATCCCACACACTGGAGAGCAATGTAGGCATCATTTTGACCTACACAGGAGGAAAAAGGGATACTGTTAATAAGATTCTTCTTAATCACATTCAGAATATGCGGTATGGAGCTGACAAAATACTGTTATACCTTTTCAAGTTCAGTAATCCTATGTACAGATATATCCCAAAGTAATATCCTCTTTTCTGTGTTCTCCACATAAACAAGTCTCCTCACCTTCAGTGTCATTATGTACATGGTTGCCTTTTTCTGTTGTAGATTCAGGGTTGTTAGCACTGTGAAGAGGCAAATCAAGTGTGAACTTATTAGAATTGCTGAATCCCAAATAAACTGGCTCTGTGTAGCAGATGTAAATATAGTGGAGGCACTCCCTCAGTGTTTGTTTTTAATTGGATTGCAGCTGTGAATGATCATCATTTGGAAGAAGGAATATACACCAACACTGCAGGCTGCCCTACATCCAGTGGATGTGTCAGGTGGTTAGACTTACAAAGTGTTAGATGCAAGGTTGGAAATGTAAGTAAGCAGTACACAATTCACAGGTTCTGTTCATAAAAATCCAATCTCCCTTCATTTATTGGCAACTACACATGATATTATTGCCATTTAATATCACCACACATTTTAAAACGTATTATAGAATGGCTTATAGACTGTATGTCTCAGATTACTGGCCAGTTAAGGGAAGAATGACCAACAAACACAGACAGGTAAGGCTGAGCTGTATATTTGCAAGCAATAGTCATTACTGGTTATGTGATCACTTAGTGCACTACATCCAAAAATAATAAGTGCAAACAACAGTTGTATGGTTTCATATTACTATAAATGATGTTGCAGTTGGTTGTATGCAAAATGGTTTCAGTTCCTTTCTGCAAAGTTGTTGTGTGGCAAAGAAGAACAAGGCACCCTTCCTGTGTTCTGAAGACTAATTGGAGTGAGAGTTTGAATAAAGACCTATGTAGAAATATCATGTGTACCAACATTTTCTAGTGTGTATGTCAAAAATTGCTTTTCCTCATTTCAACTACTTGCACCTGTTTTTTTGTTTCTTTTATTTATTTCCTTTTTTTGGCCATTGTTTGCATGATGCACAACTTAGTGCAGTCATGGGAAATGGAGGAAAATGAATGTTAGGTTTGGCTGGGCTTATCTCATTTGCATGAAACATGGCAGTGCATAGTCAGTAATTGAGTGGGATACATTCAATTAATTCTGTTGGGCACTGGTCAAACCTGCTAAGTGGCATTGTGAGGTGGTTAACACAGAGACCTTAAGAATGATTAGTACATTAGGGAATGTCATGTACCTAGTCCTGTGGCAGCAGGTATAATTATAGGGCTGGAGTATACATGGTCCTGGGTTTTAGTACAGAGTGTGCAACCTTTTTTTCAGTGTTGTGAAAGTGCAATTTATAGCAATGAACTGAAAAAATAGGCAAGTGTTATTTCAACATTCTTGTGGAAACAGCTGTGTCTGTAGGACTGACATACACGCAGTCCTAAGGTCTAATACAGGATATTCCATACACTTTTACTGTTGTTCTACTTCCCATTATATTCACCCTCACTTACTTACTTTAGATAGTGGAGTTGATGTGAATTATATGTATGAGGGATGAGACACCATTATTGTATTTTCACATGTATAACTGAGGGTATACTGTGTACTATATTTCTATAAGTATAATTCTGCTATCTGGACTTGCACAACCTTCACAATTACCTAAGACACATATGCAACTGGATCTAGATACAATAACGTAGTGCATACATGTGTAACAGTTTGAACTGTCACCTGTATTTATGTATGATTCTTGAGTATGCCTGAGCAGCCCTCCATCTGTGGCAAAGATGGAAGAAAATGTTTTATCCCTTATGCCTAGGTTTGAATCCCATCATGTAAAAATCAATTTTCTCATTGTATAAAGGTAAAAACAAATTTTTCAGATCATTATATTTATGCTCCTAATGCATGTCTGCAAACCTAGCTCACCTAACACTTACTTTCCAATTTCCAATATATATTTCCAGGCTACATCAGTAGACACCCCCTCAAACTAAGGCCATCTTTTCAAGATTAACTTTCCATTTCGTTTAATTCCTGGTTGTCACTGCTGCTCTCAACTTAACATCACACAAATACAGTTGGCATCGTTGCTCGGGTTTGCACACTACCAGTAAACACAATAATTGGAATTCACATGAAAGCATCAGTTTCCATTGCTCTAGTCGAGCTGGTAGACATGGCTGGCATTAGAAGGTGCCAGGTTTTAGGGCACAGAGGTGGAGTCCAGTTATCAGTTTACTGGTTCTAGTAAATCCACAACAAGACTTCTGCAGAGGACTATTCTGGTTCCCAGTCGTGTCTGATGTGTGGAAAAAGTTTGGCCCAGGTTGCGCCTGAGTGCCACTGGTATCCCACACACACTGGAAACAATATGTTTTGACCTACACAGGAGGAAAAAGGATACTGTGTGTTGATTGGAGGAATTTGACTGCAGACATCCCACAGCTGTGTTAGTATGACAATAAAAGAGAGTAGAGAGCTTGTTGTAAGACCTTGTGAAAGTGAAATATAGGCAAGACTGGTATGCATAATGCTCTTCTGTTCTTTTCCCAGCTGCCACTGAGCATGAGTTCAATCAGCAGGCTCATGTTGCTTGACTGGAGAGACTGAGGGAAGCAAGTGGTATGCATGCAGCAGCAGAAGTGATATTGTAGCATTAAAAGCTAAATAGATTTTTTTGTCTTTTATAGAGTTGTAGCTAACTGAGCATGCATGTCTCAACTGTAAAAGCAAGTATGCATGCATTAGTCTGTAGCACAACTAATTGTAAGAGTCAAATATTAAACTGTAGCCAGAGGTTGTGGGTTCAAATACCACAGTTCACAACTATACAATGTTGTTATTTCTTCAATAATATTTACACTAAATTAAAAACTCTATACCAGTGGCACAAATGCCTATGTCTATATAACTGGAACACACATATATGAAATATATGCACATTTCAAGGATTACTTTCAGCAATCTGTAGTATAGTGTGTATCTGTTAGGATGTATACTTAAATGTAATACTTCAGATAAAAGAGTTGTATAATTGTATTAATGCATTGTATGTCACATATGATGTTACTAATTTTATCTCTTTTTTTTCTCTCACTCCAACCCTTATCTCTCTTTTTTATTTTCTATTATGTGTCATCAAATGTCTGTATGTCATCCATGTGTACCACATCACTAATCCTACACAGCACAGTGAGGTATGTCAGCCCCATGGATCAGCTTGCCCCCACTCCACTGGTTCCAGCACAGATGACCAGCACTTCTGGGAGCCAACTTGGTGACACTGCCTCTCCTGTCCCTGCACTACCTGTGCCCTCAGGTAGTACTTCCCTGGGAGCTAATGCAGTGATATCCTCCGGGAGCAGTGGTGGAGGTGATGGTTTCATCACCTGCAGGGAATTTCCAGGGATGGTGCTTTTGGTTATGCACTGCATCACTAGAGTACACCTACATTGGTTGGAGAAGCTGCTCTCCCTCATGATCCTGTGATGAGGACTGTTTCAAGCACTATGTCCAAATTGTTTTTGGCCATTGTTCCAGTGACTAAGCACTTGAAGCTCAATTGGGATTGATCTGATGGATTAATTCTGGCAGCACTGGTCCTCACCCATTGTGAGGTTACATGGTCCTTTTTTTTAGTTCATCCTGTGGCTATAGGATTTTGTTGAAACCTGGGCCATTTGCTTCACCTGCAACTTAGGGCAAGTCTATATACCTTCATCAGCCTTAGTAATGTGGTCTACTTTAGGAATGTCATGGGTTGTTAAAAAAAAATGCAGGCAAATTATAGGGCTGGATTGTCATGACATTCTTAAATTGGCAGTTGTGTCTATAGGACTTGTATACATTTGTGTCACCTCTATTTGTTGTGACACACCAAACTCATGTTAATATTCCTCACATATTTTCAGTTGTATACAGTGTGTCTGTGGGTTGTTAATAATTATCCTTAGGTCCCTCACATATGCCACCTTACATAGTTACTTGTTCTTGACCTGCTCCTAGGATCTATATTACACTATAATGTTATTTTCACATACAATACTGTCAACCTTACTTGCAACCACAGACATAAAGTATAATTCTGCAATGCCTTATCTTAACACATTCACAATTGACTAGCACATCATGTATTATAAAAAGTATGTAGCTCCTACTATCAATGTAAAAGTAATGCAACAATGCTTAATTGGATGCTGCTATTTGAACACACAAGCACACATACTGTAAAAGTATCAATGTGTCATTATCACTGTTTACAATGTGAGTCAGCAAAGCACAGCTCTACATATGTTTGAATTATAAGTACATGTTGTTCAAAACTTGATAATGCATATATTTACACCTTAAACACTAGATTTAAAAAGACAGCAGGTGTGTGCCATAGACTCAATACTAACTATCAGACTGTTTGCAATGGGCCTCGCATTTATGCACTGCTTAACTACACGCAAACATAGAAAGTATTGAAAATGTGTATCTTGCATATGCAAACACTTTGCCAACTGTCACACAAACCCACTGCTCTATGGAAAAGTAAATATTATTATGTATTACTGCTTACTGTCCATTTTCTGTCTATGACATAAAATTACATGTGGAAACATAACAAACTGAAGGCTCTATCTAAAGATATGTCACATATTTACAATACAGCCATGTGTTGCCACCTTGCAAGCACTGCAACCGTGGTGTCTCACTACTTTTTCCATGTATATATTACCTACATTGCAGAAATTAATATCAAATGTTGGGTGGAATATAATTCACATCAATCTGGTAACATGCAGAACTAGAACTATTGACTCATAAGCCTAAAAAGCCTTATCTGTAAGGCTAAGGAAGGAATCAGCATGGACTTTATCCACAAGGACATAGGTGACCTTCAACACACTTGACCTGACCCATTTTGGTTTTGTCAAGGGTAGATCTTGCTTATTAAACTTAATGGACTTCTTTGATACTGACCCCAAAGACTTGGATGAGAGATAACATGACATCCCACCTATATTGATTTATCCAAGCCCTTTGACACTCCCTCCCCCATTCAGGTATCATAAAGAAAACCTCCCATCTAGTAATTAGCCCATGCATTACTTTTATGGATAGCCAACTGACTCACCAAAAGAACACACATTGTCAAAGTTGGGGACTGCACCTCCACTATTAAACCACTTACCAGTGGAATATCACAAGGATCAGTGTTGGGCCCTCAGCTGTTTGGAAACTATTTCTTTGATGTTCAGGCAAAGGTAGATGGCCTGTGGCTTACCAAATTTGCAGATGACTGTCAACTGGACAAAGTCATATAGAGTCCCCCAACTAAGTTAAAATATTATAGAAGAGGCTGACACAGACAAATGATTGGTGCCAATCTCACAGACTCAACCTTAAGGCAAAAAATGCCTCATGTCTCCTTTGGCAATGAAGTACCCTTGCTAACTATGATATACATAGCATTCCTCTAAGCTCAAACACAGAGTTGCGAGACTTGGGAACACATGTTGATAGCAGTCTACACTTCAATCACTATGTGTCTAAAGCGGTGAGACACACATTCTAAATTGTGCACTTCATAAATAAGGCCATCACATCCAAGACTGGGGAGGTCACAGCTCTGCTGTACTCTACCTTTATCAGACCACTAATTGAGTACAGTGCTCCCATCTGTCTGTACCTCACCAAACACCTGCAGTAACTGGAGAAAATACCAAGGTTTGTGACTGGGAGAATCCAGGGCCTCCAAAACATGACATACATAGAAAGACTGAAAGTCCTGTCATTGTACTCAATATCATGCAGGCTGCTGAGAGGTGGCCTATGGCTGGCCTATAGAGCAGTCTCAGATCCTGCACTACTGGAAATGCTGGACATCTGCAAATCAAATGGGACACGAATAACATGCTACAGGGATCTCAACCTAGCCTGTGATATAAACAGAACATGCAGGGCAGATGGAGATATCTCCCGATTGCCACTCCTCTGTAATAGGCTCCCACTGCAAGTGAAGCAGTGCTCCTCGATGACCATATTCAAGTCCAACCTCCAAAACTGAATGGGTAATTGTAAATTTACTCTTGGGGTGGAACATATGTACCTCAGTCTCTCCAATCAAGGAGAAATATGTATCCTGAAGTTACTGCTCCAATCCCATGGATTGATAGTATTTCAATACTTGCACATGCCTAAACATTCATTTCATGCAAGTCTTCCAATGTCTTCTCTCATGCCCTGCTGATGTCATCCAATATAAGTTTACATGCAGACTTGTAAAAGTCAGACTTGTGCTGTGTTTCTGGCATAAAGTACTGAGTTCTCTAGTCTGTGTACTTAGATAGGTAGAGCTTCTAGTCTCACTGCAGTCAACTGTGTGTGTGTTTACTCTTGCTTGACATTACAGAGAGTTTTTTACACCAGCATAAAGGACACTGTTATTATCATATTCTCTTCAAAATACACTGTTGTTGTCATCAGCAAAGTGCTGTCTGAGACACTCCAATCCAGACTTAAGCTGTCGCGCTTGCCTTAAATACAGAGGTCTGTTTTAGATAGGTAGAGGTTTTATTCTCTGCAGTCAGCTGTATGCGTGTGTGTGTGTGTGTGTGTGTGTGTGTGTGTGTGTGTGTGTGTATTTGTGCTATTACCTGACATTACAGAGAGCATTTTACACCAGCATGTTATTACATTATTCTTCTCACAGATGTCATTAGCTGTAAAGTGTTGTCTGAGACACTCCAAGTCAGGTTTGATCTGTGGTGCTTGCCTTAAATGCAGAGGTCTGTAGTCTGTGTACTTAGATTAGTAGGGGTTCTATTCTCATTGCAGTCAACTTTGTATATGTGTGTTTGAGCTCTTCCTTGACATTACAGAGAGTCTTTTACACCAGCATGTGGGACACTGTTATTACCATATTCTACTCAATAGACTGCTGATGCCATCAGCTATATCTGATTTGTGGATATGCAATATTCTCACCAGGGCAGGGTCAGAGACTGGCCTGGAGACTTGGCAGAAGTCACCTCATCCTATACAATACAGATTATAGTGACATGGCTTTCAGTCTATCTGCATACATCATGACATGATTTGTAGACCCTGTGTTTTCTTGGTGAGAAACTGCTGTGATTTCTACAGTTGCTGCATGTGTCTGGTGAGGTACATGCAAAAGAGAACATTATACTCTGCTAGTATTCCGATGAGGCTCGAGTACAGTGCTGTCATACAATCCTAAGATCTGAATATGATGGCGTGACTTATGATGTGCACAACATAGGCTTCAATACCAGTGTAGACACTTGGTGGCTGAAGTTCAGAATGCTATCTACATGTGTTCCCAGTGCTTGCGTCACTGGGTTTCAGCATAGCAGGGCTGCCGTCAATGTTGTAATTAGCATGGAATTCCACTTTTCAGAAGGACAAAATAAATTCTCATTTCTGCATTTATTTGCAGATTGTATGGCTTTGTCACCAATAATTTGTCTGTGTTAGCCCCTCCTGTAGTATGTTAACATCATTGATGGACTCAATGATTGCACCTAAAATGCAAGAATCAGTAAACTTGGTAAGTCAAAGGCCATATACCTTAGCCTGAACTGCTGATAAATAGATTCCAAACAGTAAATGGCCAAGCACAGATCCCTGAGCACACCAGTGGTGTCAATTCTACTGGTGTAGGTTGATTCACCAAATTTAATGGCATGTGTTCTGTTGGTGAGCTAATTGGTTACCCACATAGTGATGTAAGGGTTAATCTCCAGCTGGGAGAGTTTCTCAATGATACCTGTGTGGGGGATTGTGTCAAAATCCTAGACCAGATCAAGATAGACAGTATGCACTATCTTACCTTCATCCGGGCCTATCACACAAAATCAATGGGTTGTGACAACATCACAGATTGCCTATGGCGTGACTCAGTGCATACACCTTCCTGATATGGTTGAATGTATACTTCAACACATCCTCCACGTGGGCTATGTTCCCATAGAAGGGTGTACATCAACATGCATCCATCTGAGTTGTAGGGGACAACACCTGATGCATGCATGTATAGACACATCCTGACTCTCCTCAACTGTGAGATTGAACAACATGTCATCATGGACCTTTTCTAAATGGACACTAGTAATATCCCGGCTGTTTGCAACAGACCTGTATGAGTTGTTAATGCTACATCATGTCTGTTACATATGATAGATGTCCTCAAAGAGGTCATCAAGGGCATGCATGATGACAACTCTGTCATTCTGTTGAACTTGACCAGGTCAAGACATTTGACACATATCCACACTGAGGTATTCAATCAACACTGTCAGATGTGGCCATAAACAGCTGTATCACCAAGTGGGTAGTCCAGTGGATCACATACGTGGCATCTAACTATGTTGACATGTGTGAAGTGACCTATTTCTCGGGTCCATTGATCAGGTCCACACATGAGGGCTGTGTGCTAGGCCCTTTCCTTTCCATTATTTAAGTGATGGACATTACAGGTAACACACAAATCTATTATCAAACAGCTGCCTGAAGGACTACAGATTATGGGCAATCATTGACTCCAATATAATCCTGTATAATACAGATAGTATCAACACACACCAAAGATTTCTGCCAACACCATGACAACACCTGCAGTGACAAGAAAACATGGGGGGATTTGTTACATCAGGAAAACAAACATACAACCCAAGTATAGTGTGGACATCACAACCTATAATCAGACTAGTAGGTATGTTACCTGTGTTCTGGGGTAAATGGTAGGTGGAATATCCACCAGCATAAAGTCACAGTGCTGACTACTCCCTTGCATGTAACATGAGTATGTGAAGGACATCCACATCAGAGGCCATAATACCTCAATGGTTCCCAGCCTTCATTACACCAACTGAGTACAATGCATCCTTCCTCATGTACCTCCCTACACATCTTCTACTGATGTGTAACTGAAGTGTACCACCTTTGTCACAGTGAGCTGTCACACAGCATATTGGCCATACCTAGGTATTCTTTTTGAGGCATAAACATTACTGTCTGATGGCGTCAAACCCCCATCAAGTTGTTACACCAGATGCATGAGTGCTACCTGTTCTGTTGAAGCACGTGGTACATACATAGGTGTTTGACAACATTAATGGCATGGAAAACATTTATAACACTGTGGATTGTGCTACACTCATACTCAGGCAAATCAGTTTGCACAGCTTCACAATATTCAACCTATCCCAATTGTATGTCAGATCCCTGATAGATGTCCTTTGCATTATTCATGTAAGGATGGTTATCTCAAGCAGACATGCTCCCCATTGTTATGCCACCTTGTGTGACAGTTACATAATACACATTTTCACTGTGCAGTATCTACTACATCATATTAATATGTGATTGGTGTTGCTACTACAACCATCTTCCATTGATGTGCCCTCATCTGCTGTACATTAGGTTGTGTCACCTGCTCTCTTTCCTTGTGTTCATTCCTACAATTCATCTCTGTGTCCCTATTCAATACACACACTTCCCCTGAGTGTTTATTTTACATGGCAGTCCATGTATCCTTACAGATCATTTACACAAATTCAGTACAGAATGCCAGAAATGGGATTTCACAATACTCTGCACTGTAGATACACTGTCCTATACTGTGTTTGGACCATATACTTAACATTCATACCTCTTAGCTTTGCCCATATTTTCAGAGAATGTCCAGATGTGTTCCTCATCAAATTTGTGTCTTTCTGTCATATCACTGTTATGATCTCCGAACTGATGTGACTCAATATTACATACATTTGAGTTTCAGACTTCAAATCCTTCAGAACATGTGTCTTAACACAAACCCTGGTTATTCTAGCACATTTCTATAGGGCAAATATGTCTCTGTTTCTGGGTCATTGTCCCCCCTCCATTTTGTTGGCCTTTGTCCAGATATCTTACACTAAGAGATTGAGAGGTATCTGTGAAATCTTGGTGATCACTGTGCATTCTGCACAAAACTGCAGACCATCAGTGCCCAGATTTAAACAGGAGTGCTATCTGTGTTCACTTACACAGTTTCCTGGCCA
This sequence comes from Protopterus annectens, assembly GCF_019279795.1. Taxonomy (NCBI): domain Eukaryota; kingdom Metazoa; phylum Chordata; order Ceratodontiformes; family Protopteridae; genus Protopterus; species Protopterus annectens. The sequence continues at coordinate 1,394,953,450 of NC_056746.1, forward strand.
GCAACACTGTTGCCGGCCATGAAACCTTGCTTATTTATGTTTAAATGCGGTGCGCGACATGAATATGTAATGAGCACTTCTGCTCATTGTGCATTACCATGCATACATGTAAACTACGTGAAGGCTTCACACAAAGCCTATACGGAGTTTATTGAATCCTGTGGTATGTTTTTTCTGTTATTATTTATTTATTACGTTTGTTAACCAAGAAAGTCCAACTGGGCCAACAAGCCCTTTTTTAGTGGAGGCCTAGGAAGGAGGCCTGGGGAAAAAGCTAAACCAGAAATTATAACAGTAGTACATATGCAACATACAGAGAACTCAGATAACATTTAGTAGCATTATGTACTAAGTTTGGATGAATAAAGCAAATAATTATGAAATAAGAAAGTATATTTTTCAGCGGGTCTATATTATAAACTTCAAAGCGCTAACACTCTTTTATCGAGCTTTAAACATCGAAACCACTAAATAGTGAAAACACAGAACAGCGATTTTTTTCCCAGAGAAAAAAAATTCTCTGCAATGCAAAAAACAAAAAACAACCCCCCCCCAAAACAAATGCAAACACAAAATAAAGCTGTACCCCCCACACCCCCGTACTTAAATATACCAACTCTGAGATTGCACCACAGTGGAGGAAATGGCAAAGTCCCAAAAATGCCCAGTGATTTTTTTACCCCTGGAAAAAAAATCGCTGTTCTGTGTCTTTGCTATTTAGTCGTTTTGATGTTTACAGCTCAATAAAAGATTGTTCGCTCTTTTAAGCTTTTGAGCTTATGATATAGACCCTTTTTCAGCAACATAATCTGGATTGGGTGCAGTATCAGATATAATTATATAGATTTTGCCATAAGAAGAGTAGAAGACAGAAAAACAAGAGAGGAAAGTCACTGACATGTATGTGCACATAGAAGAGGTAAATTAGCAATAATTTAGCATGAGAAATTTAGGGGCATAACAGCTTTAATTTATCTTTGAAGATATGTGCACTGTTGGGGAGTCTGATTGGAAGGTGGGATTGCTATAAACTTGATTTACCATATTTCACCTGCTGATGTGCTAAAGTAGTTCTAAAAATCAACATTTTCAGAAACAAATGTAGGGAGTATTTTGAATTCTGTATTTAAGAGTCCTGCTGAGTTATTCACTTTAGTAGGACAATTTTCTTGTGTTTGCCAGTTATATTTATGACTTATCTTGTAAGTTTTCCAGCTATGAAGGTCTTTATATCACTGTGATAAACTAATCAGTTTTGTAGACTGCTATTCTTTATTTCTGTGATTTACGGCTGTTCATTTTTCTACAGTGGCTTTGTTTCATGTATGGAAAAAAACTCACAAACATCTTCATGGCATCCCAAAACTGATATAACTGAGATCAACACTACTTCTGGATACTACAAAACCTGTGTCAGGAAAACCCTGAAACATTTATTTTTTGAAGAAGAGCTCTGAAATCTAATTTTACCCCTTGCCTTGAGGTACAACTTTCTTAGAGTTAATTACATTAAGTCTTGGAGTGCAGGTTTGCTTGCCCCTACAGAAAACAAATGTGATGTAAAAAAAGGAGTAAATATTTAGTGAATTGGCTTTTAAGGAATTGCTCTAGATCACTTCTAGATACATGTTTTTTCTGAATCACATCAGATGCCTAAGTTTATATGTCTGAATTAAGCCTAGAAATTATGTTGTGCAGAGATGATTAACATTATGAACAACATCTAAAAGCATATAATGAATAAAAAAAAATGCAAACCCCTCCACCAAAGCAACTACAGTCACAAATTAAGAAATAAAATGGGCATTGATTAATCAAAAAACACAGCTCCAGCTAATACTGATGCACTGTTGTAGCTGTGATTTCATAACTTTACCCTCCCAGAGACCCAGAAGAGTAGTCCTCTTGTTACACTTGGTGTTAGCCAAGAGAACAGCTAACAATCTTAACTTTACGTGAGGTCTCAATGAGGAGTCAAAAAATACAGCTAAAGACTTCCGTAATCCTAACACTGATAGTCTTAGATGAACGTCATTTTTATTCCTCAGCTTGGAGTAGGAGATAAAATTCAAAGACTGAGAAGCTAAATACTTTGGTCTTTCTGGTAACAGTAAGACATAACAAAAACAAACATGATGAGCTAGAGTTACGGACCAGAACCTAAAACTATTTTATCTTTTTTTTCTGTACATGGTATATTATGCTATATCTGAATGGCACCCATAGATGTGTAAATTAGAGAAAAAGCCTCAAAAAAGTGATAAACCAGAGGGGACATGCTTTTCTTAGCAGTTAAGCAGTAGATGTTTCTCAGTATGTAATTTTGGTGAAGTCACTAAATATTATTTTCTGAAACATTTTTCTAGTGCAATGAATGGAGATAACCATCTATATACTGTTATTCATTCATAGTTTGCTGCACTGACTGTATCTCACTGGTAAAACCAGTTCTGCGGTCATGTGACTGCATCTCGGTACATGCACCTGGGGAATTAAAATATTGTTTTGTCTTACAGCTTTTTTGTGCAGATGTATGACCACAAATGCCAGGAATTAATCATAAAACTTTGTACAGCAAGTCTTGGCAGGACAATTGATCTGCACTGCATGTCATTTGCATGATGTGTCAAAACAGTATATTTATGCATGAATAAAAAATTACAAACAACACCTCCACATGCATGCAGACATGCACACTCACACACACACCTGCATGTATATATACATACACACACACTCATATGTATGCATACATATACAGAGTCACACACCCATACACACACACACACACACACACACACACACACACACACACACACACACGTGAGCACACATATTCTTTCTCTGCCAGAATGTCATGGTATTGCAGCTGGCTATCTCAGAATGGATCTGGTTGTGTTTCAGTTTTTGAATTAGATTTTTACTTACTTGAACTAGAATATGCATGCAGCTGTTCTGTGACAATGGCAGTATCAGCAGTGGCGGCTGGTGACTTCAAATCAAAGGGGGGCTGCAGGAGACAGCTGAATGGGTGGGATCAATGGGAAGGGGTGTGGCCAACTTAGAAAGGGGAGGGGCTATGCTCAAAACCACAAAAACTAACTAAATACACTGCCCTGGGTGCCAAACTGTCATTATGAGAGTCCAATCAAGACAAAATGAAGTGCAGAAGAATAAAAATATTTCAATGCATTGGCTGCATGACAGCTTACTTAATATCTAGATGGAAACAAAAAGGTTGTGAGGCATGAAAAAATAAATTACTTTTTAAATACATTAATGGAATACCAGTCAAAATCAAGTATAAGAAAAACAAGCAACAATCAACTCAAACCACTTTTTGCACTGCAGTTCTAATTATAGTTTATATTCAGCTTTATTAAAGTACCAAGTAACATGCCGAAAGTAGAAATGTCTGATGCCCCCACTTGTAAAAATGTTTCTTATCCAAAAAAAGACCTGCTACTTGACAACTATCTACTTGTTTCATGGGGAAAACATGATCAAAGTAAAAAATGAAAAGCAAACAAGAAATAAGCTTAAGATACATTGCTTAAAAGGATTACTGTACAGGTTATCGACCACATGATTGGCATTCTGTTTAGTTTACAGGTAAAGCCTGCAGAGATGACTGGAAGTCTCCAAGTGTAATGAGCTTCTTATAATGTAATCCTGTCCTTTATTACAAATGCTATCATGTGCATTTCAATACCGAGCCTTATACATTATCTAGTTAAGTATTCTCTACATGGCAACAACAGAAAGGCTTTCAATGTTGGCAATTCTTTAACAGTATGCTTATTAAAGCTTACTTGCATCTTACGATCTCAGCCAAGCTTACCTGATGGTCATTAAAGTATTGCTACTTAAACACAGAGCAACAAGCCCTTTGAGTAATAAGCATGAATCACAGTACAAAAAATATGACAGAAACCAGACCACTCTGCAAAAATCAAGGACAGATGAAAAGCCACTCTAGTACTTGTGTCTACCTTGGATGGGGGGGTAATACTCTGCACATTTACACTGCATAACTACTCCTTGCCTTGCTTCGACACATCCAGAGTCACTACATGGGGGAGTGGGGTGCAACAAGTATGTCACAATTTGAAATGTCTCTGGCTGACTGTGATGGCCCTGACACATTTGTCATAACTCTCAACCTCAGAGCAAGAAATCTGGTCAAAGCCATACAAAGAAGTGAGACAAAGGCCCAAAAATAAGAACATCTTTTTAAAATATTGCTCTTATAAACTTAGAAAGATAATAGGTCTTGCATTAGTATGAATTTTCTGAATGGTATGAAATCTGAAACTCAAATGTCTCATTATTTTCTAACTTCAGTCTTTAATGATTTGTCACTAATTTGCCAAAAAAAAACACGCAATTTTATGAAAAATGAACCAAAAATGTGATGTAAAAATATAAAATAGCCACACAATACAGCTGGGAACCTGTCAAAGAAGGGACACTTTAATATTAGTACTGTTAACTTAGAGTAGCTGACAAAATAAAATAATCTACATGCATTTCTGAAATAAAAGTAATCTATAACTCTGATTATTACAGTTATTTCTTAATTGTAAACCCTCCATGTTTTCTTCCAAAATTACTATTTTGCGGAGGGATTATTAGGGGAAGAGCAACATTCTCAGCCAAAATCAGGGACAGTTGAGAGGTTTGGCTATGCCTAGTTCTATAAAGCAATTTATTTGCATGATGTACCTCTCAACCTGTTAATGCAATAAATTTGGACAAGGCCAAATATATTGGGGGAACATATAAACAGTACTAAAAATTGCTCTTGTATAAACTGAGACAGTTGATAGAACATGTCTTACTTTAGCATGCATTTTTCTGAAGGTTAAGAAGTCTGAAACTCAGTGTATTATTTAGTGACTTCATTCCTAAATGATTTTGCCAGAAAACCACAAATTTTATGAGGAACAGACCAAAAATAAGAAGCAAAAATCTATTCATTCTTTGAAAATCTGGACAGTTGGGAGGTATAGTTCAGCTGGGGCTCTCTTTAAGTTTGCCGCCCTTCCCCCTCACAAAATCATGGAGCCTCCCCCTGCAGCCATTCCAATGATCCATTACTTGGCTATTTCACTCCATTTGCCATAAACACTAATGTGCATACTGATTTACTTCTATGATGATTTGGACTTCATTTGAAAGTTTTATTTCGCATTTTACAGCACAAACACTAAGACATCTGCTAAACAAACTTAGCATTAAAACTTCTCTGCCCTTGAAACTCACATTCATTGAAACAGCATTGAAACCCACATTCAAAGAAAATACATTTTACCAGTGGCAGATAAAGATTAATTCTGGGCTGTTTTCAAATCATAGGCCTCTTGCATATGAAACATACATGTGCTCTTTGATACACCTTCCTATTGTTTTGAACATTTTTCCAGTAAACAATGAAACAAAACGCATGCACCAATAATGATAAAACTGCCCATTTCAGAACATTTCCATCATAAGTCTACTCAAACTTCTACAGTCTGCCATTATCAGTAAATATGCACAATCTCTGAAGTAAAAAAGTCATCTAAATAATTCCACATTAAATAAATCTGTAACTAATGAAGAGGTTGCTGCTAGCAAACACCTTTATATTTCATGGTTTCATCGAAAAATTAAGTGTCTGATGCCCCTGAGGAATAAATTGCCTATATTACATTAAAAATGATAAGCTAGTAATATTGCAATAGGAAATGGATGGCAAACTGATAACAGGTGCATCTTGACTTTTTCAGTATGGCAGCATTCACCCCTTGTGGGAGTAGAACCAACAACCTTCTGCATTAAAAGCAAGTACACAACCTGTTGTGCTATTAACAATGTAAGTTGACTTAGCACAAGCAGCACTAAACTTCTCTTCCTCTGCAGATCTCAGCTCCTTGGAAAATCTACTCAATACTCAACTGCATCTCAACTTCACAGCACAATAAATCTGGAAAAAGCCAAGTTTATTGGGGGGGGGGGGTTCAAATGGCCAAAAACCAGGGACACATTAAACATTGCTTGTATAATCTTGGAAAGTTGCTAGAATAAAATGCTGCGTTACCACCATACATTTTACTGCCAAGGTCCCTGTGCAAAAGAGTCAGAGCAACATACCACTATGCCAAATGAGCTGCTTTGTGAAAGAAAAATGCTGTGTTACCACCATACATTTTACTGCCAAGGTCCCTGTGCAAAACAGTCAGAGCAACATACCACTACGCCAAATCGGCTGCTTTGTGAAAGAGAGGAAGACTGAAACTTAAATGGCTATCATTTAATGAATTCAGTTCTCACCATAGCAGTCAACCTCTTAGCACAAAACACCTGGACAAACCCAGTAATGATGGAATACAGCCCTCAAACATATTCAGTGAATTCAGTTCTTGCCATAGCTGTCAACCTTAGCACAAAAACTGGACAAAGCCAATATTGGGGTAATACAGTCCCACAAATAAGGACAAATTTCAAATATTCATCTTAGAAAATTGCTAGAATAAAAGGTTGTGTAAAAGGTTGTGTTACTATGCATTTTCTGAAGAATATGAAGTCTGAAATTCAATGTCAATTTTACTTCTGACGGAACAAAAAATATTTTCAGCAGAGGCCCAGGGAGAAATACTGCAGACACATGTCTTTGTAAAATGGCAGGACATCAGAGCAAATTCACACAAACACAGGGATAAGATGCAGACTCCACACAGAAGGAACCCCAGCCAAGAATCAAACCAGAAAACCTATAGCTGCGAGGCAACAATGCTACCACTGCACCATCAAATATGCAAAGAATAAAACATTCAGAAACCTGAAGCCTGAAATTCAAATGCCTGTCAATTTTATTTAACATTTGTTAATCAGGACAATCTGACTTGGAACAAAAAAACAATTTTCAGCAGAGGCCCAGGAAGAAATAATGCAGACATGTCTTTGTAACACGGGAGGACACAAAAGCAAACCCACATAAACACAGGGAGAAGATGCAGACCCCACACAGAAGGCACGCCAGTCAAGAATCAAACCTGAGAACCTGCTGCTGTGTGGCAACAATGCTACCACTGCTCCATCAAATATCAAGCATTGCAATATTTAGAAACCACAGATATTATGAGGAACAAATCAGATCACATATGAGGCAAAAATCTGCAATTTTTTTTACAAATGGGGGTGGGTAGGGAATTCAGGTCCTTAACACCTGCATACAAGGTACAGGGTTCAAGCCTGAGTATCTCTACCCACCACCATTTGCTCTCTCTAGCCACCAGTATATAGTAACTGGGGCATTAGACACACACACACACACACACACACACACACACACACACACACACACACACACGCTGATCGAGAGACAGTCAAATTCACCCACATACACATTCACCCCCCATAAAAAACACTCGGACCCACATATACAAACACATATATCACATCTTGTGTTAGATCTGTTTTTTCTATTGACTGGTATATTGACACCTTGCTGTGGAATGCTGAGTATCCAATTTGGATCATTCATATTCCAAACCCATTATTTATACATACTTAATCCCCATCAGGACACACTGTACAATTTCTAACACACTATTTATCACAGCACGGTCACTTTATCATTCTTTTCAAATAGTCCCTATTGTCATTCTACAGCATTCAGGCAACTGAGATCTTTGATATATACTGTGCAAAAAATGGAGACAAATGAGAGTCCATAGTATTGCTCTCAATAAGACAGCACTGTGATAACATTTATATGCCTGTTATTCCAACAGCTAAACAATGGACTCATACTAGTGGAAAATGTTTCATTTAAAATAATGCAGTTTATACATTTTAAATCAAAACTGTGTGTATATGTACATGGAATTTTTCTGTACAATTAAAATATTTCTCTGGTACATGATTAAATGTCTAATGTACATAATGTTTTTATTTCTGGACCCCAACCTGTAAATGGGTTTTGCCCAGTAAGGGCAGAAATAAACAAACAAATTAGTAGATAAATAAATAAAAAAATATGATATATCCACAAAAGCTTGTCAACGGTTAAGCAAAATGTTTTCTGTTAGACAGCCCACCCTCATTAACAGATGCAGTTCAACATGTAATAAAAGAGATTTTATTCTGTTGGGTATCTGACATTGATAGATCAGCATAAAAAATACTACACATACCACCAAGAAGAAAACTCTCTGTACTCTAGTTCTTCTATCTTCTTCTACTTCTTCAGTTCTTCTTCAGCTCAGCACAGCTATTAGCTGACAAAATATAGGCAGCCAAAAAAAAAAAAATAGAAATCCAATGGCAAATGATAATAAATCCTTCACTTGTGTCTGTGATTGACTCACGAATCAGTCCACAACCGAAACTGGCTGCAACTGTTTGATTCTCGCTCTTTTCCCAGCACATAAAGCCCGGGAAGAGAGCGACAACCAATCAGCAGCCATTTAGCCCAAGCACGTCATGTACGTGCCTGCGGACGTGGCAGTCCGAACCCCTTCCAATTCTATGCAGTTCCAAACTGCATAGACTGCTGGGCATCACACTGATGCCTTAATTGCCTCTCCGGACTGCAGCAGAAAGAAAAAAAAAAAAAAACTCCGCAACCCGAACTGGTCAAAGTGCGCATGTGCGTACTCGCCGAGTCAGTCGGCAACAGAGAAACTTGAAAGACGCGAGTAAGTCAAGTCAGACAGTAAAAAAAAAAAATAATTAAACTAAAAATACTTTTTCTTGCTGCTTGCTGAGGGGGCTGCAGTCCGGCAGTCCGATGCCACGAGCCGCCCCTGAGTATCAGCATCTCTTCACATCAGAGATGAAGATCTAGAGTTATGGTTTTGTTGTGGATACATGCATAACTCTCAACCTTCCATCTCCAAAATGAGGAACACTAACCCTGTTAATGTGGAACAAATTAGCAAAATGTGGATCATATATTAACAGCTTACTAACAGCTTCAACTAGGAAGGTCATAGGATGGTTAAAATCTGTTGGTTTTAGTTATAAAAAAGATCTTTTAATGAATTAATATGATTAATTTCTATTTATCATGGATATCAGTTAAAAATTCCTAACACTGTATGTGTGGCAGGCCCTTTCAATGTGGAAATGTGAGGAACAGGATCTTTTTAAGACCCCAAATACAGTATGTTCCTCGTAAGTAGGAACAATTGAGAGGTATGGAATTTGGATACATATGGGTTGCCTGCTGGGTGAGAACATTTTGGTGAATGTTTGGGAGTGACGCAGATGTGCAGTGACGTATTATTGCCTCCTCTGGTGGCAGAAGGAACTGCACTGTTGGTAGCTGACATTGGGTCTTCGTATAGGATACTAGCTGGTTACCCACTATGGTAAGATGCAGTGAATAGTCTATCCCACTTGAAATCAGTAAGGATGGATTTGTTTTGGAAAATATTAAGAAACTTACAAATCAGGACATACCTAAAGGCAGCTAAAATGGGGTAACCCTTCAAACCGTATAAAACTCATACTCTTCCAGTGAGAACTTTCTCTGTATTGTGTGTGTATTTGAAATTTGACTCATCCAGTGAGTGATTCTTTCAATGTTAATAGTGTCCATGTGTTAACAAATAAGGTGAGGGTAGAAGAGTACACCACAGTGATTCAGGTACTGGGCTATAAAACTTAATACTAGGCCCTGAATCCTGTCATCTCCTACTTCATTTTGACTTAGGTTAACAGTTAACTTCCTTGAGCATCCTGGTCTCACCTAGAAAAGCAACTATATTTTGTAAGTATAAGATATTGGCTTCCAAAATAAAATGACACAGAGATGATAAAGGAATGACTAATTGCCTTTCCAAAATGTTTTAAAAAGTACTTGTACTGTAGCTAAACTTCCTGCTGACTCCACTAACTTATAAAGCATTTATGTATTGTTGTGAGTTTGCATGGCATTTATTACTGTAGCAGTACTCTGCTGTTTATTCTGGTGAAAAATGTGTGATCTAAACATTCAAATTCATACTTTATATCATTTGTAATTTCTAAGGCAGGCTCATTCAGTTTTCATGATCCTGTTTTAGAGTTAGTCTGGATGGTATTTAGTGAATGGGAAAACTGGGCTAAGTTAGCACTGAATTTCCTATACTCTAACAGAAAAGCTGTGTGGTCTGTTTATGGGAGTATGTGATATGAATGACAGACATTCAGCTAAAAATAACATTTGGGCATTTTAATATAGAGGGAGATCTTAGCTTTTCACCCCAAATATAAATATATGAAGACATCAGAGTTTTTTTACTGCTTTTGCTCCCACTGCCTGCTGATTATCAATCCCTTCCTGATCAATGGATCCATTCATTCATTTCCAGTCACTGGGGTGAGAGCCAGCAAGAGAGGCCATCATTCAGGCAGCCATCAGGGGTTTCTTACTGGCTCTAACCTCTGCACACTCTCAGCTAAACAGTCAAGGGGGAGGGGGGTCGTGAAATGGCCTGACTGTGGATGCCATCCCACCAGTTCTGTAAAGGATGTTTCTTCCAAGCAGTTTAGACCCCTCCCAGGAGGCACAAGCAATAGTTTTTCTGGTCTTCACCAATAAATTCACAACAAATTTGTGTCCGTGCTATGCCCCCCCAAAGAGACAAGCAGGCCATACTCCTTTGCTCCTCTCCCTCCTTGCCTTGCTTCCCTAGTGCCAGAGCTTCTAATCAAACCTGATTACCTTTGTTGCAGATAGAGCTCTATGCCTGCAAAATGGAGCTAGGCTATAGTGACATCAGAGCTAAATATATTGAGTAGGTGATGGAGGGTGTCACAGTCCCATGTATAGTGGATGTGCTGAGTGCACCCCTTACCAAAACATGCTTTGCTGCTCTTGTATCGAATGGATTTTTTATATTTTTTTTCTTTGAAATGTCCATTTGATACAGTGTTCCATGATTAAATGGCTGAAATTCACTATATGTAAAAACAGACATAATTTAAAACAATTTATAATAAGGCAAATCTTGCATTTCAAAATAAAGTGCATTGGGATTTCAAACAGCATGTCAATTAATATAGGTACAAATACAACTGCGACACCTTAAACAAGTAATTCCCTTCACAGCATTTTAGGACAGCTCTCCTCTACCTGTGCTACAGTATGGTGTTATTACTGAAAGTGTGTTCCAAACACTTCTTTGGGAATCTCACATTTCTTTTGTGGTGATAACTAAGAAGTTTCTCATTGGAGGGCATGAAAGGCAAGCAAACTATGTCACAGGACCCTGCCTGTCTGTCTCCCAAAGTACAAGTTTCTACAGAAGTACAGTTGGGCTGATTTACTGTCTTGCCAAAAAGCACATCAGATCAAAGAGTGAAACAGAAGATGCACTGGAGTAATGCCAGGCTAGCGAAACTGTTGCTGGACATGATTGTGGATTACAGTTAACAAATGAAGCTATTTCACTTGCTTGTTGACTACCATGTACTGGATTAAAAACAATGTTGCTAATTTACAGGACTGACTCTCAATGGCTCAAGCTAATGGCAGACAATCAGCAGATTCCACCATGCTGTGGATAAACTAATATTTCATGTGTGGATAGTCAGGGATGAAGGCAAGCAACTGGCAAACAACAAAATAAGATACATTTTAAACACTTAACTGCCTGGGAGTGTAAATGTTGTGACTGCATGCTGTATAACCAGGTTATCCATCACCGGATCATTATTTAGAGGAAAGTCACAACTTCTGAATGTTGCCAAAGGGTATGCTGAAATACACAGCCGATCTATGCAGAGTTTACCTGCCTTATTTGCAGTTGATCCTGAGTGATTGTAGCATAAGAAGGCCAAGCTGAAGCTCAGAAGAGCAGAGGACAATGGCACAAATATTAATGCAGATATAAATGGATCTGAATGTACAGATGAAATTTAGGGAACCTGAAGGGTTCAGCTGAGACACTATAATTTATTGTGTAATGTAATGCATGTTTTCAAGCATTTTTTTAAATATAACTGAAACTGGGTGATGTATTGTAGTGTCTCTGATTCTACTGTAATAAGTATTTTTAGGCTGAATACACCATAGTTGTCCATGATTGTTTTATCTGAAAGTGGACATGGAGCCCAAAAGACAAATATTTGTGCTGCATTCTTTGACACCAAGGTGTTTAGCTTTATCTGAACTGTGGCAAGAGGTATAAGCAATAGTTTGTTTGTGTCTTTCGGCTTTTCCCGGTTAGGGGTCGCCACAGTGGAACTCCGGTCCGCTAATGATTGATAGTTGATTTTTACGTGCTGAGTTACCAGCCCTGACGCACAACCTTCAATGAAGGTACGCCCATTCATGCATGTCTCCACACAGAGGATGCTCTAGCTGAGAATCGAACCGGACAGCGTCTTACTGTGAGGCGACAACGCTACCGCAGCACCACCACCGCGGTTTAGGTATAAGCAATAGTATTTATCAAAATATGTTTGCTAATAGCAGATCAACTGTTTAATAGTTTTCTCTGCATATTATACATCTCATTAGATAGTTTGTATATTGCTTAATATTTTTGACTTTACAGATATCTCTTAGAAAAACTACTGTGCATTTCACTGTTTCCTCATTCTGTAGACTATGCTTGATTGATTTCTTTATTATGTAAGGTATTTTCTTTTTGATTTTAAAGCTAATGTTCACACTGCCAATTGGCTAGTCCAGCCGCTGTTATTTTTCCGTACTGAGAGAAAACCTATGCAGACACAAGAAGGACATGCAGACTCCACACAGCAGGCGCACCAGTCGAGAATCAAACCAGAGACCCTCTTGTTATGATACTCCGACCCCTTGTGTAAAAGTGAGAAAAGATATTTTGGATGGATGGATGGATTTTCTCTTCACGTGGACATTGTCAGTTATACTGTTTTATATTAACTGTATCCTTTCGTATTGTTGTATTTTATATATTAATAGAGGATTAAAGGAGTATAAGGGTCACCTGTGGCAGTGGGCAAGGGTCTTGGGGTTGGTAGACGGCCGGGGGAACCTGACACCTACTGTATGTAAAAGACAGGTCCATCTTAGCATAGGAGAAACAGCTGTACTTACTTCTGGTTTGAAAAGGTACATCTCAATTATTATATATTTAACTAAGATTGGAGGGGGAAAGTGACAGAAGCAGAGGAGGTCAGAATTAACAATCATAGACCCTTAGCTTTGTGAACTTCACTCACTTAACTACTGACAACTGGGGCAGGATAAATATGGCCAGGCTTGTAAGGGCTCTATGGTTGCTAGCCTAGTAACCTTCTATGAACCTATAAGATGGGAGGTAAGTGAGTAGACAGTATGCAGAAGTAAAAAAAAAAAAAAGAGATACAGGATAACAGAATACTTGGTTAAATACCTAAGAATTAATGTAGAGGAGGTAGGAAAGATCTTAAGACTAATACATTGTATTGTCAACTGGACACAACAAGAGAGGAATATAAGAAACTGGAGGAGAGAATAAAAGATGGAGTAGGAGAAAAAGGGCAATACTTATATGGATCTGAATCTGCCAGGAACATACAAAGCAATTTTAAGCTGCATTATAGAGAAGGAACAGGATTTGACTGAGGTAATGGGCTGTGAGAGGTTTAGCCATCTAATGTAGGCCTGAAGATACAACTCTAGACATGGTCCTATCAAAGCACAAGGTGTCATGGACATCTACTTAAGGTGTTATTAAGCAAAAGTGATTATGCCACTGTGTGGTTTAGAGTAGAGAGTAAAAGGTAAAAATAAGACAGAGACAGTGGTTTGGGATTTTAGTAAATGATATTATGTTGTGCAGGGGTGGTAGCTAGCCGTGAGTTGAGATACTGGGAGCATATTTAAGGACTAAAGAAGGTAGAGGGATGGGTTAGTGATAAGTGTATTTAAGGCTATGGACAAGAGTATGGGAAAAAGGCAAAATGAGAGAAAAGACCAAGATAGGTATATAGGAATGTGAGACTAGCAAACAGGACATAAGATGGAGCATACAAGAGTTGGAAAGGAGTGGGTGGGGAGGCAGTGGTGGCACAGTACAATGAGGCTGTCAAAAAGGCAACAAAGATAGTAAGATCAGCAAAAGCCAGTGCTGAATGGAGTTAGCAGAAGGGATCAAGCAGGGAAGCAAGGACATTTTATGCAATAGCAGAAAGAAGGAAGGGAGGTACAGAATTAAACAAGCTGAACAAAGATGGGAGGAAGATCACAGAAGACTATGAAAAAGCAGAGCTACTGAATGAATACTTTGCTTCAGTCTTCTCAAAGGAAAGCAAAGAGGGATGCCATTTTGGGCAGCCGACAGGGCAGAATGGGAAGAACAGGCAACAGAGTAGTGAGGGAGGAGGTTCCAAGAAAATTTCACAAGGAGGATAAGGCTGTCTCACAAGAGTCCTCCGAAATCTAGTAAGTTTGTTGACAACTCATTGGCTGGTGCGAAAGTGCTAGAGGACTGGGGAACAGCAGTTGTGTTACCCTTGTGCAAGATGGGGGGGGGGGGCAGAAAAAAATCTGAGGAACTGCAGGCCTGTTAACTTAATCACAGTGGCACCAAATATCCTGGAGATTATCTTGAGAGAAAGGCTGGTAGAATTTCTGGAATGCAGCAATATCCAGGGCAGGAATAAATATATGCTCATGGCCAGAAGAAGCTGTCAGTTTATGACTGGGTTTTACAGTCGGGTACCAGTTGCAGTCTATCTGTATTTCACCAAGGCTTTCGATTCTGTTAACACACAGAAGGATGAAAGGGAAACATAGTTTTAAGGTAGGCTCAAGGCAAAGAAAATGAAGTATCTGCATGGATGAACGGTAATACAGGGAGGGTTTTTGTGAGAAGAACAGTGTCAAGAATTAGGTTAATGGCAAGTGCAGTACTACATAGGACTGTCCAGGATAAAGAGCTCTTCAATTTAGTTGTTTCAGTTAGACCTAAGGGAGTAGTAGTCAAGAGTTACCTTATTTGCTTATCATACAAGGACAGGTGCATCAGTGGAAGATGATAAAAATAAGTCTAGCAAAGGATTTGGTAAGGGTGGAGCAATGGGAAATTTGCCATTAAGGTTCAGTGTAAACAAATGCAAAGGACTGTGCTTGGGACACAAGCATCATGTGACACTGGGAAGAGTGGAAAAATGTAATGCAATTTTATGGCAAAAGAGCAAGAAGAGGATTTGGGGGTGTTGATCACACTTGGATCAGAGCACTGGAAACAGAATGAGAGGACAGCGGCAACAGCAAACAGAATTGTTGGGTACATTCTCTGGAAGACAGATTCCAGCGGCTAAGAGATAATATTTCCACTTGACAGAGCACAGGGCAGACCACACCTCAAATATCGCATGGAGTTCTGGACACCATTGCAGAAAAGGACATCAGGCTGCTGGAAGGAATTCAGAGGCAATATACTGGAAAGATGCATGATGTGTCTACTGTAGTAAGGAAATCATTCTACATTGTACAACTTAAATATCATTGTTCCATTGTGCGCAACCCTCATTAAACCCATCATTGAGTACAATGTCTTCTATGGTATGTACATATGCAACTACTGGAGCATCCACGTGAGCTTCTCACAAAAAGAATACATGGTGTAGACAATATGTCCTATGTAGACATCCTCAAAGCCTTGTCCTTTGTGTACAAAAAATCCTCAAAGCCTTGTCCTTGTACACGGTGTCCTACAGAATGCTGAGAGGCAATCTACGTGTAGCTCCCAAATGATCCTCTGATCCAGCCCTTATGGACCTACTGCACATCTACAAAACAAATAGCATCAGAATTTAGGGACTGAAATCTCATCTGCTACCTAAATAATGTTGGAGGAACAGGTATGTTTACCTGCGACTACCTCTTCTCTGGAACAGGCTTCTCATTCATGTACAGCTTGGATGAGTGGGTGGGAAATCATTTATTTACCCTGGTCTGCCACCTATATCCTTGTTAGAAAGAGTAAACTTGTAAATGCTCAATTACCCATATCCAAGCTATACCCCCTAATAAACCTGTCAAATATATTTGGGAAGCACAGCCAGGCTTATAAAGGCCCTTAATGGTTGTTAGCCAAGCAATTACCTATGAACCTATTAGAGCTGCAGATCTTCTCACCATTGACCAGAATAGATAAGGGAACATAATTCTGCTCTACAAGATAATAGCAAGGAGCTATAAAGGGATCATTGTGAACAGGAAGGACAGAGGTGGAAGGATGGGGTACAGGTAGCAAATTGTAGGAAGTAGCTCCTGTCTCCTTGGACCTCTAAATGTAGTTTTTTATAGAAAGGTTTGTGGTCCCAAGGAAGTGAATAACATAATGGGTGGTGGAGAGGGCATCCATAGAGGCATTCAAGTGGACATGGGACAGTGTTAGGGCACTTAAAAAGGTAGACTTGACAGATAGGAGAACAGAAGTTTCTCTGTTCACCTGTGAGAGAGGGGAGCTTTGAGCAGCCTATCTGTCCCTGGAGGAGTGGTTTCAGCCCAGAAATTAGTAGTTTATTGGCCATTTTGGGCTAATTTCTATTTCTTTCACTTCCCTGCTATAAATACTGTATTTGCCCAGTTTTGCACACCGAGCAGTGTCGGTTAGCTAGGGAAAAACTATTCCCAGCTCCACAAAGTCTCCTCTTCAATTTTTCCCTTGGAACTAGACAAACTTTCAACTTAAGCATTCAAGCCATTCCTTTCTCAGCCCGGCACTTGCTCAAAACTTATAGCAAGCATTTATAAACCCTAGCACTAGACCCTCCTGTACTGTACAGAAGGACAAGACTCTCTATTTGACCTTATCAGCCATCCAGTAAAACAGTTCACTGTACCTATCCAGGCATGTCCAAAGGGCAGTTTCAGGTGTACTCTCCGGTCCAACTGGTGAATCTGGGCATTTTGAGGCAATGTTACAACTGCCTCATGTACACAGATAACCCCCCCTCCACATTAATACATGTGAGAGATGCAGTTATACAGCCAAACTAGAGGCTAAGCTCTCTCAACCCAAGACTGGATCAGACAGTCAAGAGGAGAAGGGAAATACTTGCATCACACCACCAGTCTTACATAGACCCATTAAACCAGCACTGGCAAAAACACGCATAAATACATGAAAACATACTTGGGGGCTCTAAATAAAAGTCTGCAAAACCAACAGAGACCTCCAAAGCAAACATCCACGCAACCTCCACCCCCCCAACACAAACCATGAAACACATGCCTCACAAAACCAGTGTGCCATGCAATCACAGCCCTTAAGGCAAAATAACATACCCAACATACTAGTAATAGGTGCACTGACATCCCACTCACTAGGCTGAATAAGAAGAAGGTTACTGTTAGCTGCCTGTTGGGTGCCAGGATCTGCCACATAACACAAGCACTCAAGTCACTCCAGAACAAGTACAAATATGACTCTGTCATTGTCCATGTTGGTGTGAATGACCTGAGCCGTACCTCCCTGGACTACATGAAAAGAGACATGGAAGAGCTCTCTGATCATGTAGCTCAGGCCGGTATGACCCTGAACCTGAGTAGCATCCTGCCCTCACCAAGAATGATACCATGGTATAAAGAGAAAATTCTTGATTTCAACAATTGGCTAAGTTTCTGATGTCATTCAAAGGGGATCCAGTGTCTGTCTGCCTGGGATGACATGCTCAACAAGCCACACTACTTCGCTAGAGACGGCTTGCACCTGTCACCCTTCGGCTTTCAAATACTGGCCAAGGCTCTTGTCACCTCCATAGTGCGTTTTTTAGGCAAGGCTCAAAAGACAAACCCACCGCCATAAATAGCACAAGTAACAAAAAGCTGAGAGTAATGCTACTCAATCCAGAAGTCTAAACCTCAAAATGCACGCACTCGAGGCACTCCTCAGTATGGAGAGAATCGATATATGTGCAGTAACAGAAACCTGGTTTTAAGGCTCCAGAGAGCACCTCAGCACTACCAGGCTACAGCTCATAACATACATTTCGGCCACAGAACCCAAATCAAAATACAAAAGGCGGGGGCATATCCATATTCATCAAGGATACCCACACCTCCAGGTTAGTGGCACAGCATGATGCTTCAGAGATCATCCATGTGCAACTAACAATGGGCAAAACTGCAATTCAAATTCTAGCTTGCTACAGATCACCCACCATGTCCCAGGACCCCCATTCTGCATTTCTGGAAACACTGGGAAACATAAAGGTCCTACCAAACACCCTAATATTGGGTGATTTCAATTACCCAAACATTAACTGGGAGAACTGCTCAAGTACTAACTCACTTGCCCAACTTTTCCTAGAAGTTATAAACTCAAACGCCCTGGTTCAACTGGTCAACACTCCCACCAGAGGTGACAACATATTAGACCTGGTCATCACCTACATGGGCGACCAGTGTTCCACACCAGAGGTCAACCACTTGATGGTTAGATCTGACCATAAACAAATCACTTTGGATAGCCATATTCTGCCCCCATCCCTGGACAAGAAAACCACCGTGAAAAACTTTTCAAAAGCAAAGTTTACGTTACTTATGACCGAGGTGGAAAGTTTCAAAGCCACCATGCTGAAGGATAACACTGTCCAAGCTGCAAAATCCTTTACTAATGCATTCTATGGGCAGCTACAAGAACGCATGGATCGTGCCATCCTCAGCAAAACCAAGACTCACTCCTCCAAGAAAAGGAAACCAGTCTGGTGGACTCCTGCCATAAACAAGCTATGCAATAGAAGGAGGAAACTAGTACAGAAAAGAGTAAAATCCAAAGAAGGGAAGACATCCCTGATCAGTATCAGCAAGAAACTACGATCCCTCATAAAATCATCTAAGGCGAGCTTTGAAAGAAAAATTGCCAAGGACTCCAAAGATAACCACAAGGCTATGTCAAGAATCTAAGTGGCAATGCTCCGATTTGTTCTGAGTTAGTGCAGAATGGCACACAATACACTGAACCGACCAATATCACCAAAATCCTGGCAGACAGGTTCAGCGCAAACTTCACCCCCATCTCACCCCCAAAAGGGCCCATAACCATATCAGAAGAATGTAGAGTCCCTGAAATCACAGACACTCAGGTTAAAACAGCCCTCTCCAAAGCCAAAAACACAGCATCAATGGGACTGAATGGTGCCCCAGGCTGCGTCCTACATGAGCTCAAAGATGAACTAACCCCTCATCTGAACACACTGTTCAAACTCAGCCTCTCCACAGACTACATACCCATAGAGTGGTGCACAGCAATGGTTATTCCGCTCCACAAAGGTGGAGCCACAGCAGACCCTGAAAACTATCGCCCTATAAGCCTGACTAGCTTGGTCTGCAAGGCTATGGACAGCATCATCATGGAACTCATTAACAGAGACATTGGGAACCACCAAATACTTGACCCTATCCAGTTCAGCTTTGTTAAGGGCAGATCATGCCTCCTAAACCTGGTGGACTTCTTTGAGACAGTTACCAAGACTATAGACGAGGGAAAGGTGGTACACATAGCCTACCTAGACCTTGCTAAGGCCTTCAACACCATTCCCCATTCTGGTATTATAGACAAGCTCACCAGCCTGAACATAAAACCCTACGTTACAAGATGGGTTGCCAACTGGCTCATGGCAGAACCCACATGGTGAGAGTTGCGGGAGCTAGGTCCGACTCTAAACAGGTTACAAGTGGCATTTCCCAGGGCTCTGTCCTAGGACCCCTCCTTTTTGGTATATACTTCTCAGAGGTACAGGCAAGCATAGGAGGACTATGGCTGAACAAGTTCACAGACGACTGCAAACTAGGGGCTATAATTGACTCTCTGGCTGACACAGACATCCTCCAAAAGGGTCTCACTGAGACGGATACCTGGTGTCAAAATCATGGCCTCAAGCTAAATGCCAAAAAGTGCATAGTCATCCCCTTTGGAAAAAACAAAGTACCCACAAACTACCACATAGGTGGTATTCCCCCTAAATACGGAAGACGTAATAAGGGATCTGGGGACCCAAGTAGATAGTAATCTGGTTAGAAAATCCTTCTACGTGGCCCACCTAATCACAAAAGGGTTCGCATCCAGATCAAGAGAGGTCATTGTGCCCCTCTACTCATCACTCATCAGTCCCATCATAGAGTGCAATGCCCCATTTGGGATGTACCTCACAAGACACCTGCAACAACTGGAAAGACCACAGAAGTACGTTACCAAGAGAATCACATTCCTCAAACAGATGCCCTATGCAGCTCGACTGAAGAAACTCCAGTTGTAATCGGTTGCATACCACCTACTCAGAGGTAATCTCTGCCTGACATACAAGGCCATGTCCAACCCAGAATTGATGGACATGCTCCACCTAAAGAAAACCTTATCCCCTTGAGCCACACACTCTAGGGCTCTAAATCTCACCACAACAATAAATAGGACGTGCTGGAGGGATAGATTCCTGTCCCAGAGACTTCCCATGCATTGGAACAAGATCCCAATCTACATTAGGCAGAGCTCCTCGCTATCACTCTTCAAAAGAAACCTTGACGAATGGATGGGAAACAGAAAGTTTACCTCGGGGATCACTTCAGTAGCTCTGCTGGACAGAGGCACAGAGAACTAACCTAGGGGGGCGGCGAAAGCCAACACATTCTGGCTAGGCTTATAAATGTCTTCGGGCAGATAGCCTAGTACCAACCTATGAACCTATATATTGTTCCCCTCCATTAAGCAAATATAAATGTAATATAATGTAATATCAAGATTAAAAAAAATACATGGAATATTAATGGCAGAGTCCAAGTGGATGTGAAGTTAATCAACAATAGATCATAGAGGTAGTAAATAGGGATTTCCCTAAATGTGGAAGAAAAAGTTCCCTGTGAACAAGTTTACTATCCAAAAATAAATCTCAAAATAGAGTATAAACTTGAAATAGAAAATAGAGAAAAAAGCAAGTAATCTCCGTGGTATCCCCGAAGTCTCAAAACAACCCACTAAATAAGTATAGTGGGTCCAAAAACAAAACAGTGTAAGAAACTTATCTGTGTGGAAGATTTTCAGTCCATATATCTGTAGTTAATCACTGTATATTAATTAGATCAGACAATAGTAGTAGAAGTAGAAAACTTAAACTTGTCTTAGGTAAAAAAAAAATAAAAAATATATAATTGTACAGAATTACTAAGTATTCAAAAGTAATCCAAGCAAGGCAGGCAGTCTGTTTCCAGTCGAAAATCCTTTATTAAGTACAGACAAGTGATCCAAGTAAAACAAAAATAGAGTAATAGTTTCCTCACAAGCTTTGGGCAGCCGCGGTGGTGCAGCGGTTAGCATTGCCGCCTCACAGCGAGAGGTTCTCCGGTTCAATCCTTGGCTGGGGTGCCTTCTGTGCTGAGTCTGCATGTCCTCCCTGTGGTCGCGTGGGTTTCCTCCGCGTGCTCTGGTTTCCTCCCACATCCCAAAGACATGCTGTAGGTGGATTGGACACTCTAAATTGGCCCTAGGTGTGAGTGCATGCGTGTGTATGCCTTCTGCGGAAGTTTGGGTGCCGGGCTGGCAACTCGGCACAGTAAAACTTCACTGCCAATCATGAGCAGACAGGTGATCCACTGTGGCGACCCCTGACCGGGAAAAGCCAAAAGAAGAAGTTTCCTCACAAGCTTTCTAAATATATATATACTTTTTATCAGGCAAGGGAGTAGTTTATTTTGCTGTAAAACAAAGTGTTATTGATACACATGTTAAATTCACATCCCTTCCCCTATCAGTGTGACATTCAAGCTGGTCCTGCCCTGCTTAGTAGCTGTCATAATAATATAACCCTTATGTACTTTAAATAAAATTTATAATGATGTGGTACCTCTTATTTAACCAGATTATTAAGTAGATTATTAAGTCTGTGTAGAAAATAAAGGAGACAGGGAATAGAAATTCACACTTGAGGCAGCATTTAGCGACATAACTCACCAACACTAAGGATGTTATACATAACAGAATGAAAAATCTATATGCCACTGATTGTTTGGAATCACTTCTCCCTTCATTCCAGGGTTTTGTGCCCACCACACCTTTTTGATGGATGGCAGCTGTGGTGGAGTATTCATTCATATTTGTTAAGGACCACATCAACTCTAAGCAGATTCCTAGAGACTGTTAACTGAACTGACTGAGATCCAAATCAAACTAACAAATCAAAGGTGCAAACTGGTAAGATTTTCCTTCAAAATCAAAGTACAATTAAATGTAAACATCAGAATGTTCAGAGACTTCAAATGTACAAACTTTTTACAATTCTTTGATGGTCTCGGAATTGAAGTTTAACATTATTACCCAATACACTGACACAGCAAGTCCAAACAAAATTGAACATTTAAAAGTAAACCAGTCTGGTGGTCCACATTTATAACAAAAAATACAATAAATCAAAAAGAGTTCTTAAATTGTATAGCAAAAAAAACCAAAACCCTCATATCAAGGTTAACATTCAAAGGTTGTCGAAGGAACTAAAAACACTATAGGGAATTTGAAGGCATCCCTTGAATTTAGACTAGCATCAGAAGTTAAAGGCAATTATAAAACCCTTCTTTACATATGTCAGGAAACTAAGGAATAATACCCATCATTACTCAGAACTTATCCAAAATGGCTCTACCTTGTTGAATCCAGTAGAGATAGTGAACATACTAGTAAACAAATTCAGTCCAAATTTCACTCCAAAACAACTATACAAAGCTCACATATCTCACACAATCTCAGACTCCCAATCATAATCAAAGAACACTTGCTAAAGTTAAAATCCAAAATGATAAATAGATCATTTATGGGAAATGACAATATAACTGGTTGCCTTATAAGCTGTACAAAACACAACCTAGTGAAGTCACTGCTACAACTATTCAACCTGAACCTAGTCACTGGTTTTACCCATGAAGTATTATGCACAGCTGTTGTGGTACCACTTCAGAAAGGTGGACCCACCATTAACCCCAGAATCTATTGCCACATTAGCCTGACTTATCTGCAAAGTCATGGAACATAACACGACTGACCTAATTAACTATGAGATCAAAAACCGTATAAGGCTTTTCTCCCTGCAGTTCAGCTTTGTTAAAGGTAGTCCATTTCTAATAAATCTGGTCAACGTTTTTGAGACAGTAACATAAGTTGTGGACAGTGGACATTCTGTCCATACAGCATATCTCGACTTAGTTAAGGCTTTTGACACCATACCATATTCTAACATAATAAACAAGGTGAATGAGGTCCAACTTGACCTGACATATTTAGGTGGATAGCACATTGGATGATGGATAGAGCTCATGTAGTGAGGTTAGCAGGTGCATACTTAATAAACATGAAGGTGACCAGTAGTGTTCCTTGGGGATATAAAATGAGATCCATACTGTTTGGCATCTACTTCACAGATCTCTAAATTACATATGGTGATCTTTGGCTAGCTAAGTTTGCAGACACCTACAAACTTGATGTCGTCCTTAAGTTCTTCCCTGATATGGAGAAGCTCCAGATGCATATCCACAAGTGGTGCTCAAAAAATGGGTTAAAACTAAATGCTAAAAAGTGCAATATCATCACATTTGGTAAACATTCCCTTCATCCATCTTATAATATAGACAGCACCTTACTTCTAAATGAACATGTGGTGAAAGACATAGGAATAAAAAAAATATCCCTGCTATGACTGGTCTGCTGCTCCTTGAAAATGAAGGTATGGTGTAAGGGTGTGTACTGGCAAGGTGTATATGACTACTGTGTTTTCTAAATAGGGGAGAGTCTTTGAGAAAGTGTGCAAGGTCTGAAGAGGCTTGACATATATTCTAGGTTCTAAATACTTGCTAGAAGCACTGCTTGGTGGACAAAGGACTAGAAAAGCAATTGATGTTTAGAAACTGAGCTTTCAGCTGTCCTGCTGACACAGAAGCAGCACATTAATTTTCATACTGGTTAATTAAGACTGGGAAGGAGCCAAAGAGCCTGAGTGCCAGAAGGAATGTCTGAAGTAAGATGGACTTAGTTTTAGGCAGTTTTCTTCTATGTGTGTGTGTGTGTGTGTGTGTGTGTGTGTGTGTGTGTGTGTGTGTGTGTGTGTGTGTGTGTGTGTGTGTGTGTGTGTGTGTGTGTGTGTGTGTGTTTGTGTGTGTGTGTGTGTGTGTGTGTGAGTGTGTGTGTGTATGTGCGCGCGAGCATGTGTGTGTACGTGTTTGTGCATGTGTGTGTGTGTGTGTGTGTGTGTATGTGCGTGCGAGTGTGTGTGTGCACGTGTGTGTGTGTGTGTGTGTGTGTGTGTGTGCAAGTGTGTGCACGGGTGTGTGTGTGGTTTTGTGTGTGTGTGTGTGTGTGGTTTTGTGTATGTATGTGTGTAGGTGTGGGTGTGTGCGCGTGTGTGTGTATGCGCATGTGTGTGCGTGTGTGTGCATGTGTGTGTGTGCGGGCACATGTGTGTGTGTGTGTGTGTGCATGTGTGTGTGCGTGTGTGTGTGTGTGTGTGTGTGTGTGTGTGTGTGTGTGTGTGTGTGTGTGTGTGTGTGTGTGTGTGTGTGTGTGTGTGTGTGTGTGTGTGTGATATGAGGATCTCTGATCCTATGGCCAGTCACACATACTGCATGGAATGATCATGATCACTTGACAAGGAAAAGACAGTTGCCATGCCATTGGGATAGTAGAAGAACAGAAATAACTGGTACCTTCAATGACTGACAGCATTTACATTGATCCCACCTTATCAGTCATCAGTCAAAACCTCTGTTAATGAGGGAGTATTGTAATCCAAACATGGCCCCAGTTATAGTATTGGCAGACTGACAGAGATGGTTGAACATAATGCAACAGGTCAGGGCTAAATAAATAAAAGTCATTAAACAAATTAAAGCTTAGCTTTATGGAAGCAATTACATAGAATTGTGAGACTTGAATTCCAGAGTCTTCCAGAAGAAAGGTAATCCTATCCATAGCTAACAGCCGATTACCTCCAGACTCTATGTTCTATGTGATTTTAATTCATCACTTATAGGCCTCTGAATTAGTAAAGTGGGGAGCAGTCCCTTGAGCAAATCAGCTTTTCTTTTGTAATACCACAGGCTACTGAAAAACAGAAATAGGAAAATCCAAGACAGAAAGAGCAATCCATGCCGAATCAGTCCAGTCTGCAAACCAATTGTTAGGCATGAAAAGCTTATTTAGAATGCTCACAAAGAAGATCACTGTATAGATTTCTGTATCATTGATGATTACCAATACATAATTTGAAAAGGAATGTAACCAACCTCATGCTAACATGCTAGAAATTACACTCTTTACAGTTACATTGTGCTTGCATAATACTATATGTTTAGCTGATTAAATGTTAGGCCAGATTCATTGATGCCTACATTGTGTACACATTCTGTATTTAAGAACATCCCTGCCACATTGCTTGTGCTTTCTAGTCACTCATAAAAGATTGCACTAAGTGTACACGCAGTTTACACTTTATGGTAAGCTTTATGAACCCCCCTGGATATTTAAGACTGGAAGAAAATCAGTAGGAAAATGAAAATGAAAATTAGGAGGAAGAGGGTGTGAGTTATGCTTGTGTTGTCTGTTCACTCACAGCAGTGCAAACTTAGTGTACACTTAGTGTAGATGTTCATTATGATGCATACACACTACCTTCTATATACTATATTTTCTTTGCATTTCACTGCAATGAACTTTCCTGTATTATTTCTGTTTTATGTCCATAACAGTCATTGCTGGTTTGTGGTACACCAGTTTAAATATCAAGCTTGTGACCTATTGGTCTTTGAGAAGCCAAGCTGTCATTATTCTACGTTTATATTTTTATTAACCATTTAAATGAAAATAAACTAAATAAATATATAATAGTCTTTGAGTAGCCTGGCTACCATTACCCCATGTTTATGTTTATATTAACCATTTAAATACAAATAAATTAATTAATAAGCCTGGCTGCCATTATCCCATGATTATATTTTATAGGTTCATAGGTTCATAGGTTGGTACTAGGGCCTATACAAGCCTAGCCATAACAATTCCCTGGACATTTCTTCCCACAATATTTACTTCCCTGGACCCCTGTCTAGCAGGGCGAATGACATGATCCCCGGGGTGAATTTCCTTTCTCCCATCCAATCAGCAAGGTTCTTTTTGAAGAGGGCCAAGAAGGTGCTCTGCTTGACATGTATGGGCAGTCTATTCCAGAGTCTGGGGAGTCTCTGGGTCAGGAACCTATCCCCCCAGCATGTTTTGTTCATTGTGATGACAAGGTTTAGATCCCTGGAGCTTGTGGCTCTGAGGGATTGGGATTTCTTTAAGTGGAGCATGTCCAACAGCTCAGGGTTTCACATGGCCTTGTATGTTAAGCAGAGATCGCCTCTGAGTAGACGATATGCTACAGAGTATAGCTGGAGTTTTTTTTAGATGGTCAGCATATGGCATCTGCTTTAGGCCTGTGATTCTTTTAATGAGGTATTTCTGTAGCCTTTCCAGATGTTGCAGAAGTCTTGTGAGGTACATACCAAACAGGGTATTATACTCTATAATGGGTCTAATGAGGGATGAGTACAGTGGGACAATGACCTCCTTTTTTCTGGATGAAAAGCCCTTAGTGATGAGGTGTGCCACATAGAAGGATTTCCTGACTGTTGTGGCGATGTGGTTATCGAAAGTGAGACCACTGTCTACCTGTGTCCCTAAGTCTCTCATCACACTTTCAATGTTTAGTTTACTGCCACCTATGTGGTAATTCATGGGTACATGTTTTTTTCCAAAGGGAATAACTATACATTTCTTGGCATTAAGCTTGAGCCCATGGCTCTGGCACCAGGCATCTGTTTCTGTAAGGCCCTTTTGTTAAATATCCATATAATTTGGGGATTCAATAATGGCTCCCAGTTTGCAGTCATCTGTGAATTTTGTTAGCCAGAGTCCCTTAGTGTTGGCCTGTACTTCAGAGAAGTAGATGCCAAACAAGAGTGGTCCCAGGACTGAACTCTGTGATACTCCACTTGTCACTTGTCTGGAGATGGATTTGGAATCGATTACTTTTACAGTCTGGGTTCTGTCAGTAAGCTAGTTGGCAACCCATTGAGTGACGTAGGGATTTATGCCCAGCTTAGTAAGTTTATTTATGATTCCAGAGTGAGGGATGGTGTTGAAGGCCTTGGTGAGGTCCAGATAGGCTGTGTGGACCACCTTACCCTCGTCCACAGCTCTGGAGACTGATTCCAAGAAGTTAATCAGATTCAGGGAGACAAGTTCGGCCCTTCACAAACCCAAACTGGGTGGGGTCCGTGTTTGATGGTTGTCAACATCTTTGTTTATAAGTTCCATGATAATGCGTTCCATGCCCTTGCAGATCAGGCTTGTTAGACTGATGGGATGGTAGTTCCTGGGATCCAAGGTGAATCCCCCCTTGTGGAGTGGGATAACTGTAGCTGTGCAACACTCAGTGGGCACGAAGCCTGAGGTGAGGCTATGATTAAACATGACACTTAGGTGAGGTGCCAGTTCATTTTGTAGTTCATGTAGTACACAGCCTGGGATGTCATCTGGTCCCATGGATGCTGTATTCTTAGCTTTGGAGAGTGCGGTTTCTACCTGTGTGGTCATGATTACTGGAATTTGGCAATCTTTTGGTATTGAGATGGGCCCTTTAGGGGGTGAGAGGGGGTGAAGTTGGTGCTAAATCGATCTGCTAGGATATTGGCAATATCCTTAGGATCAGTATATTTAATGCCATTCTGTTGTAGCTCAGAGCAGATCTGAGCATTGCCATTTAGATTCTTGACATAACTGTAGAATGCCTTGTGGCTGTCTTTGGAATCTTTGGCAATTTAATTTTCGTAACTAGCTTTTGAGGATTTTATGAGGGATCTCAGCTTCTTACTGAGGCTGGTGAGAGAGTTTTTTGCATCCTGGGATTTTTCCTCTTTTCTGCAACAGTTTCTTCCTTCTGTTGTATAGTTTGTTTATAGCAGGGGACCATCAGATTGGCTTCCTTTTTTTGGAGAAGAGTATCTTGGTTCTATTTGAGATGGCACAATTCATGCATGAGTGGATGTGTTCATACAGTGCCTTGGTGTAGGATTCTGCAGTCGAACTTTCAGATCCCGTCTGCATGGGTGTCATGAAGTTTGTCACTTCTGACTTCAGTAGCATGCAGTTGGCTTTGGAGAAGTTTTTTAAGGAGGTTTCCTTAATGGGGTGGGGTGGGGTGGGATGTGGATGTCAAGGGTGATTTGCTTATGGTCAGACCTGACCAGTGAGGGGGTGACCACTAGTGTGGAGCATCTATCTCCCATGTTGGTAATGACCAGGTCAAGGATATTGGAGCCCCTGGTGGGACAATGGATTAGTTGATCCAGAGCATTGGAATTTATGAATTCTAAGAACCGTTGGGAAAAGGAGTTGGTACCCAAGTAGTTTTCCCAATTAATGGCAGGGTAGTTGAAATCACCCAGTATTAGAGTGTTTGGTTGTATCTTAATATTTTCCAGTATTTTTAGAAAGGTGTAGTGAGAATCTTGGGGCATGGTGGGGGATCTGTAACAAGCTACAATTTGGATTGCAGTCTTACCTAGTGTTAGTTGCACCTGGAGAATTTCAGATGCATTGTGTTGGGCAACTAGCCTGGAGGTATGAATATCCTTGGTGAATATGGACACTCCTCCACCTTTAGTGTTTCAGTCTTCGTTTTGTGGCTGAAAAGTGTGGTAAGAGTTGTAGCCTTGTATTGCAGGGGTGCTCTCTGGAGCCTTGAACCAGGTCTCAGTTACTGCACAGATATCGATGTTCTCCATTTTTAGGAGTGCCTCGAGAGAATGCATTTTGAGGTTTAGACTTCTAGCATTGAGTAGCATTACCTTCAGATTTTGCATGCTTGTATCTGTTATGGTGGTGGTTTTATCCTTTGAACCTTGCCTAAAAAAGGCACTATAGGGGTGGCAAGAGCTTTAGCCAGTAACCTGAATCCTAGGGGTGACAGGTGCAGACCATCTCTGGCAAAGCATCGTGGTTTGTCGATCATGTCTTCCCAGGCAGACAGATACTGGATCCCCTTTGAATGACACCAGAAGCTTAGCCAATTGTTGAAGTCAATCATTTTGTCCTTATACTGTGGTATCATTCTGGGCGAAGGCAGGATGCTACTCAGGGCTAGGGTCATACCTGCTTGGGCCATATGATCTGAGAGCTCTTCCATGTCTCTTTTCATGTAGTCCAAGGAGGTACATCTCAAGTCATTCACTCCAACATGGACAATGACAGAGTCGTATTTGTACTTGTAGTGGAGTGACTTGAGTGCATGCGTTATGTGGCGGATCCTGGCCCCCGACAGGTAGATGACTGTAATTTTCTCCTTGTTCAGCCTGGTGAGTGGGACATCAGTGTGCCTGACTACAGAGTCACCTATGACTAAAGTGTTGGGTACTTTGTCTTGCCTTAGGGGCTGTTGTTGGGTGGCACACTGGTGTTGTGAGCTATGTGTCACTTTGGTTTTGACTGGTGTTTGTTTGTGTTTCAGCTTCGGAGGTCCTAGTTGCTTGGGCAGGTTAATGTTCAGGGCCTCCGCATTTGTGGGTTTAGTGTTGCTATGTGTGGGTGTTGATGGTGTGGGTTTTGAAGGGCTATGAGTTGCTTAAGGTGTAGTGCAGGTGTTAACCTTCTCCTCTTGACTGTCTAGCACAATCTTGGCCAGAGAGAACTTTGCTTCAAGTTTGGCTATGTAAGTGTATCTCTCGCAGGTTGTAGTGTTGGGTGGTAGGAGGAGAGGATTGTCTGTGTACATGAGGCAGTTGCTGCATTGCCCCAGTATGCCCAGATTCACCAGGTGGACAGGAGAAATCACCAGAAGCTGACCCTTGGACATGCCTGTTTAGGTGCTTTTTTTGTAAAGTATAAGAACTGTTTTCCCTTACCTTTGCAAGGTACTTTGCAATTATAGGCTGTTTAGTGCCTATGATTGATTTCTCCTTATTGACAAGGAGAGTTGAGTGCTTGTATGAGTTTCAGGCCTCCTAGTGCTTTCCAGCAGGTTCTAGAGCAAGTGCTAGTCACAGGGGTTCAGATTTTAGTGCTACTACTGAGAAACCAGCTAGTTCTAAGGGACAATTTGAAGAGCAGACTTTCTGGCACCTGTAATAGTTTAACTGTAGCCTCGCAGTGCTGCCCGATGCGATAAATGTGCAAACACATGCGTTTCTAAGCCAAAAAGTTGAAAGGGATAGAAATCAGCCCAAAAAGGCTAATAAAATTACAATTTCAGAGCTGGAAACCACTCCTCTAGCATTAGATAGGCAGTACAATGCTCACCACTCCCACTGGTAAGTAGTAGGACTTCCCTCAACCACAGCAATGTCTGGATAGCTCTGAA
Organism: Protopterus annectens; assembly: GCF_019279795.1. Classification (NCBI taxonomy): domain Eukaryota; kingdom Metazoa; phylum Chordata; order Ceratodontiformes; family Protopteridae; genus Protopterus; species Protopterus annectens. The sequence continues at coordinate 1,394,983,771 of NC_056746.1, forward strand.
CACAGAAAATAAATTCCTGAGACAAGCAAAGCCTGAGATCCTGGGATATGGACTGGCAAGGAAAGGTGGGAAATGAGCAAAAAAGGTAGTTTTTTTTTTGTTAAAACAGGCTAAACAATGCAATAATACAGTAAATAAACACAGAAAAGACTAGCACACTTGAGTGTGCAGTCCTAAACAGTAAATGCAATTAAAACTCTGCAAAATTAGCAATTTAAAACTTTTTAAATGAAAATCTTAATAGGGTTAAACCTCTGTTAGTGCATGGCAAAACTACTTATTTTTCACACATTGTTTCTGTAGTCCCCAGTATTTCTGAGACCTGGCCCTACCCGCTCCATTCACCCTTGCTGTGCTCAGGCTCACTCTGCTCCCCTACCCTACCCCATTCCTACCCACCCCACTTTCATTTGATTTATACTCTATCCCCCTTTAACCACATCTCTATTTCCACCCCCAACATCCTCCAAAACTCTCAAATCAGCTGCCACTTCTTAACTATTCCCATCATCGAATTACTATAGACTCTTTCCCTCTTCCTCCCACAACTCCAAACTTGCTAAAACATGTTTTCCCAAACTATAACTTTTTAAACAGCCTCCTTCTGATTATCTTTGCCACTACCATTCTCTGTCTCACCTTCTGCCACCTCTTACCTATACACTCTCTCACCCAGGAACTCTTCTCCTACTATTACCGCTCCCCTAGATACTCACTCTCACATTCATTTTTTTCCCAAAGCTGCATCACTCTTTATTCATCTTACACCTACCTTGCATAAAATCAAACTATTTGCACTCCCTGTACTCCTGCTCAAAAACAAAACAAAAAACAACCTTCAAATTTATGACTTTACTCCACTCAGACATTTTATTTCACAGCTATTGTTATCAGGTGACATACATCCAAACCCTGGTCCAATCCATAGCTCCCCACAACCATCCCACTCCTCACTCACACCAAAACCTTACTCTTAATACTTCCTTCACGTTACCCATATCCTCACCCACCAAAAATCTAACATTACTATCTATGAACATTCAAAGTATTATGAACAAAGTCTCTCCCTTCCATGCCTGGATGCCCTTATATAACCCTGACATACTATGTCTCTCTGATACTTACTTGGCTTAAACCTCATATTACCAACACTGAGATTATTCCACCAGGCTATAACATCCTTCGACAGGATTGTCTTAAAAAGAAAGGGGGAAGTGTTGCTATTCTGTACTCCAACCAACTCACCCTTCACCCTCTCTCAATTATCAATCCAGATTTTCATCCAGTTTAAATTTTCATAGCAAACTGCCAAATTAACTCTCACAAGAAGCTATTGTCTCCTTGTACATTCCTTCAGGTAATAACATCCCCATCCAAGAAAACTTTCTCTCATGGATCACTCAAACCATCCAATATGAAACCATTGTCATGGGCAATGTAAACATTGATTGGAACACCCTAGACACTGATTCCCCTAACTCCTCCATTAACATTTTTGGCTTCACCCAGCTTATTACTAATCCAACCTAATTAAACAAACACACCAACTTTGGTTCCACTACTGAGTGGATCCTAACCTCCAATCCTAATCTCTACCACAATCCATCTACTCTTCCCGACACCCTTACTGATCACCATCCTACCCCATTATTAGGCACTCTCCCCAGCTACATAAACCACAACTCTTCAAAGACTGTTGTAAATTTTCAAACTTTAATTCTAACACTTTCAGCTATTTTCTCTCCTCAGTTAACTGGTCCTTCCTTCATAATCTCTGTCTAGAGGAAGCAGTCCTAGCCTTTAACAACATCTTTCTAGATATATTCAACTTCATGGCACCAATTAGGAAACTAAGACCCAAAACTAATTTTGCTCCCTGGCTTACTCACACCACCCAAAAACTTATAGTGCATGGAAAAAATGGAAGAAATTCAAATCCCTCTCTGACCTTCAAACTTAACTTAAACAAAAGAAGGGTCACCCTTGAAAAACAAAACCTTTTCCAAAAACCACTTGATAAAACTCACTCTAACCCTCAAACATTCTGGCAATCCATAACAAATTACTATATCCTGGATGCCCATATTCCCCCTAACCCCTGCCTAAATAGCTCCACCACTGGCACCACTACCTTCCTTAATTCATTCTTCATTCATTCCATCAGCACCCTGACTAAAAACTACAATATCAGCAACCCCACACCTCCTACACCCTCCCATCCTTTTTTTTCTCTTAAACCTATCTCTACAACCTACATCAAGATCCTTCTCTCAAAACTTAAAACTTGTTCTCCATCAGTTGGTAACTTACCTCCACAGTTCCTAAAAATGGCTGCTAATTCTATCACTTTCTCCGTTTCCATATTACTCAATAGATCTATTCAGGAAAACACTGTGCTTAAAATCTGGAAAAAAAGCTATGTCATTCCCCTTCACAAAGGCGGTAATTCAACTGATCTCTCCAATTTTAGGCCAACTGCCATTCTATTTCCCCTGTCTTAAATTCTGGAAAAATGCATAGACAAACAGCTCCTTGATCTTCTTATCCCCTCTCAGTACGGTTTCTGCCAAAAACACAGTACTGCCACTGCTCTCACATCCCATATTCACTCCATCTCTAAATCCTATGACAATAATAAGTTAGTCTCTAGCTTTTTTCTAGATCTATCATTAGCCTTTGATACTGTTTCCCACAAACTACTACTATCCAAACTTGCTTCACTTAACCTTTCTAACTCTACACTATCTTGGTTCCCCAGCTACCTGTCCAATAGATTCCAGGCTGTTAAATGGCAATCTAGCTTCTCTCGCTTGCTACCCATTCGAACTGAGGAGCCCCAAGGCTCAAACTTGGACCACTACTGTTTAATATCTTCATCAGTCATCTTCACTCCTCCTGTCCTCTGTCTACCATTATTCAATATTCAAATGATTCCACAATCATCTCTTCTTTTGACAAAATAACAAGCCTTCATACCCTCACACAAGACTCCCGTCACTCAGTCGAAAGATGGCTTAATTCCAATCAACTGCTATTGAACCCAAATAAAACTAAACTTCTCCTGTTTCTCCCAACAACTCTCCAGTATCATAAAACTACCTTTTCTGTCACCTCCCTTAACAACCCGGTTACATCTGCTGAACTGCACACAAAACTTCTTTGAATTACCATCGACAACCACCTAAAGTTCAATCTTCACACTCAGCAATGCATTAGAAAGACACATCAAAAACTTGGACTGCTATGCAGACACAATGAATTTCTCAATCATTCCTCCAAACTCTCCCTTGCACAAGCTTTTCTACTACCCACATTTCTCTATTATGCTCCTATACTCACAAATCTTCAGTCTAATCTCATCACTACATTAAAACTTGCTTACAACAAAATAGCGAGATTTGCCTCTAACCTACCCAATCGCACCCATTACTGTATAGCCCTAAAAAACTTGGAATGGCTATAATTTCATCACCAAATCCTACTACCCCAGCTTCTCACAGTTCATTCCATCTTAAATGATCCATCTTACTGCCCCTCTCTCCAATCTCATCCACCCATACACTCCAAACCATGCACTCCGTAGCTCTTAACAGTACCTTCTGCAAGTTTATAAGCCACATAAAAATATTGGCAAGTCACTCTACAGCTACTCTGTTGCTAATGCTTGGAACAAACTATCACTTCAATTCAGAACTATCATTAATTTCAGCTCCTTTAAAATAGCACTAAAAGAAACCTTCCACAAAACACAACTCATAGTCATGTCCTTGTATTGACCCAACATAACATATGTTCCTGTCCTCCACAAATTGCTCGCTCATCTCTTATATATTAGTAAACATTACAGAACATAATGTTGGCCTCTCAATTTATTTCCTTTTTGGTACCACTACACTGATTTTCCTACCAAAGATGTTTCTCACTTACCTACCTACTACTCAGGTCTTTTTTTCTCTTCTTTTGTTCTGTTTTTTCACTATACACATGTTTCTCTCCCTACAACTATCTTCCTATCCTGCCTCATAATTTGTCGGTATTCCTGTGACATCTCTTTATAATTTACTATTTGACACGTTTGTTTTATATACTTTCATTTTCTCTCTCTTCAACTAGCTTGTAATCATCCGTAAAAATGAAATTGACCTTGTATTTTGCTGTATCATGTTAGATATTTCTATCTTGTATAATCATGTAATCATTGTCTGGTGTATCTACTTTAATGTCCTATTGTAATTGTAATATTTGGAGCTTTTCTCCTTGGGTCTTCACTGAAAATGGTCTCATGCCCAGTCAGACTAACCCAGTTAACAACTGTCAAATAAAATAAATAAATGAAGTAAAAATAAATAAAATAAATAAATAATAGCCTTTGGGAAGCCTGGCTGCCATTATCCCATGCTTATATTTTTATTACCATTTAAGTAAAAATAAATAAAACAAATTAATAGTTTTTGAGAAACATGCTGTAGGTGGATTGAACACTCTAAATTGGCCCTAGGTGTGAGTGTGTGCATATGTGTGCCTTCTGTGGAAGGTTGGGCGCCGGGCTGGCAACTTGACACTGTAAAACTCCACTGCCAATCATGAGCGGACAGTTGATCCGCTGTGGCGACCCCTAACCGGGAAAAGCCGAAAGAAGAAGAAGAAGAAGAAGAATAGTCTTTGAGAAACATGGCTGCAATTATCTCATGGTTATATTTTTATTAACCATTTACTAGTTTGTCCATATTGTTTCTGAAGACTCACAATGAAGTATTTAAAATGAATATGAACTAATTATGAACATAACTTATTTCTCAGTTTCAAAAGTCACTGAGCAATGTATCTATTCTGTTTTCTCAGTTATTCACATTTATATTGTAGAGTGGATTACCAAACCTTGTACTTGCTTTATTTGTCAGATATTTTAAATAAGTTTCTAAACAAAAATAGGACAGATATGATGTTATATGCTAAGCAAAGGTCACACCACACAGGGACCAAGGAAATACAGAGAACTCTTGCAATCTATCAGAGCAGGTCATATTATGTTCACATTGATATGTATTGCTGTCCTTTCTTATGTTGCACTAAATTATTTGAATTTAGACTGTAGGGAGCACTATATAGGTTCATAGGCTGTTATGAGGGTAATGACCTCTAGAACCTTTATAAGCTTAGCCATTCACTCCAACCCAGTTTTGTCCCCGGGTACCTTAGGTATTTATTAGGAGGGGGAGAATGTTAGTAAGGAGGTAGCTAAGGGGCTTGCAGGGGAGGGGGGTGTTAATTGGAGAAACAATGTATTTACGATGGCCTCTGTCTGTAAAGAGACATGGAAACCAGACTGGGGTGAATTTGCGATTTCCCATCCAGTTGTCAAAGTTTTGTTTGAATAGGTTCAGGGATGACCTCTGCTTCACATAGATGGGGTGTCTATTCCATAACATGGGGATCCTTTGAGTTACAAATCTGTCCCACCAACATGTTCTATTTATGTCACAAGTGAAGTTCAAATCCTTGGATCTAGTGCTGTTTTGTGGATGTGCAAAAGATCCATCAGGGCTGGTTCTGAAGATGCCTTATAAACCAGGCATAGGTCATCTCTCAGGAGCTTGTAGGATATTGAGTACAGAGACAGGGCCTTTAGGTGATCTGTCTAGGACAGTGTATTCATCTCCTGGATTCTCCTTGTGAGGAATCTTTGTGTGTATTCCAACTGTTGCAAGTGTCTGGTTAGTTACATGCCAAATTAGGCATTGTACTCAATGCTGGGTCTTTTAAGGGCTGATTAGAGTGGTACTATAACCTCCTTGGACTTGGATGCCATACCTTTACCTATAAGTTAGGTGATATAGAAAGATTTTCTTCCTATCTTTGCCACATGTTGGTCAAAGACCATATTACTATTCACATATGTATTTTCCCAGATCCCTGGCAACTGGATCAACTCTTAGGGGTGTTTTATTGATGGAGTATTTAACTTGGGCAGACAACTTCCCAAAGGGAATTATAATGCATTTCTAGGCATTGAGTTTTAAATCTTGGCTCTGGCACCAGTCATTTGTCTGTGTTAGACCCTATTGCAAGATGTTCGTGTCATGGTGGAATCTACAATAGCTTCCAATTTATAGTCATCTGCGAACTTGGTAAGCCAAACACCTTTGACATTAGCCTTGACTTCTGACAAGTAGATGCCAAACAAGAACAGGCCAAGCATGGAGCCCTGAGGTACTACACTGGTGGCCAGTGTCTTGGTGGAAGTGGTCTCACCAATTCTGACTTCTTGGGTCATACAAGTGAGTCAGCCAGCAATCCAAGGGGTTATATAGGGATTCATGCCTAATTCAGAGAGTTTGTCAACAATGCCTGAGTGGGGTATTGTATTGAATACCTTGACCAGGACATCCACTGCCTTGGTGACCTTCTTGAAGAAATCAACCAGGTTAAGTAGGCATGACCTTCCCTTTAAAAAGCTAACCTGAGATCAGTGCTGGTGCTAGGTTATTTTGTGCCCTAGGCAAAACTTATAAGTGCGCCCCTTGTTTTACAACAACACATTGACAAACAGTCCTATTTATCTTGACTACCCCTACAAAACGATATTAGGTTAGAAAACATGTCATCCTTAAACAGCTCCCTAGAACACACTTCAGACCTAGTATCCCTTTTACTCCTGCCAGGATATTAAATTAAAAAATATAATAATAATAATAATAATAATAATAATAATAATAATAATAATAATAATAATAAAATAGTAATAATAATAATAATAATAATACTAATAGTAAAGAAAGTCATCAACAGCCCCCAAAACACACAGACCACTAGTATCTGGTTGACCATGACAGATAGTGTATTACAGTATAAAAAAAAAAAAACACAACAGTCCCCCAAAAAACTGCATCGCCAGTATCTGGTCAACCTTGCCAGCATAGTATAAAAAAAGGCAAAATAAAGTTATCAACAGCCTCCAAAACATACAGACCACTAGTATCTGGTTGACCATGCCAGTGTATTTCAAAAAAAAAAAAAAAAACAGGCTCCAAAACACATTGCATCCCTAGTATCTGGTCAACCCTGCCAGGATAGTTTATTAAAAAAAAGACAATCTGAAAAAGCCCCCAAAACACACACACTACCTAACCTTACCTACTACTAGTATATGGTTGACCATGCCAGGAGTGTTAGAAAATCACAAACTGCCCCCAAAACAGCCAGCCCACTGCAGAGTTTGTCTTCTACTATGATCTGGTTGACCCTGCCAAACCCCAGGCCCAGAATGTAACCAGTCCACCTTTCCATTTTAAACAGTATCTGGTTTATAGAAACAAAAAAGAAACGGCTGTGGGTAAAACCAAGGTGCAAAAAAATAATAACTAAAAATATAAACACAATGCACCAAGGTAACACACAATAACTTTTAATGAAAACAAAAAGTAAAAGACAGAGGTGAGCGCTTTCGCAACAATAGTTGCGTCATCAGACAAAGATCAAGTGAATAGCACTGCTTAAATAGGTAACAAACCAATTATCTCATGAATTAATGATGTCATACACCAAAAGTTATTTAAAGAGACAGTTACAACATGAGCATAGTAATGGTATGAATAAGATATAAAATGCTGAATAAATACTGCAGAAAATACATTTGCATATGCATAAAATGTAATATAATAAAAGTAACAATAAAAATAAAAATGAACAATAAAAACTGTCAATGTTTAAGGCGTCTAGCTTTCAAGAATGGAATCAAAGAGGTGGTACCATTGAGGCCTGGGTATCTTTCTGCATTAAGTTTCAGTACCCATTTCTGTTCATGGCTCTCTGTAACATTTTCTATATCTCCACCTCTCAGATTTCTATATATGTCTTGCAAGACAAAGAATTTGAAGGAATGAGAAGAATCTGTGCACATAACATGATTAGCAAGTGCATTTGTTTGCTTATTATTCCTAATGTCACAGATATGTTCTAAAATTCTGTCTTTAAAAAGCCTATTCGTTTTGCCAACGTAGAAGGCAGGACATTGCTGGCAAAAACAAAAGTAAATGACATCAGTAGTCTTGCAATCTGAATAAGTATTGGAATGTAGTTTAAAATGTCTGGTTGGATGAATATATATGTTTTTACTGTAGATATATGGGCATGGACTACATGATCTACATGGAAAAGTGCTGTGACGGGTGGAAATGCATGTAGTGTTGCGTGGTTCACTGTTGCAAAGATACTGTTTAAGTGACCTATTGTTCCTAAAGCTAAAGCGTGGAGTATTGGCAATTGTGGCATTAAGGTTAGGGACCTCTTGTAACAGATGCCAATGTCTCCTAATAACATCAGTGTATTGGTTAATGTTACTAGCAAATTGGAACACAACTCTAAAATCATTACTAGTTGGAATGACATTGTTATCAGCAGAATCATTCCTAGTAGATTGAAAGCATGGTCTACATCTGGTATGTCTCATTTGCCAAGCATTGGAAATAGTCTTATCAATGTCAGTATCATGGTAACCCCTTTCCAGAAAATCAGATTTTAAACTGTTAAGTGCAATCTCTGCATCCTCATCTTTATCATGTAGTCTTAAGGTCCTAAAGACTTGGCCTTTAAGTACATACTTAGGTATATGTCTAGGGTGCATGCTGGATTTATGTGAAAGTGTATTCTTTCTGGTCGGTTTAAAATAAATAGTACTATTTAACTGATTTAAACTAGACCTAGTAATGTGTACATCAAGAAAGTTGATGTCAGTGGCAGAGATCTGGTGAGAAAATCTCAAAAAATCAGTGGTGGTGTGTAGGTATTGTAAAAATGAGGTAAAGTCCGAACCATTACCTTTCCATAACATGAAGACATCATCTACAAAATGTACATACCATAGGACTTGTCCTAAGAAAGGATTCTTGTCAGATAGAATGTTAACTTCTTCCCAGCAAACCAAGGCAAGGTTGGCGTAGCTGTTGGCACAATCCCTGTGCCAACAGCTACTCCAACCTTGCCTTGGTTTGCTGGGAAGAAGTTAACATTCTATCTAACAAGAATCCTTTCTTAGGTCAAGTCCTATGGTATGTACGTTTTGTAGATGATGTCTTCATGTTATGGAAAGGTAATGGTTCGGACTTTACCTCATTTTTACAATACCTACACACCACCACTGATTTTTTGAGATTTTCTCACCAGATCTCTGCCACTGACATCAACTTTCTTGATGTACACATTACTAGGTCTAGTTTAAATCAGTTAAATAGTACTATTTATTTTAAACCGACCAGAAAGAATACACTTTCACATATATGACATATACCTAAATATGTACTTAAAGGCCAAGTCTTTAGGACCTTAAGACTACATGATAAAAATGAGGATGCAGAGATTGCACTTAACAGTTTAAAATCTGATTTTCTGGAAAGGGGTTACCATGATACTGACATTGATAAGACTATTTCCAATGCTTGGCAAATGAGACATACCAGATGTAGACCATGCTTTCAATCTACTAGGAATGATTCTGCTGATAACAATGTCATTCCAACTAGTAATGATTTTAGGGTTGTGTTCCAATTTGCTAGTAACATTAACCAATACACTGATGTTATTAGGAAACATTGGCATCTGTTACAAGAGGTCCCTAACCTTAATGCCACAATTGCCAATACTCCACGCTTTAGCTTTAGGAACAATAGGTCACTTAAACAGTATATTTGCAACAGTGAACCACGCAACACTACATGCATTTCCACCCATCACGGCACTTTTCCATGTAGATCATGTAGTGCATGCCCATATATCTACAGTAAAAACATATATATTCATCCAACCAGACATTTTAAACTACATTCCAATACTTATTCAGATTGCAAGACTACTGATGCCATTTACTTTTGTTTTTGCCAGCAATATCCTGCCTTCTACGTTGACAAAACTATAGGCTTTTTAAAGACAGAATTTTAGAACATATCTGTGACATTAGGAATAATAAGCAAACAAATGCACTTGCTAATCATGTTATGTGCACAGATTCTTCTCATTCCTTCAAATTCTTTGTCTTGCAAGACATATATAGAAATCTGAGAGGTGGAGATATAGAAAATGTTACAGAGAGCCATGAACAGAAATGGATACTGAAACTTAATGCAGAAAGATACCCAGGCCTCAATGGTACCACCTCTTTGATTCCATTCTTGAAAGCTAGACGTCTTAAACATTGACAGTTTTTATTGTTCATTTTTATTTTTATTGTTACTTTTATTATATTACATTTTATGCATATACAAATGTATTTTATGCAGTATTTATTCAGCATTTTATATCTTATTCACACCATTACTATGCTCATGTTGTAACTGTCTCTTTAAATAACTTTTGGTGTATGACATCATTAATTCATGAGATAATTGGTTTGTTACCTATTTAAGCAGTGCTATTCACTTGATCTTTGTCTGATGAAGCAACTATTGTTGCGAAAGCGCTCACCTCTGTCTTTTACTTTTTGTTTTCATTAAACGTTATTGTGTGTTACCTTAGTATCTGTTTATCCTGCCAAAAATAATAAATAACTAAATACATAAATTATCTGGTCGACCCTGCCAGGAAAAAAAATTATAGAAAATATCTGGTTGACCCTGCCAGGAAAAAAATGCAATATGTAGTATCTAGTTGTCCCTGCCAGGAAAAAAAATGCAATATGTATATCTGGTTGGCCCTGCTGAAAAAACAAAAAGCAGTCATAAGAACCCATTATTTTTTTTCACACTTACCTGAACTATCTACTGTCACTGTGGTCTGTGTTTTTTTTCAATTAGCAGTAATAAAATTCACACACACCTTGGAAGAAGACTCCACTGTTGCTCTCTCACTCTCACTCGTTGCTTTACCCAATGCAAAAAGCTGGAAGAGAGCGCAAAAACTGTGTGGCTGCTGACTAAACAGTCCAGTTGGACTTAGATCCCTGCAGTCTCTAGTTAATCCGGACGATTTTAAAAGCAGTCCGGCAATGGTGTTTTTTTTCTCTCATTAAAGCAGAACTTGAACATGCATGCGCGTTGCTCTGAGTTCTGAGAATACTCGTTATGAGCCACCCAGCTATGCCCCCTCATGATCTGCTCCCTAGGCGAATGCCTAATTCGCCTTAATGGTGGCGCTGGCCCTGCCTGAAATGGGTCCAGTGTCTGCAGGTTGCCAATGTCCTTGTTGACCATTTCCATTATAATTTGTCCATGGCTTTGCGTATTAAGTTTGTCAGACTGACAGATCTGTAGTTCCAGGGGGGTCAGTTGATGGCCTGGCTTTATGACGAGGGATGACCATTGTAGTACTCCTTTCACTTGGTATGTAAGCTGGTTTGAGGCTGTAGTTGAAGAGTATCTCAAGTAATCCTGACAGGTCATGTTTTAGACTGTTCATGAGGCAACTGGGGATATTGTTGGGGCCAACTGAGGCACTGTTTTTGGTCTTAGCTAACACTGTCAACATCTGATTCCTGCTAATAGTTGGGGGAGTATGCTAGTAGGGATTTCACAGGGACTAGCTGAGAGGGGGGTAGGAGGTGAAGTTTGAGCTGAATTTATCAGCCAGTAGATTCACTATTTCTCCATGATCAGTGAAGGGGGTGCCATTAACCACTAGTTTAGCACACTGCTGTGTGTTACCTTTAAGGTTGCAGACATAACTGAAGGAGATCTTGTAATTAGCCTTAGCCTGAGAGGCTATCCTGACCTCGTAGTTGCCCTTGTTAGACTTAATTAGTCCTCTTAGTTTCTCGTTTAATTGAATCAGGGAGTTCTTTTCTTTATGGAAGTTGCTCTTTCTGATTTTGGACATGACTTTTTTCTTTTGTTACATAACCTGTTGAGGTGAGGATTCCACCAGTGGAGTTTGTTTTTGGTGTTTGTTTTGGGCTTACTTCTGGTAGGTACATTAGCCTCTATATAGCCAGCTACATGTTTGTACAGGGTTTCTGTGAATACTTCTGTATAGATAGTTTTGGTATCAGGGTTAGAGTGAGCATTGAATTTTGACAAACTGTCACTTAATAGGATGCAGTTTGCCTTAGAATAGTTCCTAACTATTCCAGATTTAGTTGGGTTTGCCAAGTTGATTTTTATGTCAAAGGAGACAGATTTGTGATCTGACCATACTAGTGAGTATGTGACATGGCCAGTGGTTGGGGTGGTGTGGTACAATGCTATGCTATCCCATGTTGGGGAGTACTAGGTCCAGTATATTTGATCCTCTGATTGGGGCTCGCACTGTTTGATCCAGGGTGTTCATGTTAAAAAAGTCCAGGAAGAATTGTGCCTGTGAGTTTGAGGTGGTGTATGTTTCCCAGTAGTGTAGAGAAGGCTAGATAAAGTCAACCATGGATAGGGTATTTGGTCGGATAGTGCATGCCTCTAATAGGTCTAAGTAAGAGCTGTGAGATTCTTGGGGTATAGAAGGTGACCTATAGCTAGCTAGGATATGGTAAGGGACCATATCAAAGGTGAACTGCATGTGGATGAACTCCATGGCATTATCCTGTTTGACCAACCTGGAGGTTTATTTGTTATTTTCATAGATAGAGACACCTCCAACATTATTCCCTGTCTGTGCTGTTGTTGTTCTAACTGTGTGGGAGGTACCATAAACTTGCACTACCAGAGTACTTTCTAAGGCTTTAAACCATGTCTCAGTAATGGCACAGATATCTAAATTCTCCATAGTGAGGAGGGCTTGTAAGAGGGTGGATAAATCTTAGCCAGTATCCAAAAGCCTAGAGGGGGCAGGTTGGCAAAGCAACATGGTCTGTTGACCATGGCCTCCAATTCTGACAGATATTTGATTCCCCTGGAATGACACCAGAAACTGAGCTAATTATTAAAATCAATCATTTTGTGCACATACTGTGGCATCATCCATCGTGAAGGCAGAATGCTGCTCAGTGTAAGACTTAACCACTCTTAGATACATATTCAGAGAGCTCCATTATGTCTCTTTTCATATCGTCCAGTGAGGTACATGTCAGGTGATTTACACCCACATGTACTATGATAGAATCATATTGATACATGTGGTTCAGTGACTTGAGTGTGTGTGTGATATTGCAGAACCTAGCTCCAGATAGGCAACTAACAGTTATCTTCTTGTCTAACCTCGTGAGTGGGGCATCTGTGTGTCACATAATGGAATCCCCAATGATGAGTATTAGGTTAAGTGCTTGCTTGCCTTATGGGCTTTATTCTTTGGGGACTATTGGGTGTAGACTTATGTGTGGTGTTTGGTGTTGTTTTTGTTGTGTGCCATAATGATTGCGGAGGAAAGGTGTTGTTGTTAGATGACTTAGGAGCTCTTTGAGGTTTGGGAAGGTTTCTTTTAAGTGCCTGTGATGAGTGATATCTGTGAGAGATGTATTGTGTGTGTTCTTCATATTGTGTGTGTTCTTCACAACCTCATTTGTAAGCAAGATTTTTGCTTCTAAGGAAGTTGTGTATTTACATCTCTCACATACTGTATTACTTTGTTTAAGGATTAATTGGTTGTCTGAGAATGTAAGATAATTGCTATATTGTTTCAGGATACCCATATCTACCAAGGTGGAAATCACAAATCCATGTTGCCCAGTGCTGTATTATGGAGGGCTATTATGGTTTAAGGATTGGATTTCAACAGGGGTCCCCTAGAGTTGTGAAGGAAAAAAATGTATAAATACCTTACACAAGAGACCTTACACAAGAGACTATAGCAATGAAAAAGGAATGGGATGGACTTTGGAAGTCAGATTACCATAAGGAGCAGAAGCTAAAAATTCAAGCTGCAAGAAGACATTCCTAATTTTCTGTTGTGGAGATAATCAGAAGCTAAATTTAGTATTTAGCAGAAGTGCTCCTCACAAATCAAGCCTTAAAATGGCCACACTAAATGCCAGGAACAGTGATATATAGCTTTAAGGCACCAACAATAATCCACTTCAAACAATAATCCAAACAATGTCCAATTACTGTCTAAATTACTGAGTAATAAAGGGGATTATGATTTTTCGTAATGTATACCGGATATGCTCCTTAATATCAAGTGTGCTACAGAGTGGGTATTTTTGACTTTGCAACACATTGATGAAAATGTAATTTTTTAAATATTCTTTCTGGCTTCCACAGGGGACAGACAGAGTGAGTGTAGGTCCTCTTCTCATTCATTAGGTCACCTACCTTAGCCTCCCCGGGCTGACCTCAGTCCATGTCCAAGGAGGAGATTGAGGATATTTATGCAGCTTTATACTGGTGTCAGAAGTCATTTTTTTGTTTATATCATAGGTTTCCCCACACCTCAAGTGCATCTGTGATTTCCTGGGGATAGATATGCAATAGGACATGCTGGTTTAGCATCCTACCTGCATTGAGGCTTAGCTATTGGTACCATCTTCCTTAGACAATGTCTACACTGCATGTCCTCAGCTTCCACTGGGAATCTAATTTGATGCATGCCTGAGTGTATACCTTCTCCCATATGGGCATGCTTATCCACCAATACCAGCCCCTTAAATGCCTCAACCGATAATTGAACCCTGCTTTCTTGGGCCATACCTAGGGCTTTCTTCCTCTATGCCATGGTGTTGGCAATGGAAACTTAACTTACTGTCCCTGATGATCACTAGACATATGTTTTCTTGATCCACCTTTTATGGCTGACCATTAATTTTCAGAATGTGTATTTTTACCAGATTTATCAGTACTATATTAGACATCATTAAGTCTAAATCTGTCTGTTATTGATGCACCAGTGCTGTTTTATGCAGAATGCTCCACAGTTATTTTTGTATCTTTTGTCACGTTATTTCCAAATTTGCAGTTATCTGCATATTATTTCCTAGTAACAGAGACATATGTTAGGTTGTAAAAAAAAAAACAGTTGGATTGTGAAGTTTTATTTCTTTGGCATGCCTAGCAGTTGATGAAACTCAGTTCTTGAATCTCTAATCACATATTTTAGAAATGCAACCAGTAGCATATTCTCTATTTCTATATATATATAGATTTGATAATAGTATTACAAAATGAACTACCAAAACATAAAACTTTATTTAACCATTGTCTCAGAAATAAAAGTAAGCTAATGTCCTCAAATCCATATGTTAGGTTGTAAAAAAAAAAACAGTTGGATTGTGAAGTTTTATTTCTTTGGCATGCCTAGCAGTTGATGAAACTCAGTTCTTGAATCTCTAATCACATATTTTAGAAATGCAACCAGTAGCATATTCTCTATTTCTATATATATATAGATTTGATAATAGTATTACAAAATGAACTACCAAAACATAAAACTTTATTTAACCATTGTCTCAGAAATAAAAGTAAGCTAATGTCCTCAAATCCTTTGGGCGTAACAACAGTAGAAATATCTTTAGACATCCATTATTTTTCATTTCCCATCATACATTGCATTACATTAAAGCGGTATTAGTTATGCAGAAGTCTTATGAAGCTAAATCCTTCAGAAGTACCTCCTTGTACCCTGCTGAAGGATACCTTCACCATACTATGTCAGTTTTGACAAAACTTCTCACTTCTTGATGGGTTCTTTTTTGGTCAACTATATATTTCCTCTGTGGTGATTCTATTCCTTGGGATATGTAGGACTCATCGATTTAATCAGATGTCTCAGGTATATTTTAGAGACAGGTCTGATTTGCTTGTGATAAGCATTGAAATGATGGATATCAAAGCACTAGTGAAGATTCCATTAATGAATATTAAAAAGTGCGGTAGTCATCTTTAAGGAACCTCTCATCTGTGCCTCATTTTGCCTTAGCATTTTACTCCCTTCCACCTAAAATTTGTGCTCCTATAATAGAACCAAATGGTTTATAATTAATAATTAATTCCAGATATTACAGTTATATTTTGCCAAATTTTAAAAAATTTATGTTATTTATTTTGGTTTATTTGTTTTGTGGAAGGAGGAACAACATCCAAAGGTCTGCCATTTTCTGCCCATTCTAAATAATTTACGCATTATTAACCAATTCCATTTTTTAAGAGTTCATAGAAGATGATTACCTTAGTTCACATTGTCCACTGAACTGTCATTAAACATACCAGATTGACTTTGCAACCTTTTATTATATAACAATCAAGGACAACCAATAGTGATGCCATAAGTAATTCATATACAGCATATCAACAAATACTATCAAACCATGACCTCATGCTGGTTGGCATACACCCGCCTGTTCCAGCTGCCACCTCAAAGAAAACTGAGTGCGTATTCCTGCTACTCTGGACCTGGTGGCAAACCCATTTAACTCATAAAATGAAAAATTTTTGAATAGCAACAACCATATCCAAATGAAACAAATGAAAACCCATGTTATTTAAATGAACATTGTCCAAATCATAGACATTGGGCTCCAGTCTGTCAATATCACTGTGCTCAATCACCTAAAAACTAATTAGGCTAGCAGTCTACTTGACTCTGTGGTTGATAACATGTCTTGCTCTCTCAATGGCACTAGGCCTTCTAGCACCCTTCCAGTACAGTCTAGGGATGATGGTAGACCAAAAGAAGGCTACTTTCGGATATAGCTGCTGCAAGTGTTCCCATATCAGATATGATTCTGGCCAACAATATCTTCTTAGGGGCTTGAGTCAGATAATTTCCCCTGAGGTGAATTATCCTTGTGGTGGGCAAGGCTTCTTCCATTGTAATATTACACCAAATTTCCCCAAACTGAAGCCACCTAAGACCTAGAAAACCAAAAGAATGAACTGTCCACCAATTGCTATCAAAAAAACTTGCGTGATCAGCTGGGCAGGTCAAGGCTAGGACAGATGCTCTCTGAAAAAAATGAATGGCCCAAGAGCCAAATCACCTGCTTCCCTGCAACAGAAATAAAGATTAATGCCTGATGAATGACAAAAAGGCATCAGACACCCACCTTCCTGTTCTTTAAATGACCTGCACCGATTGCCCTTCCATGGCCAAGTCTGAGGTACGACCTATCCAAAAGGAACGGAGGAGTAACCTAGTGGGTGAATTCCTTTCCATGCCAAGGCCTGCCTGAAAAATATGTTAATCTCTGATAGGTTAAGAGGCCTGTCAGAGGCCTGCATGAAAACCAAGCCCGACCTTTTGTCTAAGGGGGTAATATTAAATAGCAAAGTAACCCAGTCCATGGGGCAAGTGACTATCCCACTGATCTTGTCCAGGCGCACCTGCTGACCTCTACCAACTTGATCAGTCTTAGCTTTTTCAATCAAATCATGACAAACTCCCTGTGGATGACAAGATCCTCCCAACATAGGTAAATAAGAAGTTCATTGGCCTGAAAAGCACCTGCATACAAAGAGGTGAACAAAGTGGCTATAGAAACAAACAAGTGAAATTCAGCAATGGTCCTCTAAAGACAATGAATAACAAGGGGACGCAGTTGTCTCCCAGTAGGTTGTCTGGGATAATGGGAAGGTCCCTGCATGTTCTCTCTTCCCTTAAGTATCCTCCACATAACCCAATGTCCTGACACTGCCTGAAGGCCCAAAACATGCTCCAACCATCCTAAAGCTGCCAGGTATACTCTAAGAGTTTTAGGTGAATCCATACTGTGGACCTGGCCACTAAAAATTGTAACAACAACTGTACTCCCCATGGCCTGGGACCAGGGATCAAAGACATGTAGTCTGTCTTGAAAACCTGGAGAGATGATGAGTAAGCTTTCCTAATGTTGCTGGCCAAAACAATTGCCAAAACCAATGCTAGCCTTCTCCAATTAGCCAGACTCCTGGAGGAACAGGGGTTCCCCTTGGATCCGAATGCTTGGCCAAGAGACAAAATCTGGCAAAATGAAACCAGGAAAGACTGTCAGCTATAGGATTAAGATGACCAGGGACATGAACACACAAAAATGATAAATTAATCTGTAAACACAGCAAAACTAAAAACCTGATGACTGATTGGACCCACCTGGACCCGGAAGAATGTTTTTTGAGAGTATGAGCCACTGCAGTATTATCTAAGTGAAAAATTATCCTGTCACGTAATCTGTCCTTCCATGCTAACACTGCCACCCAAATGGGAAAAATTTCTAAAAACATGATGTCCCTCCTCCTCTCCACAGACAAACTTTCCAACCACCTTTCAGCAAACCAGCTACCCATAAAATAACTCCCCCCATACTGGACCCCCCCAGCCACATCAGTAAAAAGCTCAAGGTCAGTGGCTGTGGTCCAAGGGGACTGCCAAAAAGAAACTCCATTAAACTGGCTCAAGAATGTCAACCATAACCAAAGGTCCTCTTTAACCTGTCTGGTCAACCTGACCAGGTGGTGCTTGGTTCTATTACCTTTCAACAAGTCAGAAATAGAATGT
This sequence comes from Protopterus annectens, assembly GCF_019279795.1. Lineage (NCBI taxonomy): Eukaryota > Metazoa > Chordata > Ceratodontiformes > Protopteridae > Protopterus > Protopterus annectens. Next base: position 1,395,002,089 of record NC_056746.1, read on the forward strand.
AGGATAGTTCTTCCTGGAGAAACCACTCTACAGGCAAAATTCAACAAACCGTGTAAATGCATGGTCTCCTTACTATACTTTGCTAGAACACAAAAATCTCCAAAATAACTGTTGGACTTGTTGCAGTCTGGCCAGAGGAAGCTTGAAGGACTTATCAGTGGTGTCTACATCTAAGCCCAAGAAAGTCAGGACTTGGCTTGGCCCCTCTAAATTGCCATCAGCCAAGGATACCCCCAACTCTCTGCAAACTTCTTGAAAATAAACATCCCTTCCAAAGCACCATCCTGACCCTCCTCCACTATCAAAAAATCAACTAGGTAGTGTACTGCTGACTGGCAAGGGGTCCATTTTTGCCAACAACAATGTAAATCTGTGGTAAATATTTCAAATGTTGCACAAGCCTCAAAACACCCCAATGGTATTGCAGTGTTGGAAAATATCTTCTCATTAAACTGAAAACCTATATATGGCCAATCCTCTTGTCTCACAAGGAGATGACAGAAAGCAGATTAGATATACATCTTACAGAACCAGGGGTCCATATAGCCCATGATGATTCAAACAAGAGTAATGCACCTTGATCAGTTTGGTGTCAATAAAATCATTGACTGAACCCCCCGCTGGGTGAGATAACTGATGAATCAATCTGAACTCACCCTCCTGTTTCTTGGGAAATAGGGTGATAGGGAAAATTTTGAATAGCAAACATGGAGGAAATGAAAAGGAGCCAATTATCCTACCAGCTCATTGCTCTTTCTCTATTAATCTGGCAGCAATGTATTTGTGTCCTTTGATGGATGACAAATTGTTAACTAACTTGGAGTCTAGTGGGGCTGGCTGTGGAGTGGATTGGAAAGCCTAAGGAGAAACCTTTAATAAGGGTTACTGCTGCCCCTTGATCTGGGTAATCTGCTAGCAAATAGGATACCTTATCTAGACAAATGGGGGAATAAGCCTGATGTGGCATGTTTGGGTCCCCTCCCAAAACCCCACCTGTGTCCACGAAAAGGTGGTTTGGCACAAAAGGAAGAAGTGCGCCCCTTACCAATCTCTCCATCTATCTGAGATCTAGAAAAATGCCACCTATCCTTAGGCAACAAACCCCCAACACTTGGAAACAGGATGACCCTTCCCACATCCTGAACATAAATGGTTATATTTGCAAGTGGGCCAGATACATTTTCCCTGATTGAATGCTCAGCAAAACCTTATATCTTTTGTATTAGTAGCCCCTCCCTCAATGCCCAGAGGCACCTCCTTGTCCATTATGACACTGAGCCATATGACAGGGTTCCTAGACCCCACCTGAGGGAAGTATCAAGGGCTTTCAGCTTCCTGAAGCACTGATCATAATTCAACCACTCCATATCCCCTTTCACATGGTGGGCTTCCCTTATGGCTACAAAGTAAACTAATAAAGTCAGTACTTGCATTGGATTCTTGTCAATGATTATGCCCATAAATAGCACAAAACCCAGAGACCAAGTATCCCAGTTCTTGACAGGTGTCCTGGCTAATGCCTTCTTATCAGTGGCCTCTAAGGCTGCCATCAAGTCCTTGGTGGACATGTTATCAACATCCAGTATGATCTTAGATATCTGCAAACTCCCCGTTTATAATGTTATCTTTGACCTTAGAGGGAACATGTGCTGTGACATGAGAGCCAGGGGATTTAGAATATATGAAGTTGAGGGTAGGGACAAAAATTGGGGGATATCCTCATCTGACCAGGGTGGGACCTCCTTCTCTGAACCCATGACCTCCTAGATCCCCATGCAAGTTAAGTAAAGGTAGCTGCACCACCTGGTCAACATCAGTACCTGCTCCCACTCCCAGACCCAAAGGTGTGGAGGCAGCAACATTTCTCTGTAAGGCTAAGTCAAACAGTCTGTCTCTACCCTCTTCAGGCAAAGAATTTATAAAATCCTCTAAACAATTATCAACAGATTGACCCCTACCACTAATATCAAGCCCTGTAGCCACTAAAGAGACATTATCTTGAACTTCTGCAGCTATCTCAGATGAGCAGGAGTGGGTGGCCTTTTGGCCGAAGGCATCTCTGACCATCTTTTTCTGAACCTTCTTAGCTGGAGCTGGTCCTACAGCTGTGCCTTCTTCTGGATTCATGGAATGGCTCCTCCTGGAATTCAGGCTTTGTTCATCCATCCTAACCATTTCTAAATCAATTAGCAAGCCTTGCACTTTCTGCGATAAATGCAACCATCTCTTTTTAATGGACTGCACCGTGGCTGAACATGAAATATAGAAAGAATTAGCACAAGGAATAATATACACAAAAAAAAAGAGGGGTGGAAATCTGATCAGCTAAGAGTCATACAAAGTTCCAGTCATTTTAAAAGAAATAGTAGGCTGCTTGGATGCTGTGTTGCTCTGAGGTTCTAGAATGTAGAGCCCTCAGGAGATATCCCTGCTCCTTCCTTGAAAATGCTACTGTGACCAAAACTAGCTGGGCTGCTGCGTCAGTTCCAGAATGCCATGACATTTCCAATACAGCCTAATAATCAAATGTTGAGGCAACATTATATACTACCATTTATCCAAAATGCCATGCCTAAAACTTAATGAAGTCTGACACTAACCTTACAATTTTATTATAAAATCATTGTACCCAAGATACCATCACACAATTAATTATGTAATATCATTTAACCTACACACAACCCCCACTAGAATATAAAAACAAAATTTGATGGAATTCCCTGTAGTCAGACTCCAAAATTTACCCCCATAATAAATCAACCATAAAGGCAAGGCACAGCTACTCACCTAAATAAGCACCCCTTACAACTGACACATCAATTCAGAAGACTAACAACAAAACATGGTAGAATTGAAGCCCCCACTACTCAGTCTCCCACACCCAACTTGCCCTAATTAATTAAATCATGCTTCAACTGCCTAAGATAGTGCACCAAACAAACCCAGCTGAAATAAAGAAACAGACCATATGCAACAAATTCATACAGATTCCAACAATCATAAACTATGCCTTAACATAAAGTTTTAACTGCGTCACCCCTGTTTTAATAGTCCAACATGTTGTTACCGGGTATTTTTTGGGCAAGTTTAATAAAATCCTTTATACAAGCAGAATACAGGAGTTTGCCCCAACTTACCCTTAAACGTGTTATCACCCTATGTCACTAATAAAAAAGTTGCTGCCATATCTAAATTATTTATTATAAACTAGTAGTGTAAATAGCTATACAAGTGTGATTTTTTTTATGTATAAATATATGTGAAAGCACTCAACCTACAGATGTGTGGTGTAAAAGCTTAACTGGAAAACACACTCGGCCCAGCAATGGGACCGTATGTATTTTTTTCTATATAAATGTATATATATATATATATATATATATATATATATATATATTTATATATATATATATATATATATATATATATATATATATTTTTTTTTTTTTCTTTAAGATAATCTGAGCCACTGGGCATATTTTAAACAGTACATTATATACCGCTCTTAATATTTATTTATTTTATATATATATATATATATATATATATTTATATATATATATATATATATATATATATATATATATGGGTCTAGGGCTATTCACTGAAAGCACATTTCACTAAAACACATTTGACTGTGCACAATTCACTGAAAGCTCAATTCACTGAAAATACAAATCACTGAAAAACATTTCACTGAAAGTTATATATGGCCTTTTCCCCACTGTTGTGCAATCCTGGAGTTAGTATATATAGTGGGGGTGTGTGGGAGGCATACACCCCCCACATATTTTGGATATCTAATAAGCTCAGAAAAGAGTAATTTACTGGAATTGCCAGTATCCATGTATATAGTTCAAAATATTTAAAATAGGTGGGGGCTACACCCCCACACCCCCCTTACTATATATATTAGCTCCAGGGTTGCACAACAGTGGGGAAAAGGCCATATATAACTTTCAGTGAAATGTGTTTCACTGAATTGCGTTTTCAGTGAATTGAGCTTTCAGTGATTTGTGCAGTTCATTTGACTTTCAGTGAAATGTGCTTTCAGTGAATAGTCCAAGACCCATATATAAATATATATATATATATATATATATATATATATATATATATATATATATATACACACACACATATATATATATATATATATATATATGTATGTATGTTATTATTTTATTTTATAGTTTTAAATTACCTCCCCACTGACGTAAGCGACTTAGAATGTACCGCTTTAAATGTAGGCATTACAGTGTTTATATAAAATCATATTATTTATTTATTTACGTATTTATTTTTGAAAATATTAAATATATAAAAACATGGCAAGAGCAATACCGGCAATGTAACAGACGACTAAACTGCCACCGTACAGCCAATAAGCCCTCATCATAACCTACAGCCTCCCACTTGCACGGTCGCTGATAGATGGCTCCATCCTCATCCGACTGATGTGCCTGCTGATGGATTCTACAGGTAAGAACAGCTGAACTTCCCTTGAATAAGGAGCGCACGCATGCAGCCGCACCCAATAATAACTTGCCCTTGTGGACAATGGGTTGTTAATACGGTAAGTCATCATTATATATTTCTCCATTCCTCTGTCACGTTGTTGTTAAACCAGTGTCCCATTAAACTATTTTTGCTTCTGCCTTTTTGCACCTAGATCATTCTGTTTCTTAAGAATCTAAGGATTATCTCAAGTTTCTAAATGAATAATACCAGTATTTTAAAAATTTCTCTGATTATATTTCTTAATTTTTACATTTAATTCTTGTGGTTAATGACTGACAGCTATGAACCTTTATTTTTTTATATGTAAGAGAATGTAGAACTGTTGGGAACACTTCTACTTACATTTGTGGTCCTTTAGGTTAATTTCTTCCCCCTTGTCACAGGATGAATATGCAAATCATCTTGTCATCTCACTTTTAAAAATACTTCCAGCACACAGGAAGGCTCACAAGTAAAACAAAAGTACCTGATATCCTAGCCTCACTTTGCTGTCTGTTTCCAAACTGTACCATGTGTGCCATTGCCACAAGTTAGCTGTGTAAGGTTAATAGTCATATCCTTTTTGCAAGGTCATATCGTGGGTGAAACTGGATTATCTTGTAACTACATACATGCATACGGATCTACTTCTAAATCTCGAATCCATATAACTGAACTTCATTTTTACAAGATGAAAATTGCTAAAGCTTAAATATCTGAATGGCAAATTTTTCCCAGGGTAAGTAAATACTTGCCCTACATGCCCTTTTCTCCAGTGTAGTGTGATCCCGGAATTTGGTATATATAGTTGAGGGAGTGAAGGTCCAGCCCTCCACATTGGGGGTGTGTGGGAGGCATAGCCCCCCACCTAGGTAGGTTTTACTTACTTTGGTTTGTGTTTTGTGTAAGTTTGGGCAACTGTTTACTTACCCTGGGAAAAATTTGCCATTTGGGTATTTCAGCTTTTGTGATTTTTGTCTTGCGACAATGAAGTTCAGTTTTATGAGGTTCGAGGTTTAGAAGAAGATGCATACATGCATACGTCTGCAGGCAGAAGATACTGTCAGCCTGCCTGTTTGCAGTTAGCATGTAGCAGGTGCTACAGCCACTCTCTCCTGCATTTGTTCCACGCCATGTTGAATGCTTCTTTCTTTAGCATTAGAGTTCACTTACCCCCTCTGTCAGTTCACTGCAGACATGCACCACTCTTCTGGTATGATATAACTGCTTCAGGAATAGCATTAGAGTTCACTTAGCCCCTCTGTCAGTTCACTGCAGACATGCACCACTCTTCTGGTATGATATAACTGCTTCAGGAATCTACTATGTAACACTATCAAGCTGCCATCTGATAACCAGGCTACTTCTGAGCAAAAATAGTTGAGGTTTTCATATATGGACTTATCTGAAATCCTTTGTTTTACATTATATCCTGCACCATTTATATGTGATAATGTATGACAACTAGAACATAATTTTCATTTGGACTTTTCTAAACCAGCTGATTGAGGCATGTTATTTAACTTTTCATGAGTTAACCATCATGCCTGGTTTTATACTACAAATACCTGTAGCTAGGAACCTGTTTTAAACTATAGTTGTAAAAAATGCTTTAAAATGAACCGCAGTATTAAAAAAAAGAATTAACTCTGTGCCTACATCTGAAAAATGATCATCTTATTCATTAATATTTGTTAACTGGATGATGTTTGTACCCTTTTCAGCCACAAGCTAGGCACATTTGCAATTACAGACATGCTGATAGTTTGAGTACATTATAAAATACTAGTATTACCGAATAAGGTAAAGAAACCAAATAAGTAACTGTCAAAATGTACAAGTTGTTGAAAAGACAGAATATCACAGGCATGTAACCTATGTAAACTCTTTTTAAGAGGTGTATAACAAAAAAATGAAAAGAAAAAAAACATTTTTACATACCTACAAATTGCTAAGAAATTTACAGCTGAATGATAGGAATTATTTGCTTTAGTAATAAGTAAACTTTCACAAGAACTTAACAGATGGAACTTTTATGAAGAGGAAGGGTCATTCTAACGTGTGCCACTGAGGCTTGTACAGCAGTACAGCTGGGTATTGATAAACATTTGTGCACTATGCAAGGTCATGTTAAATAGTACAGGTGTGGAAAGAGATTCAGAAAAATATTTACATTTCAGTGTGGTGACTCATAAGGGAGCAGTGAACCTGGGTATTTTTGAACTGTAGGTAAATGTAGCAGTGTGTGGGTGCAGCCTAAATAAATTAAGCTTCTGTCGATCAAGGATGGCTATGCAGCTTCCAAGCAGAGCAGCATTAAGCAGCCATAGCAATTATTCATATACATCTACTGATTTCTATAGGGAGACACAGCATTTCATGGTACTGTGTTAAGGAGCAGATCAGAGTTACATTACAGCATTCCATGGTACTCTGTTAAAGAAGCACATTAGAGTTACATTACACAGCATTCCATGGTACTCTGTAAAGGAGCACATCAGAGTTACATTACACAGCATTCTATGGTACTCTGCTGAAGGAGCACCTCCAAGTTACATTACACAGCATTCCATGGTATTCTGCTAAAGGAGCACATCAGAGTTACATTACAGCATTCCATGGTATGGAGCAGGTAAGAGTAACATTACACAGTGTTCCATGGTACTCTGTTAATGGAGCACATCAGATTTACATTACACAGCATGCCATGATTCTCTGTTAAAGGAGCAGATCAGAGTTATATTACACAACACACTATTGTACTTTGTTAAATGATCACATCAGCATTACATTACACAGCATACCATGGTACTTTGTCAAAGGAGCACATCAGAGTTACATTATACATCATTCTATGGTAATCTGTAAAAGGAACACATCAGAGTTACAAATTAACAGCGTTCCATGGTACTCTGTTAAAGGGACACATCAGAGTTACATTACACAGCATTCCATGGTACTTTGTAAAGGTGCACATTAGAGTTACATTACATAACATTCCATGGTACTCTGTTAAAGGAGCACATCAGAGACACATTACAGAACATACCATTGTACTCTGTTAAAGGAGAAGATCCAAGTTAAGTTGCACAGCATTCCATGCTACTCTGTTAATGGAGCACATCAGATTTACATTACACAACATGCCATGATTCTCTGTTAAAGGAGCAGATCAGAGTTATATAACACAGCACACTATTGTACTTTGTTAAATGATCACATCAGCGTTGCATTACACAGCATACCATGGTACTTTGTCAAAGGAGCACATCAGATTTACATTACACAACATTCTATGGTACTCTGCAAAGCTGCACATTAGAGTTACATTACAGCATTCCATGGTACTCTTTTAAAGGAACAGATCAGAGTTATGTTACACAGCATACCATGGTACTCTGTTAAAGGATCACATCAGAGTTACATTACACAGCATACCATGGTACTCTGTTAAAAGATCACATCAGAGTTACATTACATAGCATTCTATGGTACTCTGTTAAAGGATCACATCAGAGTTACATTGCACAGCATTCCATTGTACTCTGTTAAAGGATCACATCAGAGCTACATTACACAGCATTCCATTGTACTCTGTTAAAGGATCACATCAGAGCTACATTACACAGCATACCATGGTACTCTGTTAAAGCATCACATCAGAGTTACATTACACAGCATACCATGGTACTCTGTTAAAGGATCACATCAGAGCTACATTACACAGCATACCATGGTACTCTGTTAAAGGATCACATCAGAGTTACATTACACAGCATACCATGGTACTCTGTTAAAGGATCACATCAGAGTTACATTGCACAGCATTCCATTGTACTCTGTTAAAGGATCACATCAGAGTTACATTACACAGCATACCATGGTACTCTGTTAAAGCATCACATCAGAGTTACATTACACAGCATACCATGGTACTCTGTTAAAGGATCACATCAGAGCTACATTACACAGCATACCATGGTACTCTGTTAAAGGATCACATCAGAGTTACATTACACAGCATACCATGGTACTCTGTTAAAGGATCACATCAGAGTTACATTACACAGCATACCATGGCACTCTGTTAAAGGATCACATCAGAGTTACATTGCACAGCATTCCATTGTACTCTGTTAAAGGATCACATCAGAGCTACATTACACAGCATACCATGGTACTCTGTTAAAGGATCACATCAGAGTTACATTACACAGCATACCATGGTACTCTGTTAAAGGATCACATCAGAGTTACATTACACAGCATACCATGGTACTCTGTTAAAGGATCACATCAGAGCTACATTACACAGCATACCATGGTACTCTGTTAAAGGATCACATCAGAGCTACATTACACAGCATACCATGGTACTCTGTTAAAGGATCACATCAGAGCTACATTACACAGCATACCATGGTACTCTGTTAAAGGATCACATCAGAGTTACATTACACAGCATACCATGGTACTCTGTTAAAGGATCACATCAGAGTTACATTACACAGCATACCATGGTACTCTGTTAAAGGATCACATCAGAGTTACATTACACAGCATACCATGGTACTCTGTTAAAGGATCACATCAGAGTTACATTACACAGCATACCATGGTACTCTGTTAAAGCATCACATCAGAGTTACATTACACAGCATTCTATTGTACTCTGTTAAAGGATCACATCAGAGTTACATTACACAGCATACCATGGTACTCTGTTAAAGGATCACATCAGAGTTACATTACACAGCATACCATGGTACTCTGTTAAAGCATCACATCAGAGTTACATTACACAGCATACCATGGTACTCTGTTAAAGCATCACATCAGAGTTACATTACACAGCATACCATGGTACTCTGTTAAAGGATCACATCAGAGTTACATTACACAGCATACCATGGTACTCTGTTAAAAGATCACATCAGAGTTACATTACATAGCATACCATGGTACTCTGTTAAAGCATCACATCAGAGTTACATTACACAGCATTCTATTGTACTCTGTTAAAGGATCACATCAGAGTTACATTACACAGCATACCATGGCACTCTGTTAAAGGAGCACCTCAGAGTTACATAGTCACAGTAGTTAACCACTAAGCCATCATAGCAGTTCACACAGCAGTCCATGGTACTCTGATAAAGGGGCAGATTACAGTTATATTCCTGCATCTCAGTGTGCTCAGTTACAGTCTGCTGAATGGGGCATCCATATGCAGTTGTTCCATCTGCTTGAATGATGAATCACAGATATTCATCAGAACACTTTATGGGATTTAGTGTCATGTTATGCATGTCTCTGAATCCCATTTTGACTAACAGCTCTGACAAAGTGAGCAGTGGTTTCCTACATTCTAGGAAATATCTATGAATCCCAGGCATTCCTCCTTTTCTAGGTATGTTCTGTATCTATCTGTAAACTCACTGTAATTCAGTTTATTTTCTGATGTTACCGGGGGAGATGTCACAATTGACATGATAACTTTATTGAGACTCCTGCCCACTAGCACAGATGAAGGGTAGTCTTTAAAGGTCAGTGTGCTTGATTCTTGCATTTGGAGGAAGTATTTCAAGATTTTTACCTTCAGTTTACTTCTCAAAGATGAACGACATTTTTTCAAAAAAAGTTTTAAAACATGAGTTTTTATGAACCTGTGGTTGACACTTGGTTTAATTTGCAGAGAAAATCCCTCTGGGAACTTTATTTTTGAACAGAAATTTCATATCTGTATATCTGCTCAATTCCCTAACTATCTAACAACATATTTTTGTTTAGGCAACAGTTTGTTCTTCAGATATTCATTAACTCCCAAACATTTTATTCATGTAATTATCTATTTAATTTCAGATTGTCAGGCCTGGAGTGAGAAAATTAGAAACAACAATATCAGTTCTTTCAACAGGAAAATACTTAAAATTCAAACTTTTCTTATTAACACTTCTTGTCTAAGTATCAATTGATCTACAAAAACTACTGTATTTGTACAGATTCTAGACTGAAAATTCATTTGTTCTCTGGACTGCACAAAGTATCAATTTCCCGGGAAACTCGTAAGTTATTAAAAACTGGTTTGTCTGGCTCCGTTAGTTCATACTATTATGTAAATACCTCTCTGTACCAGCTAATCACTGTGCTGAATGACCATCGCAGCCCCTGGCTGTAGTGGTTTTACAGTCATTGTGATATGTCCTGTTTGAAGCCTTAAATATACCTTACTTGACCAGTGACGTTAGTTATATATGGTCTCAGAACTGTCTACAAGCTATGTCCCATAAAGAGAAGTGTCTGATTTATTTTTATAGACAGGCTGTCCCTTCTATGTAGTATGATCTTACAAAGAAATTCTTTTAGAACCTGTTAAGTACAAAGATCTCTTTCAGGGAGAGAAAGACAAACTACATTGGTACATTTTGGATTGTGTAACAGTGCATTGCTCAGTGATTAGTCAAAGGGGCATTCTGTGCACACACGCTGTTTAAATGGAGTAAAGAAATGCTGGGTGAGCAAGAATATACTGCGGTCTGAAATGCTTGAATGAGTTTGGAGAAATATGGTTGTTAGTAAATTGAGGATATATAGCTGAGTGCAGTTGCACAGATGTGCTGTGTTAGAGGGTTTAGTTATGTGCAAGAGCAGTGAGGAACTGGGAGAGAGTTTGTTTGAGTCGGTTGGTTCAGAAAGATGTTATTCAGAGTTTTTGAAGCTATTTTATTGTTTCAGTGGAGGTACTTCCTGTATTAAGTACCATGTGCTTGGTCCCACACCTTCTTCTTCAATGCATGCAAACCTTAGAGATAGACCTACTAGAATAGGTGCTTAAGATGGAAATGCCCCCCTACCACATGATTAATGTCTCATTGCTACTTTTGGTGTTTTTTTTTTTTCTGTAGATAATGCACGGCAAATTTACTAAGTTGTGATGGAGCTATTAGACTTGCTGATGTTAATACTAGAAAAGCACACTACTGTAATGTGCTACAGCTGCTTAAGATTCTCTTCAGTTTGTTTCACGCTCGTCATTTGTGGGATGTCTATTAAATTTTGTTCATTCATTTATGCAGCACTGAAGCAGACTAGTTGCACCACACGCTTTTTTTGCACACTTTATTCCATAGCTGGTGTTGACTTAAGGCTTTCCTTGACCAACTCTCTGACTTAAACATTCTCCTTGCTGAAAACCCACTGTGAATCTTTGCTGGGAGGATCTTCTTTTGGAGGAAGCCTAGGATTGGGTGGGGTATGGATCAGTATGCAGTACAAGTGGAAAGGGTTCATGATCCATACTGGAAGCTCAAGGACTACATCTGCAATCTATATACTAAAAATGGAGGTATGAATGGGAGGGTTTTAATTTTCCCCTATTTCTAATCTGACAGTATATCTATCTATATATATATATATATATATATATATATATATATATATATATATATACATGTGTGTGTATGTGTGTGTGTGTGTGTGTGTGTGTGTGTGTGTGTGTGTGTGTGTGTGTGTGTGTGTGTGAGTGTGTGTGTATATAAACAAGTAACATTAGTTTGGGGTACAGACCCTCCACCACATCAGGTTCCAGGCGGTTGACCCCCCCCCCTGCAAAAGAGCTTTAAGGGTATAATAGCAAGTTGGAAATTTGCTATTATTCAAGCTTAATTGTTGGGACTTGTATGATCTAGTCTTGTACTTCCAAAAGGTAGCCTTGGGGTTAGGCTGGGAGCTGTTACATTGCAACCTGCTGATTATTTTTGCATGTGTGTGTGTGTATTAGGTTCTAACTCCTTCCCCGATGTGCTAAGATCTTCAAATATTGCCCTGTCTATCCCATCGCTTACTAATGCATCTGTCACAATATCTTTGATGTCCCCCAGCACCAGTAACATCAGATGGGCTGGACACACCTCCACACCCACCACCCTGAGGGAGAACTTAACAGCTGTTAACTTTGTCATTCCCCTCCTGCTTCTATACACTTCTTATAACTCCTAGGCTGTCACTTATACCTGGGTCACCTGAGTCATAGTCAATGTTTCATTTTGCTTTCCATGGGCTGTCAATTACACTACATGTTTATCTGAAGAGAAATGTGGTCTTCTGGAAGTTGCTATTTTGATGATAATGACACTAGCTTTGGTGTTAAAGATGTCAGTATTCATAAATGTACTTATAAAAATATGCTTTCTGTTTAAACTTCAGCCCCCTTTCTCTCTAATAGTCAGTGTTGGTACTTGGAGATTTTTTTTTTCAAATTTTCTACAACTTTGTTTAAAATTTGCTTTTTAATGGACTTTCAACAGTTTAGTAAATATGTACTAAACGTATTGGTAATTATACTATAACTGTTATTCATTTTGTTATATGTAAACAAAATGTAATAAACTGTCCACAAAAATAACAATACTACCATACTTTCTAAAATGGCAAAACTTTGGAATAGGCATGGCATCAAATAGTTTCGTGCGTGCAACGTTTGAAAATTGGAAGTAATACAGCATTTGATATATCCTTTTCCTTGCATTCTTTGTTTTCAATATTTTTCTGTGAATTTTCAGAATTTTTATTAGAGGGATCCACATCATTAGATACATCTCTTCTGAAAATGGAGTTTTGTACCAACAGGTGGTTCAGACACCCCCCTCCAAAAAAAAAAACTTTTCAAACTTAATTTGGATAGTTTTTCAACTCAGCCAGAGGTCCAGTTTGGGGCTGCTCTGGAGTTGGTAGCATTTAGAACAAAGTTATCGAGGATGCAGCCCCCTCCGTGGAAGGTGTACTGGGCTTTACCCCAAGAAAATAATTTGAAAAACTTCAATATGTTTTGGATGATTCAGCCAAAATTACCTGAAACTCATAACTTATGGTCAATAATCCCTTGCAAGCCAGGTATGAAAAACTCTCTCAGAATTTGGCAACCAGTGTTGAATGTCTGAAGTCAGAGAAAAATAAAAACAACAATGGTATGATCCTACATTAAAATTTGTTGACATGGGATCATAATATTATTTTCAGTTCTCATCTCCCACTCTTCCAAAACAGTCATTTTATCACAGCACTCAAGAATGCAACCATTCTTAAAAATAAACCCAAATTCAACTTTGGGTTATGAAAATAATTCCACAATTACTGTACAACATTTTGTTTGAGAGTGAGAGGCACTAAAATCTTTTTAGGTTACAATTTGTGAGGTAAGGTCATGTGAAGGTTTAATTGCAAATGTGGCACTTTATGTAAGCCTATTTTAAAAGTCAGAATTAAATGCCTTTCTCGAATTTTACAGTTTGGATGTTATATTTTTACCTTATTTTGATGTAATACAGGCTGTTTCTGAAATTTGACATAAAATGACCCTATGTTAAAGTTTATAAACATGAGCTCTCAATTTCAGCAGAATGCAGTACTTAAACTGATCTTTGAACCTTTTCCCTACTCAGAGGTCACCATGATCATTTTCAATACATGACATAAAAAGTCTGCAGATGCTAGCTAACTTAGAATTTTTAAAATGGCAATTTATTCTTGGTATTTGTGAATTTAATCATTGTTAGTTTGTCATTTTTTTAATATGGCCATATTGGCTTTCTGACCTCAGTACAGCTTTCCAGTCACCTCCACATCCTTAGTTTTTATAAGCAGTTGACATGATTCTTAGTATTTGCTCATTGGAAAGGTGACCTTTATTAAACAGAAAATGTACCATATTTACATCTGTATTTCAGTTTTATATTTCCCCAAATGCAACTATTGTTACAGGGTAAATATACAGGTGAATTAGATCAAATTGCTTGAGCTCCAAGTACGTGAAACATATAACATTGAGGAAGAGAATGCCATTTCTGTTTTACACAGAAAATCACTGCTGGTGTGGTTTCTAAGTGTGCAATGGCAGTGATTCTTTTGTTTTGGAAGATTTCTCCCTTTTTCTTGTTTAATCAGCTCTGGAATTGATACATATATAATTTCAGGAGGTATGGGAGATGTGTCCTTCACAAGGAAGACATAGGGTGGGGGGTTTTCATCCTTCAAAAAAATACTTGCAGTTGGATGTTTTGCCATTTTTATATTTCAGGCATGTGTGTTTGGAGTTTTGGTTCCTTGGCATATTGCCATTTGGGGTTTCATTGGGGATCCTATGTGTACATCAGAATGTCAATACATATTTGCACAGCTGTGGTTTCCCAGAATTGAAAAGATGAATTGTGTTAGAACTGATAGTACTCAATCTGGGGGAAGGCACTACCTGATGGCTTATAGAAAGAGCTGTGGAGGGCATGGTTCTGTGCTTACTTCTAAGGTCATTCACTGACTCCATCATAATAAATCCTGCCATGGTTATAGGAGGTAAACAAGTAGCAGCTAAGTACAGCCTATGTACTGAGGTACTGTAGGTCTGAATAGTACAGTTCTGGTGGGTTCTAAGGCAGTATGGCAGGGTTAAGGCCAGGAGGATAGTGGCAGTAGTGGAACTCGAAGCTGTAGGAGGATACTCTAAGGTGGTGTATAGTCCTGTCTCAAAGCAGGTAATTTTAGTAAAGCATTCACATTACTTGAAACTTGTTTTGGTATGTTTCAGTTCTATGCTGTGGCCTACAGACTATGTGGCACACACCATATAATTTTCCATGGTCCACTAGCCATCATTTCCTCCATATCTCCAAAGCTAACACCAAAGTTAGTGACAGAGCCTCAAGGACATTTCTTCCACCAAACAGGAAGAAACTTCTGACACCCCTTAGAGCTGAGGTAGGTGTATCTAATGTTAAATACTTGCTTATGCAAGCAACATTTTCTAAAAGATAATATGTGTCTGAGTTATTGTAAATCAAAATACTGAACTGGATTTGTTGTTTATCTGTCTTGTTTGAAGGTCCCTAAATTACCATTTAATGACTGGTGTTTGCAAAGATGTCTGAGTCTTTCCATGATTTTTTTCTTCACTGCTATGAGACTATTATTGGATTATGTTTAATAATGTTATATGTATAATGTATTTCTTTATAAGTTCAACTGTAAAATTATTAGTAAATGCTCTTGATACCATCTGTTGACTTTTAGCTGTAGTCTGCTTTTAGCAGAGCTTACATCCATTTGTGTCTCATATCACAGTATAGACTTTTTAGGAGTGTCTCCAGCATATATTTCACCTTAAGTGTAGGTCAATTTCCAGCTGCAATGAAATAAATCATCCTTGACCTACGGCTGGGTTCTAGTAATTCATTATAATATGCTATGGCCTACGCATCAGTTTGCACGCTTTGACCTAAAGTACTCACCCTGACAGCAGGATTTTCCTTTCATTGGCTGAATTAAGCATCAAATCTATACTCTTCAAAAAATCTATTTCTCAGAAGTCCATATCCCTCTGGCTACCAGTTACAACATCTGCAAATTAAGTGAATGAATGTTTATGTTACATTATATTTTAATAGAATGTTGCTGCGTGTTTTATAAAATGTGTTTTTGAGTGCTTTTTAAGGAAAAATATTGTGATGTTTGTAAAGCAGTTCATCTATTTGACTAGACCACCAGTTATTTTAATTTTGATTTGTTGTTGCATTCATTATAGTGACTATTCATGGCAATCAATATGTTTGTTGTGCTTGACAGGTGTTATTTGAATGGTTGTCTTTATAAATTTATTATGCTATTTATCTTTCTTGTTCACTTTTTTTAATTTTTATTTATTTAGTGGTTGAAATGAGCCGGTGTTCCTGCATCCATTCATTTTTCTTAACCACAACTCAACTGCCTCTGACTGTTTTGCAGTACTCTAGCATTGTTATTTCACCACTTGCCGTACTTTCGAATATCTAAGAGCAAACATTATTAACATGACTTTATTAATATTTTTTTTTCTTCTCAATACCGTCAAGATTTTAAGACCAAAATTTTATTACATGTGCATTTCCACTTGTACCTTTTATTTATTATTTTTTTTTCTTTTGCATGCTGTTTTATGAAGATGAGATGCGATGAGTTTGTTGAAATTAAGATATCCTTCTCTGTACACCAATCCTTTACTGTATGTAAACTTATACAAAAAATGTGCTTTTTTCCTTGGATCCCTGGTATAAATAGTCTCTGCCCAGTAAGGTCGACTACTTAACATGCCACTTTCTTTGGACAGTTGTCTGAACTGAAAAGCCCACTAAGTATTAGTCTGGTCAGTTTTGATCTAATTAAGGAATGAGGCTAATGAACTGTGAGATAGGCAAACACAAGATTCAGCTAGTGCAGAAATACTAGGTAAATTTGAGGACTTGGATCATTAACAGAATGAGATGTTGTATGAGTCATCATTTATCTCCTGTAAAAAGGAAATAGAATCGGCAATAGTTAAAGTTTTAAAGAAGTACTTATGGCAGCATCTCACTAAGACCAGCTCTAATTGATAAGTGTGACTGCTCCCAGTAGGACATTATTGAGATTTACTCATTAAGTAATAATTTCATTTTTCTTACTGCTACTCACAAAGAGAGGACTGTGTTTTAATGGTTGGACACAGAAACACCTGGTGTAATTCAAGATTAATAATCCTGTTAGGATGTGGACATAAATGTGTATTTATTTATGCTTCTTATACTTCTGAGCTAATTGTTATTATTAAGGTCTACACTTGAGATGATCAGATCACTAGTAAGACATTAAACACATTTATAAATTACCCATGCCTGCAGGCCTCATAAAACTCAGCAAAGAAACAACAAAACAACAAAACAAACATCCAGGAATAAAAATGTTTTCAAAAACATTATTATCTGTAGGTGACTTTTATGCTTTGGCAAAAGATGAGGAAGAACCAGGTCTTCCTCATTTATGGTTCTCTTGCTTTATTTAATGACCTACGGGTCTCCAGTAAAGAAATATGAATGAGTTAAGGGGCAGTAGAGAGTAAGTATAATAGGAGATTGCAGTCACTGTGTCAGTAATGCAGCAGGTAGCACACTTGCCTTTGGTGCAGAAGACTGTGGGTTCTGTTCCCACAACAGGTAGATTGATTGTTGACATAGTGCAGCATAAGGGGGTTGCTCTACTCCTGACTGTGCCATCCTTTGGATTAGATGTTAAACTAAAAGATCCCATCAAGAAGACTAAGAGAAGTTTCCTGATGCCCAGGCCAGTTTGCCCTAGTAGTATAAATGCCACTTTAGATGTCCTCTAAAAAGAGGTTGCTAGGCTAGTGGGACTAGCCTGCACAAGAAAGGATAAAAAATATGTACTAAAAGCCCATACTATGGACAGCAGTAGGAATGAATAGACCTGCCTTCAAAGGATATATTAGTTTTTCTAGTAGTAAGTGTTGTTTGCCTACTAGCCTGTGATGCATTCTGATTTTGGTAATTTCAGCTAATACACATAACAAGATACACCCCATAGAGTTTCTTTGCTGACTCCCAGTCTAAAATATGCTAAAGCCATAATTTTATGGTATTTCTCACCTGATTACAAGTCTTGCAGGGCCTGAATATTGCCTTTGGTGCTCATTTATTTCCAATAAGGGTAAGAGCTTGGTAGCAACCCTTAAAGTCATTACACCATGTGAGGCTTGTGAATGCCCTGCTGGGTCCCCTGTCTTCTAGTCTGGGTGTAAACAGAACCTGAATTTGTGTAGGCATGTTGTTCCATGTGTTTGTATCCATTGTGCAAGCCTGGCAGACCCTACTGACCTGGTAACATTGGCATTATGGTGGACTTGGCTTTATCAAGCAGGGTTTGGGTAGGGGGTGTCTGTGCACATGATCCTTCCTTCCTTTCTAAACAAAGAATTTTAATTTGCTAGACCATAGTTTATTATAATAAAAAATGGCCAGGAGCCACCTCAGTTAGCACTACTACTTCACAATGCCTGGACATCTAGTTCATTTCTTGACTGATATGCCTTCTGTCTGGAGTTTGCACAATCTCCTTACATTTGAGTTTCTGGTTTCCAGATGTTTCCAAAGATGTGCTAATAGGTTGATTGACAATGGTAAATTATCCATAGATGTGTGAGTAGGGCTGTGAGAATGTGCTGTGAGATGGATCTAGCACTTCATCCAGTGCTGGTTCCATCTTTGTACCCATTGTTTGCTATAACTGTCTCTGGCTCCTTTACCGTTAGCTGGATAAATAGTTTCAGAAAATGGATGGGTGTATGGGAAAAATGACTATTAAAAGTGGATTCAAAATAAGCAGATTATTTTTCAAAGTGTTTAAGCCCACTGAAAATAAGTGTACCTTTTCAGGGGTGACCCAGGAGCAATATCAAGTTAAGTGACTTGCTCAAGTCACAGAATAGGCAAAAGAAGGTGGAAAGAATCAAACTCTTTACCTTGGACTACACGAAGAAGATCATTAACAGCTCAGAGCCGTAATCCTCTGCACAAACTGCCATTTTGTGGCAGAAGATTAGTTGCTTGCTAGAAGAGGATTAATTACATAGCCAAATCATATGTCATAATAGTGGCCAATTGATAAAAAGTAATACCTCAGAGGTCAAAACTAAGGCCTATCCTCCTCTATCTACTTGAAGTTGAACTGCCTGGCATTTGTAGCCAAAAAGAGTGAGAAATAGATAATGTGTACCTCTCAGCTGGTTCACTAAAGGCAGACGATAAAATGTTAAAAGGCAGAGGGACAGTATGGAATGGAAGGAAAGTGAAGTGGTGATGGGAAAATTAAATCTCATAACAGCCATGAAAAGACAGCATGAGATTACCAAGGGAGCAGGCCAGGGGGATTCACCTACCTCACACAGGGTCATATCAAAACAAAAGGTCCTTGGATGTAGTTCTGTACAAAGCTGAAGAAATAAGTGCAGTGAAAGCAAACAAAAGCACCCCTGGCTATCAATGGAACCCACCACTTTTCAAAGTGTGTTGCTGTGTGGTTCATGACTTTCTTTTGTATATACATGGAATGCACGAGGCTGAGATAGCGTTTTTCATCAACGTTTGGGCCTGTGGATTATATTTTTTCATTGAGGCTTCAGGACTTCATTTATGTGAATCTCAGGACTTATTGAAGGTATTTATACAACACTGGATGTCTGTTTTATGGTTCGGAGTTCACAGTAAGTGACTTTATGATCAGCTAGCGGCTTGGAAGGCTATTGTGTTGGTGCATTGTTTCTTAAATACTTGGACATTTTATTTTACGTTTATATATCATCTACGAACTTGTGTTGTGTTTTGCAACTTTCGCTACATCTATATTATGTTCGTGGGGACATTTTTTCATCTACGGTTTGTTTATACGCCATTTTCGTGTTTAACATCCAACAGACTGTGATTTGGGGCCATATTGACTATTGGTTTGGTGGATTATTACCTGAGCAGATGGATTTATTACAACTACGATAAAGGGAAACAACATACGACGATTTTGGTACTGCATGTTCCAGAAGTTCTTCAGGAACTTAGACATTCTAACATCTTATTTCCGTGGATGGACTAAAGTTATTTTGAACAGTCTTTCGTGAATTTTATTGTTTCATTTTCATGTGTGTATTATGATGTACAGTCTTATAGCAAATTTCATACATTTTTTCACCTTATGCTGTGATTTCTTTATCTTTTGGGGCATTAGCAAGTACCGAACATTCGTTGAGGCTATAGGGTTACACATTGAAGTAACATTGGGATTTGCTTGCTCTGGCCACCATTGTTTTCAATTCATAACGATCCTGTGGTGGCAATATTTCTGTGTTTATATGCCCAGGGTTATTTTTGCTGGACATATTATTATATTATTTCTCAGGGCACATTGATTATGTGCTTTGGTGACATATTTCATGATTTTGAACATGTAAATCTCCTTTTTGAGCTAATTTATGCGGATTAGCTGTTCTCAGGAACACTGATTTTGGTAGCAATTTTCAGGTTATATTCATTATAGGTTTGGTAACTTGTATCTATCTTTATTGAATTGTTACTCCATATGCCTTTTGCATTACCTTGGTACATTTTGTGTTTTTTTGCATTACCTAGGACACAATCTCTATACCTTAGCCTTGATTGGGGGCAGGTGTATTCTTAGACTAATTTAAAAGGGTTCATCCAAGTGGTTTGGATTGCTTTAGTTCAGTATACTAATTTTCATCCATCCTGACTGTGTATTGAGATTTGGTTTATTACAATCACCTATAATTGGATCTAGGATTTGTACCTATTTCATTATAGATACTTTGCCAGTATCTCTCATTATATGTTGAACTGTGTATATAACATTACTATCATTGATGTTTTTGACTGACAGAAATTCTTAATTGTGCGGTATTTGGACTATTCTAGGTTTTGAATTTACATTTTTTACACATTTTTTACTTATTAGTCCTTTTCATAACTGTTGTGGCACCTTGATCAGCATTTATACAATTTGTAATTGGTTGTTTGGAGTACTATAGATTATTGTCTCTGGTTTGTCCATACGTTAGGTTATACCATTCAAATATTGGCAGCATGGATTTAGACAAAATATTGTCAGGATTATGTGCCGATCGGGAGGACATTGGTGTGTTTGGTATTGGGTCCTCGCCAGGCAGTAATCCATCTGAGTCTGGACAACAATTACCTCAAGACAGGGATTTGGCATTTCATTCCCTAACCAAGGGATTAAAAAGTTTAAGATCCAACATTTGGCACCTTAAATTGTTCCGTGCTTATTTAAGAACATTGCCCCCAGAGGACTTAGGGTCCGGTTACAACCATTAGTTGGAAGACCAGAGGACAGACTTAATCAAGAATGGAAAGAAGCCCTGCAACAGGCATCCATGTTATTTGTCAATATACTTGCCCAATATTATGGCAGAATGGTAGATATCAATATTAGTGAGGTCAAAATTATGTGTGAGGAATGTAAGAAATTTGAGTCAATTCCTACATTCCAGCAATATATTAATAAATTATCAAAGGATTTGACAAATCATGAGACAATAACCAAACAAAGGAAAATAAGAAAATTTAACAGAGATAGCTTAGACTATCAAAGAGGATGCCCATTTGAGGTACAAAGGAATGTTAGATTTGTGAATGCTGATCAAGGGACCACAACGGTCAGGATCAAAAAACGACCAAGGTCGATTCTAAAAACTAGAGATAGACCAAATACTAGCACTTCAGGGGAAGATTCCTCCCTTACTGATTATGATAGTACCAGACACAGAGAATCCCCCAATCATAAAAGAACCAATATGTCCGTCCCTTTAGATATGGTGTCAGGCGTTGAGGTGGACGCAAACACAAAAACAAAACACAACTCCCTAGAGGGATTAATAGAGAAATTCATAACATAACTAGTACTGAATACCACAATGTTTTAAATTTGTCTGATGTTATTTTGTCTGATGAACAGGAACAACTATTGAATAAAGGACTTGGATATGTACCAGGGTATTTTTCTGATGAGTATCACACTGTCAATGACATTACCAGTTTTTGTCGCAATTTAAACTTAAAATTGTTTTTCCATGACAGGGAGTCTCAAAGATCTACAGAATTCAGATTTCTCAAATCTGATTTTCAGCCGCCCATGAATAAACATGTTTCTATCTTTATGCAATCAGTGCTTAGGGACTTGCACTTTGAACACAAGGAACACTCTATTCTTGGTCATAATCTATCACCCCAGGAAATATCAGCTTTACAACAATTACGTCATAATCACAACATTGCAATTTTACCAGCTGATAAGGGTGGAGCAGTGGTGGTTCTAGACATGAATTATTATCTTGGTGGGGGTAGATCTCAGCTTTCAGACACCAAATGCTATATGCATATGGATATGGACCCTACTCCAGTTTTCAAAAAGGAAATTGATTCCTTTTTACATTTAGCTGAGGAAGAAGGCATCATTAGCAAGACTAGTGTCATGCATCTCACTGTTCAGGATCCACAAAAACAAATTTTGTATCTCCTCCCCAAGATTCATAAATCACTTTCAAAGCCACCGGGTAGACCCATTGTCTCAGGTATTGGTTCCTTGACTGAACCATTATCTGTGTTTTTGACACAGTATCTCAAACCTCTTTTGAATTTAGTTAGGGCCAGATTACAAGATACCACACAATTCTTACAGATTATACAGGAGGCTCAGTTGGAACCCACTTGGCTTATGTGCTCTTTGGATGTTAAGGCATTATACACAAGCATTCCCCATTGGACTGGACTGCAGGCATTACAATACTGGCTAGACCGATCTGCTTTGTATTCTCCTGGAATTAATACATTATTGGTATGTATGACTGAACATGTATTAAACAAAAATGTCTTCTATTTTCATGGGGAATGCTATTGGCAGCTTCAAGGAACAGCTATGGGAGCCTCCTTTGCTCCAATATATGCCGATTTGTTTATGGCCTTTTTCGAAGAATGTATGATTTATGAACCTTTACATAATATTTATTTGGTGGAAATTGATATCTGGCGGAGATATCTTGATGATTGCTGGATGGTGTGGCATGCGGATGCCACATATCTACAAGAATTTTTGGATTATCTTAATGGCAATATTTGGGGAATTGAATTTACGGTGACATATGATCTACAATCCATCAATTTTCTTGATATCACAGTTAGCAGAAACATGGATCACACTTTAAACACCAGGACTTTCCGTAAATATCCCCAATATAACACTTTATTGCATGCTTCCAGCATGCATCCACGCCACACCATCCGCAACTTTCCTAAGTCCCAATTTATGCGGATGAAACGCATCAATTCCACCAATATGGAATATGAGAAATCTTGATTTGTTCCCGAGATTTGTCAACAGAGGCTATAAACAACTGGACTTAGTTAAGGCTTGGGATTGGTCAATCAGTATGAATAGGGATACATTATTGCAATATCAGATACAACCCAGGGACTTAAGTGCATCTTCCATAAGATTTGTTACTGCTTATGGTAGAAACCATAATGCAGTTCGGAGCATTATCAATAAACATTGGAACATTCTATTGGCCAATGATCAGCTAAGACTAATATTGGGGTCTCTGTGTCAATTCAGTTATAGAAGAGGCAAAACCTTGGGCTCGCTGTTTAGTCACTTTAAACATAAAGAAAGTGGTGGGGCTGTATACCAACAACTTACTATGTCTGGAGACAAACTGCTGGGAACCTTTCCATGTGGACACTGTGGGTCTTGCAAACAAATTTGCAAATCCAAACAATTTTCCAGTCAAAACACCAGCAAAGTATATGATTGCAAGATATTTGGTAACTGCAGCAGCCGTTGGGTGATATATTTGGCCACTTGTCACTGTTCTGCCTTCTATGTTGACCAAACATCCAGACCATTGAGAACACGTATTAATGAACATAGAAGTGACATTAAGATTAAGAAAGACCATAATGCTCTTTTTAGGCATACTTTGAAGCATTCACAGGCCCAATATACATTCATGATTATTGACAGAATCACAGGAGATCGGAATAATCTGCAAGGTTGGCATAGCATTCTTAATCACAAAGAAAGGTATTGGATTACCACATTGGGAGCACTTTTCCCACCAGGTTTGAATGATCATTTATAATTAACTTTTTTACTGTTAATTTATATGCTATTATAACTTATTTTTTCATATTTATGTATTCCAGGTTACTGAGGATACCTTATTTGATGTCGTGTTATCATGAATGCTTACCAATAACCACAAATTTATTTTGAACAAAAGTGTTACGAATTTATTATGGATATTTTGTGATTTCTATCTTATCATATATTTATTTTTACCTATCATACATTGTTCAGCTCATTACTCTATAATGGAGTATATATATATTTCTGGCTCATGTCCATTTATATTCATTCTTTGATTAATATAAGTATTTGCAGTTTATATAACCCATCGGTTATATTTGTTTGTGAACCCATAGACACACTGTTTCATTTGTGTTTATCATTTGTCTTCTTTAAAGTTTTTTTCTTTTTCTATTGTGGGAACAAACCATGATTAATTATGCAGGGTTTTTCACTCTCATTGGTTAGGCACTCTTATAAATATTCATTGAGTACTATCTAATGTTTTTGCTGTGTATCACTGATGAAGGCATATATTCTTTTGCCGAAACCAGTCTGATTATTAAAGATATGTATAATCAGCGAATAATTGAGTAATTGCATCTTTTTACTGTTACACGTATCTGCTGGCCAACAGTGTTTTTTGGTTTGCTCCGTCCGTGCAGTACCTACGTGCATAGCACAGTGTTTTGAGTTCACCAGAGGGAGGCATTATGAAGGCACCACAGTCTAGTATGAAGTGTGGCACTGTAGGAGAGGACACTGTAGGAGCAGACTATAGGAGAGAAGACTGTAAGAGCAGACTGTATGAGCAGACTGTAGGAGAGGAGACTGTAGGAGCAGACTGTAGGAGAGGATACTGTAGGAGTAGACTGTAGGAGAGGACTGTAGGAGCAGACTGTAGGAGAGGATACTGTAGGAGTAGACTGTAGGAGAGGACACTGTAGGAGAGGACACTGTAGGTGCAGACTATAGGAGAGGACACTGTAGGAGCAGACTGTAGGAGAGGAGACTGTAGGAGCAGACTATAAGAGAGGAGACTGTAGGAGAGGACACTGTAGGAGCAGACTGTAGGAGAGGAGACTATAGGAGAGCAGACTGTAGGAGAGGACACTGTAGGAGCAGACTGTAGGAAAGGAGACTGTAGGAGAGGAGACTGTAGGAGCAGACTGTAGGAGAGGACACTGCAGGACCAGACTGTAGGAGAGGAGACTGTAGGAGTAGACTGTAGGAGTAGACTGTAGGAGAGGATACTGTAGGAGCAGACTGTAGCAGAGGACACTGTAGGAGCAGACTGTAGGAGAGGAGACTGTAGGAGCAGACTATAAGAGAGGAGACTGTAGGAGAGCGGACTGTAGGAGAGGAGGCTGTAGGAGAGGACACTGTAGGAGCAGACTCTAGGAGAGGAGACTGGAGGGGTAGACTGTAGGAGAGGAGACTGTAGGAGTAAACTGTAGGAGAGGAGGCTGTAGGAGTAGACTGTATGAGAGCAGACTGTAGGAGAAGAGATTGTAGGAGAGGACAGTGTAGGAACAGACTATAAGAGAGGAGACTGTAGGAGAGCAGACTGTGGGAGAGGAGACTGTAGGAGAGGACACTGTAGGAACAGACTGTAGGAGAGGAGACTGTAGGAGCAGACTATAAGAGAGGAGACTGTAGGAGAGCTGACTGTAGGAGAGGAGACTATAGGAGAGGACACTGTAGGAGCAGACTGTAGGAGAGGAGACTGTAGGAGTAGACTGTAGGAGAGGAGACCGTAGAAGGAGACTGTAAGAGAGGAGACTGTAGGAATACACTGTAGGTAAGCAGACTGTAGGAGAGGACACTGTAGGAGAAGACTGTAGGAGAGGAGACTGTAGGAGAGGACACTGTAGGAGCAGACTGTAGGAGAGGAGACTATAGGAGAGCAGACTGTAGGAGAGGAGACTGTAGGAGAGGACACTGCAGGAGCAGACTATAGGAGAGGAGACTGTAGGAGTAAACTGTAGGAAAGGAGACTGTAGGAGTAGGCTGTAGGAGCAGACTGTAGGAGAGGAGACTGTAGGAGAAGACTGTAAGAGAGGAGACTGTAGAAGTAGACAGTAGGAGAGGAGACTGTAGGAATAGACTGTAGGAGAGCAGACTGTAGGAGAGGAGACTGTAGGAATACACTGTAGGTGAGCAGACTGTAGGAGAGGACACTGTAGGAGAAGACTGTAGGAGAGGAGACTGTAGGAGAGGTAACTGTAGGAGTAGACTGTAGGAGAGGAGACTGTAGGAGAGGACACTGTAGGAGCAGACTGTAGGAGAGGAGACTATAGGAGAGCAGACTGTAGGAGAGGAGACTGTAGGAGAGGACACTGCAGGAGCAGACTATAAGAGAGGAGACTGTAGGAGAGGAGACTATAGGAGCAGACTATAGGAGAGGAGACTGTAGGAGTAAACTGTAGGAAAGGAGACTGTAGGAGTAGGCTGTAGGAGCAGACTGTAGGAGAGGAGACTGTAGGAGTAGACTGTAAGAGAGGAGACTGTAGAAGTAGACAGTAGGAGAGGAGACTGTAGGAATAGACTGTAGGAGAGCAGATTGTAGGAGAGGAGACTGTAGGAGTAGACTGTAGGAGAGGAGACTGTAGGAGTAGACTGTAGGAGAGGACACTGTAGGAGCAGACTGTAGGAGAGGAGACTGTAGAAGTAGACTGTAGGAGAGGAGACTGTAGGAGTAGACTGTAGGAAAGGAAACTGTAGGAGCAGACTGTAGGAGAGAAGACTGTAGGAGCAGACTGTAAGAGATGAGACTATAGGAGCAGACTGTAGGAGAGGAGACTGTAGGAGTAGACTGTAGGAGAGGACACTGTAGGAGCAGACTGTAGGAGAGGAGACTGTAGGAGCAGAGTGTATGAGAGGAGACTGTAGGAGTAAACTGTAGGAGAGGTCACTGTAGGAGCAGACTGTAGGAGAGGAGACTGTAGGAGTAGACTGTAGGAGAGGAGACTGTAGGAGTAGACAGTAGGAGAGGAGACTGTAGGAATAGACTGTAGGAGAGCAGACTGTAGAAGAGGAGACTGTAGGAGAGGACACTGTAGGAGCAGGCTGTAGGAGAGGAGACTGTAGGAGTAGACTGTAGGAGAGGACACTGTAGGAGTAGACTGTAGGAGAGGTCACTGTAGGAGCAGACTGTAGGAGAGGAGACTGTAGGAGCAGACTGTAGGAGAGGAGACTGTAGGAGTAGACTGTAGGAGAGGAGACTGTAGGAGAGAAGACTGTAGGAGAACAAGCTGTAAGATACAGTTTGCATGGGGAAGAGGTGATGGGAAGGCATATGAGGCAGAGGGAAGTGAATGACTTGTCGGCCAGTGCTTGAAAGAGAGTTAAGGAACAGAAACAAAGGAACAAAGGAATGATGATCGGGGTCAACCAAGACAATTCTCAAACATAAAAGAGAGGACAAACCAAGAATGGAAAAAACAGAAAACAGAAAAGAAACAGTATGTAGGGGCTAAGGCACAAGTAACATGCGATGCCAGCAGGGCAAAAGCAATGGCATAGGCAGAACTATCAACAGGGACTAAAACAAGGGGGAAAGTTTTTCTGTACATAGTGGGAAAAGACTGAGATAGACTAAGTAAATAGCATCAGGGAAGAAGGACATAACAGAAGACAGAGAGCAAACAGAAGTCTGAAATAACTTTGCATCCACTATTACAAGGAAGAATATAGAGAATTCCTGTTATCTCAGAGGGATGGAGGTAGAGTTAGTTAGAGAAGGTGCAGGGGCATGATAAGCTATCAGTGAGAATCTTCTGGAAGATTACCACAGTTCTGGCAGAGCTCCTGACAGAGACAGTAAGTAGTTTGTGTATTAAGAGATCCTGAACGATGGGAAAAGAGCTAAAACAATGGCATTCCACAAGGATGGAAGTAGGACCAGGCCTGGAACTGGAATTACTTAGTCTGACCTCCTTGGAAGGGAATATGATGAAGAAGAGTCTGAGGGAAGAGACTAAAAATATTCCTGGTGGACAACCAACTGAGACATGTAAACCAAACATGGCTTCAAGTGAAGAAAAGCTTTTCAGTACATTTTATTTCAGATCTATTAACAGGTCACAGCTGGGATGGATAAGAGAACTCTGGTTAGCACAGTATTCTACCATGACTCCAAGAAGACCATGATCCTGGTAACCTCCAAAAAAGCTGTTGTGCAAGTTTGAAGAACTGGGGTTGCTTTCCCTATGTTCAATTGACTCATTCAACAGAGAGTCACATGTCATTGATTTTTCACTATCAAGAAGTGCAGATTGAAAAAACATAAAGACATATTTTTTTCAGGAGGCAAGCCCCCTGCACTCCCACATGGGAGACTTCACTCCTACACACACACACACACACACACACGCACACACACGCACACACACACACACACACACACACACACACCTATCTATGTGTGTGTGTGTGTGTGTGTGTGTGTGTGTGTGTGTGTGTGTGTGTGTGTGTGTGTATACCAATTCCATGGCTACACTACTGTGAGGAAAAGTGAAAAAATAGTGCACTACTGGTTTGCTGAACACAGCTCAATGCAGGTTCAATAAACATTTACAAAACAAAATCAAGGAAAAGCCAATAAAAGGAGAATGTCTTATTGCAGTCTAGGGATGCCATTGGGAGTAGTAAGAAAAATGGCACAATACATTAGAAGGTTGTTTGACAGGATATAGAGAATGGAGGTACAGGGATTCTATCAGGGGAAAAGTACAGTAACCAGTGGTATAGCACATGGGTCAGATCTGGACCTGGAGTTGTTTAATCTGTTTTGGGCATGGCATATCTCACTGAGAACAGAATTAACCTATCAGTAAGTGTCACAAGAAACAGGCCACGTTGAGAGGTAAGGGTGTGATTCTAGGGTGAGACCTAAGGAGACTGGCCAGAGGACAGAAAGATGACAGATGAAACTGAAGTCAGGCAAGTATAAGCAGATGCACCTTTGGAATAATAAGTGGGTGTGAGATATAGTCTACAAGAGCATGACAGAAGTGCAGGTTACACAGGAAAAAGGCCTAGGGATAGCACTAACACCTTCACGCATGTCCTGTTACATGGAGAACAGGATAGTATGCAAGGAAATAAAACACAAGGTTGTAGCTTCACAGCATACTGCAGGTATATGCAAGTAAATCTCCCGCCTTATAAGGAACTTGTCAAATCACAGTTGCGATATTGATGTATTGATGCAGATCTTGAAGCTCTATTGGGGAAGCGAAATTGAGAATACAGAGGATGGTGACATGAGTACTCAGATGACAGAGCATGACATTTTAAAAAGTAGAATTTGTCATGGAAGGGCAACATTGAATGCATGCATTTTGATCTGTGGAATGCACTTTTTTGAATCCTGTTCCATACAAAACTAATTGTTGAAAAACCCTTACATTAATCGGAAAACAAGGTTTTTTTGCAGAGAACAAGCCCACATGTACCCCCAATATATATGTTATTTATATATATTTATAGTTATATATATTTATAGTTTTTATATATATATATATATATATATATATATATATATATATATATATATATATATATATATATTTATACATGGAGCTACTTTCAAATCTTGACATCCACAACACCGAAAGCTATTTTCCTGAGTCAAAAATAACGAATGCTGAAAATCCCAAAGGGCCAATTTTTCCCAGGGCAAGTAAACTCTCACTCAGCATGGGGAAATATGTTTTTTTCTCCATTGTAGTGTGATTCCGGAGTTTGTATATATATATATATATATATATATATATATATATATATAGTTGGGGGGAGTTTATGTAGTCCAGTGTGGTTATGTTCTGTTTTGGGCAAGTGTTTACTTGCCCTGAGAAAATTTGGTCCTTCGGGATTTTCAGAATTCATTATTTACATCTCAGGAAAACAAAGTTCGTTGTTGTGGGTGCCGAGATTTAAATATAGATCCATATATATATATATATATATATATATATATATATATATATGTATATATATATATATATATATATATATATATATATATATATATTTCACTTCTGAAGTCTCATAACAACAGAGATAAGTGCAACTTCAGTGATTACTGAACATCATTTTTAGCCGCTATAATTTCAGCCAAATGGCATTCAGAAATAATCTGTTAGGCAGCTTGACACTTTCCCCAGTGATTAACAGAAAAATAAATTAGATTAACAAACATGTTAGTTAAGATATTTTCACTAATAAATCCATTAGCTAAGGCAATGTTACTTCAGATTCTAAGATTCATGCTATGGAACACAGAGCTAAAATAGCTCAACTATATTATGGAAAGAATATTGATAACACACACATATTATGGAAAGAATATTGATAACACACAGAAGTCAACAAAAAAATTGAACAAAGTATCGGAGACCATCCATGTGCAACTAACAGTGGGCAAGACTGCTTTTCAGTTTATAACATCCTACAGACCACCCTCTCAAAGTCAGGAATCCCATTCGGCCTTCCTGAAAACATTGGAGAACATGAAGATCTCTCCGAACACCATTATATTAGGCGACTTCAACTACCCAAACATTGACTGGGAGCACTACTCAAGCCCCAGCACCTTAGCCCAAAGATTCCTGGAAATTATGAACTCAAATGCTATGGAACAACTAGTCACCACTCCCATAAGACGGGACAACATACTAGACCTGATCATTACCAACATGGGGACTCTATGCTCCACACCAGAAGTATATCCCTCATTGGTAAGATCAGACCATAAATTAATTTCACTGGATGTCCACATCCCGACCCCACCCCCAGCCCAGAAAACCACAGTGAAAAACTTCTCAAAAGCGAACTTCTCACTTCTCAAAACCAAAGTGGAATCCTTCAAGGCCCCAGGGCCAGTGGAAACTACAGCCCAAACTGCAGAATCCTATATAAATGCATTCTAAGGACATCTCCAGGAATGCATGGATCATGCTATCCCAAACAAAACCAAGACCCAATCATCCAAAGGCAAGCGTCCAGTCTGGTGGACCCCTGCCATAAATAAACTGTACAACAGAAGGAGGAAGCTACTACATGATAGAGCAAAATCCCTAATAGGGAAGGCATTTCTGATCAGTACTAGCAAAAAATTACGATCCCTCATAAAATCCTCCAAGGCCAGCTTCGAGAGAAAAATTGCACAGGACACCAAAGACAATCATAAGGCTTTTTTCAGTTATGTTAGAAACCTGGGATGCAACTCCCAGACTTGTTCTGAGTTGAGTCTAAATGACAAAAAATACACTGAACCCACAGACATCACCAATATCCTGACAGACAGGTTCAGTGCAAACTTCTCCACCCCCCCCCAAAAAGAGCAAGTATCTATCCTGGCAGAGGGCTGCCTCCCAAACATCTCAGATGCTCAGGTGAAGGCTGCCCTCTCCAAAGCAAAAAACACTGCTTCCATGGGACCAGATGGTGTCCCAGGTTGCGTCCTACATGAACTACAAGAGGAACTAATCCCTCAAATAAAACAGCTATACAATCTCAGCCTCACTACAGGATATGTGCCCACAGAATGGCGTACAGCAGCAGTGGTCCCACTCCACAAAGGTGGAGCCTCTACAGACCCTGGAAACTATCACCCCATAAGCCTGACTAGCTTAGTCTG
Source organism: Protopterus annectens (assembly GCF_019279795.1). Classification (NCBI taxonomy): domain Eukaryota; kingdom Metazoa; phylum Chordata; order Ceratodontiformes; family Protopteridae; genus Protopterus; species Protopterus annectens. The sequence continues at coordinate 1,395,033,740 of NC_056746.1, forward strand.
CAAGGCTATGGAGAGGATCATCATGGAGCTCATAAACAAAGACATTGGGGACCTACAGACACTAGATCCTACTCAGTTCGGCTTTGTCAAGGGCAGACCCTGCCTTTTGAACCTGGTTGACTTCTTTGAAACAGTCACCAAAGCCATAGATGAAGGGAAGGTAGTCCACACAGCCTATATGGACCTTGCAAAGGCATTTGACACAATACCCCACTCGGGCATCATAGATAAGCTATCCAGCTTAAATATAAACCCCTATGTCACAAGATGGGTCGCAAACTGGCTCAAAGACAGAACCCACAGAGTGAGAGTTGCTGGAGCCATGTCAGACTCGAAACCGGTCACAAGTGGCATCCCACAGGGTTCTGTCCTGGGACCACTCTTGTTCAGTATATACTTTTCCGAGGTACAGGCAAACGTGGGAGGACTATGGCTCACCAAGTTCGCAGACGACTGCAAACTGGGCGCCATAATCAACTCTCCAGCTGACACAAACATCCTTCAAAAAGGTCTCACAGAGACAGATAACTGGTGCCAGCGCCATGGTTTAAAGCTAAATGCCAAAAAATGTATAGTCATACCCTTTGGCAAAAACAGTGTGCCCACAAATTACCACATAGGCGGAAACCCATTAAGTACAGAGAAAGTTATTAGGGACCTGGGGACCCAAGTTGATAGCAATCTCTCCTTTGAAAACCACATTGCCAAAGTGGTTAGAAAGACCTTCTACATAGCCCACCTCATCACGAAGGGTTTCACATCTAGATCAAGAGAGGTAATTGTGCCCATTTATTCATCCCTCATCAGGCCCATCATAGAATACAATGCCCCTTTTGGGATGTACCTTACCCGACACCTGCAGCAATTAGAAAGACCCCAAAAGTATCTCACCAAGAGGATCAAGGGTCTCAAACAGATGCCATATGCTGCTCGGTTAAAAAACTCCAGCTCTACTCAGTTGCATACTGCCTACTTCGAGGTGATCTATGCCTGACATACAAAGCTATGTCAAATCCAGAATTAATGGACATGCTCCACCTCAGTAAATCTAAATCCCTTAGAGCCACACGCTCGAGGGACTTGAACCTCAGCACAGACATAAATAGAACTTGCTGGAGGGACAGGTTCATAACCCAGAGGCTCCCTTCGTTCTGGAATAGAATTCCAGTTCATGTGAGGCAGAGCACCTCACTGAATCTCTTCAAGAAGAATCTCAATAAGTGGATGGGGGTTCATAGGTTTGTCCCAGGGATTACTCCCGTGTCACTATTAGACAGAGGCACAGTAAACTAAACCTTAAAAAGGGCACAGTATATTCAAATCAAGGGGTGGCGTAAGCCATACAGAATCGGGCTAGGCTTATAATTGCCCCAGGGCAGATAGCCTAGTATGAACCTATGAACCTATAAAAAAAATTTGCTTACTGCATGGATGCTCAGCTTTGGGTGTGGCTGGGGAAATGCTAAGGGAATACTCATTGGTTTAGTAGCTTGGCACTTAATATTTTGTTATTGTATAATATTACTACAATTGATGTTTTAGTCTGAAAATTTGTATCAACACACAAAAAGTACAGTCAGATAAACTATATGGTCACTACAGCTTAAACCCAAATGCATACTGAATGTATTAATAACTGGCCTTTTTGTAGGTGAATCAAAAATATGCCCCACATGGTTTGCAAACTGCAACTGATGCAAGGGGTAGAATAACTCTCACTTCTTCTCTCAGAACTTGTTTATATTAGGAAATCCCCTGAGATGTAGAAACTAGAATAAAATACACTGATTTCTTGGTAGTATCATGGGCAAAATCACTTGACTGCAGGACAGTGAAAATGCTTCAGGAAAACTGGATGCAAGTACAGAGTGAGACACACATAATGTTATTTGTAGAGACACAGGGGTATTGATACTCAAGCAGAAAGACTAGGACACTAAAACTGTAAAAATAAATTTTAACCATGATCTGATACAGGAAATAAGAAAAAGCAGTGCTTGCTTTATTGACTGCAATATACAAACCTCTGACAGCAATTAGAAATATTTCTGTTTTATTGCTGGAGCAGATTACTTTAAAAAGAACTGATAATTTAGTATAGCAATAACCCACGGTTGGCGTGGTTTGGTCCCGAGGGACCAAACAAAGCCAACCGGGTAAATTTAGCATTACCCACACCCAGAAGTGGTTATTGCTATTATACGACATTATTTAAGAAAAGAAACTGTTACTTTTCTTAAATAATGGCATAGTATAATGCCTGTTTACTGCCCTTCCGTAGATGTCTGGCATCGGCAGTTCTGATGTACCGCGCGCAAGCGCAGTACATCAGAGTTAGCAAAAGCAACGGAGAAAGCAAGATCTCGTGTTTTTAATGTCTCGCTATGTTAAATGAGTTTAACATAGCGAGACAGTTTTAAATAAGCAACGGACATCTCCGCTGTTTTTTTAATTGTCTCGCCATGTTAAACTCATTTAACATAGCTTAAAAAAGCAACGGAGATCTTGCTTTCGTTGTTTTTAAATGCATCGCTATAGTTAAATGGGTTTAACATAGCGAGACAGCTTTAAAATAAGTAACGGAGATCTCCGCTTGCTTATTTTAAACCCATTTAACATAGCGAGACAGTGTTTAAAAAAGTTATACTAATGGAAAAGTCCGGGCGACCGGACCTTTTTCCATTAGTATAACTCGATTTACAATGGGCACGCTGGCCAGTCAGCGTGCACGTTTTGGGGGGGATCATGGTATAATTGTCAATAATGCTGACCTTGAGTATTTGACAGTAGATACAATTTTAAAAGATACATTTTAGACACATACCAGGCACAAAATGACATCCTTAACACTTAATAAGTTCAAGAGATGTTTTAGGGCTTTGGGTAGCATAATTTCCCCACAAGAACAGTGACAGACCATGATATGACACTGTGAAATACATTAAAGCAGGGCACAATGAACAGAACAGAAACTATATATTTGAATCTTTTCTGTTGAATGAAGCAAACTAGATATAAATATAGAATAAAGAATGAAAATGGGAAAATATCTGATAAGTAAAGATGTTGCTATTACATACAGGAAACTGGCAATTAAACTAAATGCATCGAAAGACAGATGAATACCAAAGAAAGTCATGAAGTTAATCACAAAATATATGACTACATATTTACAGTGAGGAGCAAAACATCCAGTTAGCAAAAACAACAGGATATTGGCAAGTGAAAGTCAATCCAAATCCTAGATTAAGAAAAGAATATACTTTATTAAAAAGACAAATAAAATGAAAGAGAAACCAGACTAAAAATGCCAAAGAAACTGAAATGGCAATCAGCTTCAGCCAGAAAGCATTCTGGGTGTTTTTCTTTGTAGATCCACATCAGAAGTTGTTAAAAAGGTGGAGCCCTTCAGTGGCCAAGTGAAAGCAGCAGAGTTTTAGAGCTCCATAAAACTAGTAAAATAAAACAAGGAAAAACAATTTTTTTTTCAAAGAAAATTTCAAAAACTCGTAGATAAAGGACTAAACTAAAAAATCAGTAACTTTGGTGGATTTACACAAAAAAATTCCTGTCAAAAAAGATTGGAGAAATTTTCAGCTACTAAAAATGAATAACTCAAGAAATTCTCTCCCTGATGCAACCTTAAAAAAAGAACTACAACAGATGACATCTACCCTAGAAGAACTGTCTCTGAAGATGGATGATTTTAAAGAGAAACTAGAAAATCTTGAAATGAACTCTCAAAAACAAACTGATACTCTAAAGGAAATACTACAGCAACAACAGACAAAAATAAACACAGAGACTTCACTAAATGACATTGAAGGGAGTCTTAAAGAAGAGGAAGCACTAAAATAATTACTTCTTAAACAAAACATATGGCTGCTCAACAAAGTAGATGATTTAGAAAATAGGAAAGGAGAAATAACATAAGGATTTCTGGGTTACCTGAAAACGCAGAAGGTGATGACATATCTCCTTTTTATCAACCTGGATACCTGAATTTTTAAACTAAAAAGAAGGTCTCTCATTTGGTATCGCAAGAGCGCACAGGGCTTTGAAGAAACCTACATCCAACTCAACAAATACACCTCCAAGGTCAGTAGTTATAAAATTCCTATCATATCTTGACAAGGAGCTAATCTTAAAAACTGCCTGGAGGAAAGAACCTTTAAAATATAATCAAAATCTGATAAGGCTTGACAATGACTATTCTACTAGAATAATAGAGCAATGGAAAAAAGTGTGGCCAATGATAAAGTTCCTAAAGCAGGACAGTATTAAAGCACAACTTGCATATCCAGCCAAGATAAAAATATTATATGGCAATGAAATGAGAATCTTCAATGACTTAGAAGAAGCTTCTTCATTTATTAAAAACAATAACGTGATTTCTTTACCAAAAGATATGGAATGGATGCCACCTACTCTTAAAAGAACAAAAGAAAAAAGTGCTTGGACTGATGTGAAAAACAGAAGACAAATCTGAAATTTCTGTTTCTGCCAAATCTCTCAAAGCATCAACTATGATTTGAACTGTTAACAGTATCTGTTAAACTGTGTTTGTACTCATTGTCTGTTTTCTCAAAGCTAAAAGTAACTCAATCAATCAAGAAACTCTAATGTCCAATTCTCAAAAAAAAAAAAAAGGAGAAAAGGCAAGTGAATTCTCACGCAAATACAGATATGTCATTGTGGGGTTCTTTGTTTTCATAAAATGGAGTTTATGTATTACTGAAACTAATTGCACTAAGTATATAATAAGTATACTGCCCTGGTTAGGGGACTGTTGTATACAAATAATCAAATAATTGATTGGCTTGATCTGCCAACAAACAGACCGGCTGCATGGTTTTAACTCTCTAACTTAATGTTTATGCATGAAAAGCACTGTACCTTTTATTTATTGAAAAAGCGTCACAATCTTTATTCACTTGATTAACTTCAGTATTGTTGTTGGTGTTTGCCATCATTTAATCCGTAAACTAGTAAATTTGGACATGTCTCCCAGTATACTTGGGTGGGTAGCTTCTGCATATGTATGGAATCATTATTAAAGATATCAAAATACTGCTGAAGGTTCTCTGATTACTTAAATTGTATGTTCCATAGTGAAAACGTGCCTGTTGGCATGATGGGGGAAGTTCCTGTTGCTGCAGGGAGATCTGGAATGATATTGTGCTTGAGAGCAGTTATGTGGATGGTTGTACTGCGGATGCTGATGTATCCACTCTCATGAATATGGAAGAGGGAAGAGAAACAACAATAATGAAAACAACATAGTATCGCTGTATTCTCTTGGCTGTTGAGAGTTGCTTCCATATGTGCTGGGCTGTGGGATGAGGTTTAAGATGGAGGGTTGCATGTTATGTTTTGTTTGCCTCTTCTGATGCACAAAACATTTCCTTTCCAAACTTGAGTCTATTGTAAGAAAAGGAGGGAAAAATACGCAAATCTTGGAGAGAGTTGAAGCTTTAAGAACACAGAGTGTCTCACAAACACATTAAGCAGTCTCTCAAACATCCTAACAAAAATGTACTTTACTGAGGCTTCTATGGGAAAGGAAATAATGATGTAAACCTGGGCAGTCCTGTAAATCACTGAGCAGTTAGAAAGAAAAAAGCTATGACACTCGGGTTTATTTTGGCATATAGTTACATTTGAATGAAATACATACAATATTTAATCCCATTATGCCTCAGCAAATGCTACTGGCATTAGTATTAGGGGAAGAATAAATATTTATAGCACAAGGTAACGATTGCTTTTGAAAACACAAAAAGCTACTCAGATAAAAAGTGCTAGTTACAGTGCCCATATATAAACTAAATATCTTAAACTGGTAATGTCTGAAGTTGAGAACCATTGAAACATTTGAACTATTTAAAGCTTGCCCAGGAAATGGAGAGTATATTGTTTCCTTGAACTCTGTATATTATATATGTACATTTGGAAACATTGATCTCTTTTGAACTTACTTTGAATGGCATATTTATTTACTTCTATAACAGCTTGGGACAGATATGATGTTGGATTTTAAAAATATAGTACAGCTTCTTGAAGGCATCTATACACACACAAAAAAAAAGAAAAACAGAAAGTTTACTGTTATTGCTACAGAAGGAAGGTTTTAGTTATGCCTAAGAACCCAATAAGTGGATAATACTGCCAAAATATAACCCAAAGGAACTAAAAAGCAGTATTCACGATGAACGATAAGCCAAGTCCAACAAGTTAAACGTTTTTATTCACTAGGTTAAAACAAACACGTATAAATCCACCATGAATGCCTTCATAAACCATCCACTAGCGTTTTTGTCATAACAATTGACTTCATCAGATGACCAGCATGATTTAATTCCCTCAATTTATACTCCATCTCTATTAATATAGTCAAGTAAAATGTCAATAAGCCATACAAAAGGATATTGATAAGTTAGACCAGCATATTAAGGATGATTTAATTTTCTCTATTAAAGAGGAAAAAGAAAAATATTATAATATTAGGAAAGATATAGATATCAAATGTGACAATTTGGTGAGTAGGAAAATAAAAAAACTGGAGAGGGATATCAAGGAGTATGAGAGTCACACGTTATCCCATGCCTAATAAAAGATATGCGAACTATGATAATGGATATAAATACAATGTTAGCGAGAATAACTTTGACAGTAATGATGGTGAAGTATTTATTTATGATGAGGGTGGACAGGATTATGATACAGCATTTCCACCTTTACGGAGGTCCGAGAGATTGAGAAACAAACAAGGTCCTCAGCAGCAAAGTTTTCTAGAGGGGGGGAGGGGAAGGGGGAAACATTATTGACTCCCCACCCCATTGTATATGATGGTGATGAAATTGTTATTGACAAACATAAATGTACATATAATAATTTTACTATTTATAATTTTAGTGAATTAGTTATAGAAAAGGAACATTTTGGTTTATTTTCCAAATGCCTTAAATTTATACCTAACAGAAAAGGGGATGTAACAAGTAGTATACTGGATATAAAAAGTTTTTTTAAGGAAAGTAAACTTAAGTATTATGTTTCCCAATAATAAGGCTCAAGTTAGTAAGGAATTGAAATGAAAAAGCATATATAACCCCCCATTGCACCCCCAATTAAAAAATGTAGAGAAAATAATTGAATCTGAAGTGAGGAAACAAGGAAATAAAATATGGTACAAGCCTAATTTAAGCAAAAAAGAAAGTGAATTGATGTATAAAATAAAGGATAACAGAAAAATTAGAGGGATGAAACCTGATAAAGGGGGTGGGGTGGTTATTATGGATAGTATTTTATATGAAAGTAAAATGAATACCATCTTATGGGACAAATCAAGATATTCAATAGTTTCCCTAAATGAAATGAATATAGCCTATAATAAAATAGATATAAGTTTGCAAAATATGTTGAATGAGGAAATAATAGATTATAATACTTTTAAATATTTGAAAGTAGATAAACCTAGAACCCCCATGATATTTGGTATTCCTAAGACTCACAAAAGTGAAGAAGACCCTCCTTTCAGATCGATAGTTTCAGCTGAGGGATCAAAAACTTATCCATTAGCTAAATTTATCGATAAAAAATTAAAAAAATTATGGATGAAAAGGATGTGTATATTAAAGGATTCTTGGGATTTGTTGAAAGAAATACCGGATAATGTACATAATGAACATTTATTATTTATTACAATTGACATTATTGATTTGTTTTCTTCTATTCCATATAAAGAAGATACAAAAATGTTTGAAGAAATAGTGTATGAAGGTACTTCTTTGTCGCAGAATGACAAATTAATAAATACTTGGCTAATGGAACTTGTTTTGAAAAACAACTTTATTCACTTTAATGGGGAATTTTTTCAACAAATACAGGGGGTAGCAATGGGCGCAGCTTGCGCCCCTACTTATGCAAACTTAATTCTTGCTTATTGGGAAGAAAATACATTTTAAATTCTGAATTTAATAGCTGTTGGATGCTATATAGAAGGTTTTTGGATGATATATTAATTTTTTGGGTAGCTGAAAGAGAAAAATTTGCAGAATTTATGCAATATATGGGAAATACATCTATTTTTTTTAAATTTACTTATAACATTTCTGAATATAATGTGCAATATCTGGATGTGGAGATTTACAAAGATGGACAAAGTTTAAAATCTAAAATATTTAGGAAGGCTACTTTCTGTAATTCTTTTTTACATTTTGAAAGTGCCCACCCGTTTCATTGTAAAAGAAATATAGTGAAGGGCCAATTTGTCCGAGGTAGCCGAATGACAAGTTCAGATGCAGACTTTGGTAAGGAATGTCAGTTTTTGGAAAAAATGTTTTTGGAGAGAGGTTATCCATTGGAATGTATTACACAGATAAAGAAGGAAGTGGAAAAAGGGAGATTAGACAAATTTTGTCCCATTCAAAAGAAGAAAGACCTTAACAATGTTATCAATAACAATAATAAGGAGCATGAAGGGGATGAATTTCAGCAAGCTCTAATACTTGAATATAATGGATTGAATAGCATGGTTAAGAATATTTTTCTAAAAGAATGGGGGAAATCTGTGGCCCTTTCTGATACAGAAAATATAGCTAGTATACCTCAGAAAGTGATTTACAAGAATTCCCAAAATATTAGATCTATAATAGAAAATAAAAATAAAACAGAATGCAAGAAGAATAGGAAAGGTACATATAAATGTGGTCATTGTACCCAATATACCTATATTTTAAACAGTGACAGTCTTTATTTAGAAAGTAGACGAAGATTTGTGAACAGTGGGGAATATTATAATTGTGATTCAAAAGGTATAGTATATTTAGCTATTTGTGAAAATTGTAGATCCTTCTATGTAGGAAAGACTGAAAGGAAACTGAAAAGAAGGATCTATGAACATATATATGAAATTTCAGTGGGTAAGGAAAGCAATGCTTTATATAAACATACAAAAGTTTGTCCCAATTATAAATTTAAATTTATAGTTTTAGAACAAGTAAAAAGTGATATCAGAGGGGGGCTTTGGGAAGAAAAAACAGAATTTAGAGAACTTTGGTGTCAAGTTACTCTGGAAGCTGATAAAGCCCCCGGTTTAAATGACTGTATTTCTATAATACCTTAAATGAAACTAAGGTCTGCAAAACTTTGAATGTGGTGAAATGAATAACCACTAGAGGGCATTAATAGTGCACATTTATTTGGAATATGTATAGTAGTTGGATGTTTTTCTGTTTTTTATGTAATTTTAACAGAAGTTTTAACATTTTAAAACATCATAGTGAGTTTTTTTAGATTAGCATAACCAGTTTATTGTATATACTCACATAATAATTTAAACATGTTTTAACACATTTTGATATTCTAAATCTTTTTTAATTATAAGCCAATGATATTTATGTATTTAATGAATGGTGTAATTTTATTGGTAGATTATAATAGAGATGGAGTATAAATTGAGGGAATTAAATCATGCTGGTCATCTGATGAAGTCAATTGTTATGACGAAAACACTAGTTGATGGTTTATGAAGGCAATCATGGTGGATTTATACGTGTTTGTTTTAACCTAGTGAATAAAAACTTTTAACTTGTTGGACTTGGCTTATCGTTCATCGTGAATACTGCTTTTTAGTTCCTTTTAGTTATGCCTGTTTCATAAGTGGCCTCACAATTTAAGCATGCTGAGTAATGATTCAGACATACAAAACATTTTATAAGGTTTCCTTATAACTTAAATAAGTAGAAATGGCAAGTGGCTTCACTAATTTAAACCTATTCAACAGTTACACTATTACAGGATTCATAGACTAATGCACAATAAAGTGCAGGACATAAAGAAAAATGTCTGAAATTTCTCAGATATAAAGTGAAGGGATGCCAAATGTATATGTGACATCCAAACAGGAATTTATAGAAGTGTAATGTTGCTAAAACAATATAAATGTAAACAAGTGCATAGCACTAGGGAGTAATTGGTTTATAGTATCTCTACAGAAAAATTTCATTAGGGATGTATCATGAGAAATGCATTTATATGGTCGTTATGTCATACTGGTCAATATCTCCACAGATATGGGAAGATACTTATATCCATGGCATGAATACAACAAAAAGCTTTAAACATGACAAGCTTGTCTATAAATATAAATACTTTAATAAAAAGAAACAGACACATACTTAAGTAACAGTTGGAGGTAAACTAATTATATGTTTGATAATTTTTATAGGTAGCTATCTATCAGTGTAATAAAATTTGATTATAAAACTAATGTAGAATACCTTAATACATAATAATTTAAAATAATTGAATTCCTTTTATTAAAAATTTCTCCATACATTAAATTCAATTAATGGAGCTCAGTTGTTTTTTTTTTTTTTGTTAGTTAAAGGTATGCATGATAATCTAATGGACAGATTTGTATCCATTAGATTAGGAATGACTTTCATTCCAGGTCTAGAGTGGAATTTAGATAGACTAATAACTGCTATTTTAACCTTATTATTATATATGAGTTATTTTTTAAAGCTTGACCAAAATATCATCTGACATCTATTCATAGAACTAATAAAACAAGCAATCTCTTTTAAAATCTTATGCACAAACATAAATCTTGTTGTTATCAGGGGTAACTGTTTAATAGTTATAACTGGCAAAAAAAACTATTGTATCCTTACAATAAATTAAAATGGACTTAACTTTAGTATCCTTAAATACCAATGGCTTAAATAATTCAAGCAAGAGATCAAACTTATTGCAATATTTAAAACTTAACAAAGCACAAGTAATATTTCTCCAATAAATGCATTTTAAAATAAATGACAAATTTAAATGGATTCTTAAGGATTATATGATTTTAGCACAATCCTCATATAAGACAAAGAAGAAAGGAGTATTAATTCTATGGAAAAAGAATATAGTTATCCCAGAAATTATTTATAAATATGAAGACAAATAAAGGCTCTTAGTGTTTATAATAGTTAAGTTCAATAGTAGATTATGGACTCTAGCAAATCTTTACTGGTTCTCATGTATTGGAATAGGGACGGTCACAAAACACGTTTTTCATTTCCAATAATTATAAAGGAAATTTAATAATGGGAGGGTTTTTAACTGTATTCTAGACACTTCTGAAACTACCAACACGGATCTTATCTACAACTTTTGTTTCAAAATCTTTAAAAAAGTGGATGGAATCATTTCATTTAATAGATACATATAAATTGAAAGAAGACACAATCAAAAATAGATAACACAACCAAAATAGATAAAATATTTGCTGTTCAAGATTTACAAACTAAAATTACAAATTTCTCCATCATACCATGCCCTTTCGCAGACAATGATTCTTTGATTTTTGAAACTTCAATCAGAGTTTAAACTATTAATCTTCACAACTAAAATACCATCATATATCACAAAAATTAAAGAGTTCAAACCCTGGTTGTTGTCGGAACTGCAATTTTTTCTAGAAGTTAACTGTATATCAGAAGTTAATAAAATCATGGTATGGGACTCACTAAAAGCTTATATATTTGGTAAAACCCTTGGTACAAAAACAAAGTCAGAGAGTGGTATTCTGAATTATTAGACTTACAAACCAAACTTTTGTCAATCAAATTATAAAAAAAACAAAGTTGTCAAGATACCAAGAAGAAAATAGAGGAATTAAATAAAACATATAACACACAAAACAAGTTTAGCCTTAAAAAAATTTAAAGTAAACTCATTAGCTACTTCCCCCAAGTATTTACATAATTTATCTACAAGAATTAAAATAAAATCCAAAGCAAATCATATTAATATCATCTACCATGAAAAGAAAGGGAAGAACGTATCAGATATAGGAGATATCCTGTATGAATTCAGATATCATTATAAAGAAAATTTTAAAAAAGAAAATTTAGATATGGATCAATTGATGCTAGATACAAGTCTCATTAGTATAAAATATTCCAGAAGAATTAAAATCAGACTTACAAAAACCCATATCTTATAAAGAAATTATAGATAAAATAAAAGAGGGTAAAGCTAATAAAGCACCAGGAATAGATGGTATAATTATGGAATTATATAAACGTTTCCCCTCTATGATAATTTCTCTCTTTCATAAAACCTTATTAGAAATACAATCATAAGCGACTATACCACCCTCTTGGAAATATTCTTTAATCACCCCAATATTAAAAGATAATAAAACACAAAATCTCTGTACTTTATATAGACCTAGTTCTTTATTAAACAATAATTACAAGATTTATGTCAATATTAGGCAATAGAATGAAGCTACCACTTTCCAAAACAATAAATAATGACCAAAGTGGATTTATATACAATAGGCATACACATGACAATATTAAAAGGATAATCAAACTTATAGATTTTATAAATAAAGAATCACTCATAGTTGGACTAGACATAGAGAAAGCCTTTGATTTGCTAAAATGGAATTACCCATTTAAAATTCTGGAATTATTTGAATTTTCCCCACTCTTTTATTCACCTCTTAAACAAATAATATATATATATATATATATATATATATATATATATATATATATATATATATATATATATATATTAATTTAGATTATATTAAATTAGGTTATTTTACCTCGGAATCTATCTGTATAACAAAAGGTACTAAACAAGGTTGTCCTATGTCACCAATACTATTTGCATTGGCCATTGAAATACTTGCAGAATCTATAAGTAACAATTTAAAAATAAAAGGAGTGGATATTTATGACCAATATAATTCTAGAGTAATGCTCTTTGCTGACATTTTACTAACTTTATCAAATTCTAAAGAATCTTTAAAGGAACTAGAAACAGTAATAGAGAAATTTTATATGACTTTAGGCCTTCATTTCAACAAAACAAAATAAAAAAATGTATTTTTAAATCAGGAAAAAGAAGTACAGGTCAAAGTAGAACATATAGGGAAACAAAAATCTACTCTAAAATATCTAGGGATTATGCTATGTAAAAATACAAATGAATTAGTATCAATAAATTATAAAAATATAATCAGCACAATTACAAAAACAATGTGGAAAAATGGAATAAGATAACACTAAACTTTGAAGACAGACTGCAATTAATAAAAATGGTCCTACTATCTAAGATTCTGTATGTAGCATTAGCAATACAGTTGCTCCCTGAAAGATGTCTTCTTAAAGAAATACATTTTTGCCTACTAAAATTTTTATGGTACTCCAAAAGAAATAGAATAGCTCTAACATACCATATTAGACGATGGAAATGAGGAAGACTGAATTTTCCAGATATTGAATCATATATAAAAGCATCCATATTAGACTGGATAAATCCTAATTATATCGCTAACTGGAAAGAAGTATTAACAACAATATCAATAAATGAGCTCAATTTACTAACAAAATTTCAGCATCAGACAAAATGAATAAACCTTGGTACATATTAAGTATTAGTATGCAATATAACTTAAAACCAAGTAAAACACATTTAATTAACCATTATATTAATTCCTTTAGAAAAATTATCAATGCAAATATGGACTTGAAATTGTGGATTTACCTTTTAACCCCGTTCATCATAACTAAGAATTATTCTTACAAAATATACAGAAAAATAATGACTTCTTGGGAGCAAAATGGATTTATATGTTGATTTCAATGTATTAAAAAATTGAAGGTCTTAGACTTACAAATAATACAAACTACTTATAACATTCCACCACAGGACTGGTTAACACTACAAAGTATTCTAATGCACTCCCAAGACTTATGTAGGATAATCAATAATTCATCCTTTAAAGACATGTCAAATCTTATAAATTGCTTATATGGATTTATATACAACTATACTAAGGGAAATAGTATTTCAAGCTTATACAAAGAACTAATAATCTGTAAAACAACACCTAAAACTTCATATTGGCAGTTTATAACAAAAGGACAATCACTTCAGTTAACAGAAGAAACTAAATCAACAATTATATTATCAGTAAATCACACATCTATTATACAATATTGGAAAAATTTAATTGGAAATACTTACATAGAGCTTTCTTAACTCCAGATAGAATTAATAAAATTAACTCTACCACAAATGGAATATGTTGGATATGTGATAAAGTATGCAAAGCAGACTGGAATCACATTTTTCATGACTGTAGTAAAATTAAATCTTACTGGAATGGGATTAAGTACTTTTTACAATCTTTATTAAATTAATCCTTTGTCTTAACTAAAGCCTTAATTCTTTTAAATGTGAATGAAGGACCACATTTGAATAAAACAAATATGTATTTGGTATGGACAATACTTTCAATTGCAAGAAAATGTATAACCAGAAGATGGAATTCAAACACAACACCGACCCTGGAAGAATTTTACAGTCTATTGAGGATTACAGCAACGATGGAATCCAGAATCAAAGAACTAAGGATTTATCCTAGGTCATTGGTTAGGTCATTGGTCAACAACCCATGGAATAAAGTTATCTCTTTGTTGGACACTTTGCAATAATTAAAAGAAATAAACTCAAAAGCAAAATGTTAATTTGATTTGTAACAACATATATTAATTACAACTAAAGGTCAGGCTGATGTAAATATTGTATATAGTTATTCAAGATGTTATGTATAACAAAAATTATTATGAAAATGTTATAATATTATTTGAAAATAAAAATTATATGGCTGTTTTATTATAAATGAGTGTGTATGTGTGTGTGTGTGTACATATATATATCTATATATATATATATATATATATATATATATATATATATATATGTATATATATATATATATATATATATATATATATATATATATATATATATATATATATATATATATATATATATATATATATATATATATATATATATATATATATATATATATATATATATATATATATAGTGGTATTTGAAATTATCTAAACAGCCCATAAACAGCCCATAAGATCATCAGTAAAAAAATATCAACAGCAAAATATTTAAACTCAAAAACCAAAATATTAACAAAATTAAAGTTATACCAGGGAAGAATTTATGCCTGTCACCCATTGTTGTTTGACCTTGCAGTTGATATATATATAATTAACAGCAGGTGTGGGGGTGCAGGGGGCTTGCATCTCTGCAAAAACATTGGTTTTGTGCATGGTTAGATTTTTGCTACTATTCTATAATTAGATGTTTTTGAGTTTAGATACTTTGCTATCAATATTTTTACTGTCGATCTTATACTGTTTAGAACATTTTAGTACACACACACACACACACACACACACACACACACACACACACACACACACACACATATATATATATATATATATATATATATATATTTATATATATAGAGCCCTATCAGTTGATCAAGATTTCAGAAACACGCTACAATGTGGATTGGGAAATTTACCCTTTTCCTCACTGTACTGCAATCTCAGAGTTAGTATATATAATTTATAGGAGGTGTGGGGGTTGCAGGGTGGCTTGTCCCCTGCAAAAACATAAAAAGGTAGATTTTTGAATTTTTTTTTTTTGATGTTCGAGTTTTTGGAAACTTGATCATATGGCCCGGACCATATGAATTTTGAGTTTCTGAAAACTCAATCATCTGACTGCTATATATATATATATATATATATATATATATATATATATATATGGGTCTACTTCAGCTCACAGAAATCCCATTTCACCGACTTTCATTTTACTGAGACCAAATCACCTAATTTTCAAAATACTGAAAATTAATTTCACTGAATTTAATTTCACTGAATTATAAGCTATAGACTTCCCAGCAGTAGTGGCAGCATGTAGAGTACTGTGAGGCAAGTAAAAGGTATATGCACTTTTCCCCACTGTAGTGCAATCCTGGAGTTAGTATATATAGTTGGGGGTGTGTGGAGGGCATAGCCCCCCATGTAGGGGTGGGGTGGGGGGTACAGCCCCCCTTAGTTTTGTTTTATATTGTCTGTTTTTTGTTAAGAGGATAAGTACTTTTTAAGTTGTGGAAAGAGGTAGTCATTAGTGCTGTGAGTGTTTGTCTATGGTTTCCCATTTAGTCTTTTGAAATTTAGCATTGTAAGCTCTCAGTGAAATGAGATTTAGTGAAATGAGTTGTCAGTGTTGTAAAATTTAGGTGATTTGGTCTCAGTGAAATGAAAGTCAGTGAAATGGGATTTTAGTGATCTGAAGTAGACCCATATATATATATATATATATATATATATATATATATATATATATATATATATATCCCTAGCAGTCAGATGATTGAGTTTTCAGAAACTCAAAATTCATATGGTCCGGGCCATATGATCAAGTTTCTGAAAACTCGAACAGCAAAAAAAAAAAAAAAACGCAAAAAAAATCTACTTTTTTTATGTTTTTGCAGGGGGCAAGCCACCCTGCACACCCCCTACAATATATATATTCTAACTCTGAGATTGCTGTACAGTGAGGAAAAGGGTAAATTTTCCAATCCACACCGTAGAGTGATCTGCATTCAAAAGTTTGGGTTTTCAAAAACTCGATCATATGGTCCTTACCATATGAATTGCAAGTTTCTGAAATCTTGATCAACTGATAGGGATCCATATATACACACACACACACACACACATATATACATATATATATATATATATATATATATATGTGTGTGTGTGTGTGTGTGTGTGTGTGTGTGTGTGTGTGTGCGTGGGTGTGTATCTTCCTTGTTTCTGTTGGTGAACTCTACTGTGCTTGGTCTCTAGTACAAATGATCTTTAATTTTTTATGTTTACTTTTGCTGCAAACAAAAGTGACAATAAAAATTGTCACATGCAAACAAACCATGTATGTAATTATCATCAGTCATACATTTATATTTCTGCTGTCATTCATCTGTTCAGGATAAAACAGACAAGTGTTTGTTGGTTCTATTCAAGCAGCTTTATTATGTACAAACACATCAGGATTGAGGCTTAATAACTTCAACTTAATAAACTTATAAACAAACTACTTATCACACACATACATGCTCACTCTCTGGCTGCACTCTCAAAATGGCACAGAAGCTAGCATGTGCTTTCTGTTTATTTGCGCATGCTGTCCTTGAAATACTACTTAAAGATACAACACACACACACACTATTCTACATCCTCCCTCTTCGAGAAATGAGTCATGCAATATTAACAGCATCAAGTGACATGCAATTAATACAAAATAATTTTTTCTCATGCAATTATACAGAACTAAAAAAGACATCGGTATTATCAAGCTTTGACTTCTCTAGTAATTGCTTTGCACTCTGCAGTGCACATTCAGCTAGTCCATTTGGCTGTGTATTCTGGACTACTAGTAACATGTATAAAGTCCCATTCTTTTGCAAATTTAAGAAACAACTGGTAAATTGGGTACCATTGTCAGAAATAACTGTGTGGGCTACCATGAACTGAGAAATGACATTTCAACTTGATGATAACAGCAGTGGATGTTAGATTAGGTAGTAAATCAATTTCAAACCAGTTTGAATAAGGGTGTACGAACACTAAGTAATGCTGATTGTTCCACTCAAATATATCAATAGCTACTGTTGACGAATGTAGTTCAGGAACTTGACTTAGCTGAAGTGGTTCTTTTTATAAATACAGTTTAGTACTATTGCATACTGAACAAGAAGAAAGTACTTTATCAATGTCTTTTGCTAGAGAAGGCCAAAATACTAGTCCTTTCGCCCTTCTTTTGGTAAATTCGGAACCTGTGTGATCACAATGGAAAATCTGGTTATATTCAGATTGTAAGGAAGCAGGAACAACAATTTTAGGACTTTTGAAAATAATGTCATCTTCCATCAATATCTCATCTCTTTAAGGAAAATAAGTCTGCACTTCAGGTGATACACTAGATTGCTTTGCTGGCCATCCAACATTAATGTAGTTGTTGAGGTTTTGCAAAACTGGATCAGTCTTTGTGTGATCTCTCAACTCATCAAGTCTCATGGTAAAAAAATTAAGCACTTCCATGACATCAAGGTCAAAATTTTCTGCACTAAGCTGCTCAGTTGTATTTCTGGGTGATCTGGATAAGGTATCAGCCAGATAAATAAGTTTGCCTTTTGTACAGACCATTTTGAAGTTGTACTTTTGCAATTTCATCATTTCATCATCATTCTTTGTAATCTCACCAGAGCTGAATGCATAGGGTTCTTTAAAATAGTGACTAGAGGTTGGTGATCAGTTTCAGTTTGAATAGCTTGACAATAAATATAATCATGAAATTTTGAACATGCAAATACTATTACCAAAAATTCTTTCCCAATTTGACCATATTGCATTTCAGTTTGGGTAAGAGTTCTAGATGCATAGGATACTGGTCTGTCTTCTTGAAGAATATCTGCACCTAGACCAAATTTTGAAGCATCACAGGAAAGAGTGACTGGTTTATTGACATCATAGTATTTGAATGTAGGTAGGGTGGCAATTTTCTGCTTAAGGTCTTCAAATGCTCTCTGGTGCTGTCCCAACCAAAACCATGTAACATTTTTGCATGTCAGCTCTCTCAAAGGTGCTGCCAACTCATTGAAGTCTGGTGTAAACTTGCCTAAAGAGTTGACCATACCAAGAAAACATTGTAGAGCTTGAACATTATCTGGTGCTGATATCTCAAGAACGGCTGTTTGCTTGGATGGGTCTGGTCGCAAGCCAGTGCGAGTAAATAAATGATTACATATGTAACTTCAGCTTGTATGAATTTGCACTTCAGAGGTTTGAGCTTCAAGTTCACATCATGTGCTCTGTCTAAAACTTTCTTAAGGTTTCTGTCATGCTCTGCTTCACCATTGCCTCCAACCAGTAAATCATCGACTATTATGGCACAAGGATAACCTGAAAAAATTGCTCCATTGCATGCTGAAAGACTTCACTTACAGAATTTATTACAAATGGCATCCTGAGGAATGTATATCTGCCAAATGGGGTACTGAAAGTAGTCAGTAGTGAAGATTTGCAATCAAGCATGACTTGCCAAAATGAACTTTTTTCATCCAAGACAGAAAAAACAGTGGCATTCGGTATTAGGGCTGTGACTTGCTGGACTGTATGCATAGGCTGATGAGGTCTCTTTAATGCTTTGTTCAAATCTCTTGGGTCAATGCATATGCTGATTTCATCTGAGCCTTTTTTGTGGGCTGCTACCATGGACAACACCCATTCAGTTGGTTCTGTAACTGGACAAATTACAGCTTGCTGCACCATTTTATCCAACTGAACTTTGACTTTATCCTGCATAGCTATTGTACCTTTTCTTGTTGGTCTGACCACTGGACTGACCTCTGTGTCTGACTTTATAGACTACACAACTGGAAGTTTGTCTAACTTGTCACTGAAAACATCAGCATCAACTGGAACTGGGACATGTGCTTGTACGATGAACTTCTTTGGTAAAGGAAAGCAGATTCATTCTCAAACTGTCTCTGAAACCCAGTAATGACTGCACAGGTCTTTGGACTACATAGAATAACAAGCTGTAGCAGTTCTTAGCCAAATAACACAAAAGCATTACTGAGCCTTCAGTTTGAACTTCTTCACCTCCATAAGCAACATGTTTCGCACAACTGGCCACATTAAGTTGCTCACCAGCTCTCACATTAGCAAATGTGTTTGCTGACATAACATTATACTTTGAACCAGTGTCTACTTTGAACTCTGTGGATTTACCATTGATCTGGTCAGTACAAAATACTTCATTCTTTGCCAACAAATTTATTGCATCAACCTTTTCACCAATTACTGATATGCCATCTGCATAGAAAGTACAGTTGCAGCCCTCTATATGATCAACCTGCTTTTTTTAAGTGACCCTTCTTTATAACTGTGTGAGGTTTACTTGATTTGCAAAACTTTTGAAAATGGTTCCATTTTTTACATGTGACACTGCTGACGAAATGCTAAGCAATTTTCTCTTTTAGACTCATGAGTGGCACCACAATTGTGACAGTTAACAATAAAGCTTGATTTGGGTTTTGCTGACTCACCGTTGTACTGCACTGAGCATGTCCTTTTCACTGGACTAGTCTTAGACCTTGCTGGAAAACTACGGGTTTTAGCTGTCACACAAGTAGGGGTTACAGCTGCTATGTGCTTAGGCCTGCTTCTGCTAGCCACATGTTGCATGCTGACTACATTTGCTCTGGAGCCTGCTGAAACCATGCTCATTGCAAGCATACTTGTGTGCCTTTCTGTAACTTCATGGATTTGACAAATCTCATTAGCTTTGCTCAGCATTAAATCACTGTCACAAAGCAAAATCTTTCTCACTGCAGCACTAATAATACCACACATAAGCCTGTCCTGTATTAACTCATCTTTTAGGTCACCAAACCTGCACATTTTAGCTTTGTTTTTCAGGTCAGCAATATAAGCTGCAATAGTTTCTCCTTGCTTTTGATCTCTTGTGTACAACAAATGCTTCTCTAATGTAATATTTGTCTGTGGATTTTATATTTCCCTGAATTTGTGTTTCAAACACTTGGGGTCCTCCCTTGATTCAGCCTGTACAATATGATGGTTTTTCCTTTCTACTTCATATATTGCTGGTGCACACACAAACAAATGCTCTCTTTCAATGGTCTCTGACCCAGCTAGATTTAGCAAAATCAATCCCCTGGTGCATACATCTTTATCAGAATAAGGTGGTTGTATAAAAATATTGTAGTCATGCTCAAATATTCTGTATTTCTCTGCAATATTCTGATCAAATACAAGTGGTGATGGTTTTCAAAATCCATCTTCCATGCCAGCAAATTACATTAAAACACAATGCACCCCAAGTCCGCTGGTAACTGTATGAACATGCATACGTATATATATATATATATATATATATATATATATATATATATATATATATATATATATATATATATATATATATATATATATAGATAGATATATATACATATATATATATATATATGCTGCAAATTTATGCCAGTACTTGTAACTCTGCCCAACAGCATAACAAGCCTCTGAATAACTGAACTTTACGAAATAAGTCTCGTGGGCACAAGAATACTCTTGAAATCACTGTACTGTAAGACATCACCTCTTATCAGTGTTAGAAACATTTCAAAATAACTGTACTGTGTGAATAAACTGGGCAGAAAAAGCTCAGAGTAAAAAACATTTCAAAGTAATTGCACTTTGCGAATAAACAGTACACAGCACACTGAAACTTTCTCCAAAATGGCTGTACTTTGCTAAATAACTCTACAGCTCAAGAAACACTCTGTAATGGCAGCACTCTGTGAACAAATACACCCAGCACAAGAAACTTTTAAAAATGACTGTATTTTGACTGCACTTATGAAATACTTGCACTTTGCACACAAATTAACTCTTCTGAATAAACGCACAGTAATAAGCATACACTGTAAGCACTTTTACACACTTTGAGATACTTTGAATAACTCTAGTTAAGCCCTGAATAGCTTCAATCAATGTGAGACAGTAGTTTATGCCAAAACACAGTACTTTGCTAAAAAACATGCAATTGCCTTGCATTATTTATGCTTACTGTGCCCCTTTTGCCAGTATTATGTTTATGTTGCTCATTTAAACTTTTTTACTACCCATTATAATTTTCTTGTGCTCATTTTACTCTAAACATGTTTGTTTTACTTTAAACATGCTCATTTTGCAATTCTGAGATAATTCCAAACCCCTTATGTGCTTTTCTGATAATCATTTTATCAAATATCTTAATTTTAAACATTTTGTTTAATAAACAAACTTTTTGTGCCTCTCGCTTTCTTAATAATGCATTTTGTGCCCTTGTAATGCTCCAGTTTATCTTTTTTAATAAATAAATTGGTTGTACAAGTTTTCATTATCTTTGGTTAATTTCTGGCCCTTTTATTTGTTCATGGGTTCATAGATGTGTACTAGGCTAATGGCCCTGGAGCCTTTTCAAGCCTAGCGCATAAGATTACCCTAGCATCATGCCAGCTGACCTTAGTTCCCAGTGCCTCTGTTGAGTAGAGCCACTGGAGTGATCCCCACTGAATTTTCTTTTTCCCATCCACTCATCAAGATTTCTCTTGAAGAGGGCCAGTGAGGTGCTCTGTTTGACAGGTATGGGAAGTCTATTCCATAGCATGGGCAGTCTCTGTGTTATGAACCTGTCCCTCCAGCTTGTTCTGTTGATTGTGGTAATGAGGTTGAGGTTTCTGGAGCATGTGGTGCATAGGGACTGGGATTTATTTAGCATTTCTAACAGAGCTGGGTCAGACATGGCTTTGTAAGTCAAGCAGAGATCGCCTCTTAAGTAGGCGATATGAAACAGAGAATAGTTGGAGTTTTTTGCGTCTGTCCATATAGAACAAGTGTTTAAGGCCTAGGATTCCTCTTTGTGAGGTACTTTTGTGGCCTCTTCAGTTGTTGCAGGTATCTAGTGAGGTACATGCCAAATGAGGCATTGTACTCGATGATTGGCCTAATGAGGGAAGAGTAGAGGGAGACAATGACCTCTTTCTTCCTGGATGCAAAAGCCTTAGTAATGAGATGTGCCACATAGAAGGACTTTCGTACCACAGTGGCAATGTTGTGGTCAAAAGAGAGGTTGCTGTCAACCTGTGTTCCAAGATCTCTTAAAACACCTTCTGTGTTCAGTGGACTACCACTGATGTGGTAATTCATAGGAATTGGGTTTTTCCCAAAGAGGATGACGACACATTTTTTGGCATTGAGCTTAAGGCCATGGTTCTGATACCAGTTGTTGGTCTCAGTGAGGCCTTTCTGTAGGATGTCAACATCACTTGGGGAGTTAATAATGGCTCCCAACTTGCAATCGTCTGTGAACTTTGTCAGCCAGAGTCCTTTCATGTTGGCCTTGACTTCTGAGAAGTAGATACCAAACAGGAGAGGACCAAGGACCAGTACCTGTAGGACTCCACTCATGACTGGTCAGCAGTCTGACTTGAAGTCAGCTACTTTCACACTGTGGTTTCTATATGTGAGCCAGTTTGCAACCCATCTAGTGATATAGGGGCTGATGCCTAGCTTAGTGAGTTTTTCTATGATTCCTGAGTGGGGGAAGGTACCAAAGGCCTTGGCCAGATCAATGTAGGCTGTATGAATCACCTTGCCTTCATCCACAGCTCTGGTGACTGACTCAAAGAAGTCAACCAAGTTGAGCAGGCATGATCTACCCTTCACAAAACCAAACTGTGTGGAGTCCAGAGTTTGGAGATTCCCTATATCCTTGTTTATTAGGTCCGTGGTGATGCGTTCCATAGCTTTGCATATCAGACTTGTCAGGCTAATGGAGTGATAGTTCCCAGGGCCTGTAGTTGCTCCTGCTTTCTGGAGAGGGATGACTATAGCAGTGTGCCATTCGGTAGAGACAAAGCCTGAGGTGAAGCTGTGATTGAACAGGCCACACAGGTGAGGTGCCAGTTCACTCTGTAGTTCATGTAGGACACAGGCAGGGATATTGTCAGGTCCCATAGAAGCTGTATTCTTGGTCTTGAACAGTGCTGTTTTAACTTGTGCAGCAGTAATACTGGGTGTCTGGCAATCTACTTGTATTGTGATTAGTCCTTTGGGGGGGGGAGTAAAGTTGGCACTGAATCTGTCGGCCAGTATATTGGCAATATCTGTTGGCTCGGTATAGTAGGTACCATTGTGCAGTAGCTCAGAGCAAATCTGGGTATTGCCGTGGAGATTCTTTACATAAGTATAGAAGGCCTCGTGGTTGTCTTTACTATCTGCTGCAATTCTGTTTTCATAGCTACCTTTAGAGGATTTGATGAGGGATCTCAACTTTTTTTGAAGCTGATAAGAGAGTTTTTCCAGTCTTGGGACTTCACCTTATTCTGCATCAGTTTCCTCCGTCTTTTGTAGAGTTTGTTTACAGCAGGGGACCACTAGATTGGCTTCCTTATTTTGGAGGAGAATGTCTTGGTTCTATCGGGTTTGGCAAAATCCATGCATTTGTGTACATGTTCGTACAGTGCATTGGTGTATGATTCAGTGGTCATGCAACTATTCTCCATTTGTATGGATGCCGTGAAGTTAGCCATCTCTGTTTTTAGGAGCACAAAGTTAGCTTTGGAGAAGTTTTTCATGGTGGTTACCTTTGTTGGGGGGGGTGGGGGGGTGGGAGGGATATGGCTTTCCAAAGTGATTAGTTTGTGGTCAGATCTAACCAGGGAGGAGTTGACTATTGGTGTAAAGCAACGGTCGCCCATGTTAGTAATGACCAGGTCAAGGATGTTGCTACCTCTAGTGGGGGTAAGAATGAGCTCGTCCAGGGCATTGGAATTAATGAATTCCAGGAAATGTTGGGCATTTGTATTGGTACATGAGTAGTTTTCCCAGTTAATGGAGGGGTAGTTGAAGTCACCCAGTATGGTTAGGTTGGACACTAATATTCTCCAGGGTGCTTAGGAATGTAGAGTGTGAGTCTTGGGACATGGTTGGGGACCTATAACAGGCTACAACCTGAATCGCTGTCTTACCCAATGTTAGCTGCACTTGAAGTATCTCTGATGTGTTATGTTGGGCTACCAGTCTGGAAGTATGCACATACTTTATGAATATGGAAACACTGCCACCTCTGGAGCTTCGGTTCAAGTTCTGGGGCCAAAAGATTGTACTCAGTTCTCTTAGTTTACCTTCACTGTTAATTCTGCACCTCATAGCTTTGAAAAGCAGTCTCTGGAATCCCAGTTCTGGCACCATGTTGCTCCTCTGGTCAGGATAAAATGGACAAGCATTCATGGGTACTGTTCAAGCAGCTTTATTATGTACAAACACATCAGGATTGAGGCTTAATAACTTTAACTTAGATAAACTTATAAACAAATAGCTATTGCACACATGCATGCTCACTCTCTGGCTGCACTCTCAAAATAGCCCATACAAATGAAGCTAGAACGTGCTTGCTATTTATATTCATGTGCTGTCCTTGAAATGCTTCTTACAGGTACAACACACACTATTGTACATCTGCTTTCAAAGTCAACAGCGTGATGTACCTTACCTTCTTCTCAGTATGTACATGGAAATTTTCTCCCTGTACCTCGTCAGAAAATGGCCTAAAGTTTAGTAAGACTTTCCCAGTAAAGAATAAATAACATAAATGAAAATTTCTGCTTTGCTTTTGTTGCCACTAAAAAACACGTAGATCATCATCTATTTCACATCTGACCCTGCAGTACAGATCTGATGACCCAGGTTCTAGACTAGGGTTAGCAGTCAAGACAGCTGCTAGTAGAGAAGAATCAAGTTCCCTATGGCTGATATTCCAGAAGAATCAAGTTCCCTATGGCTGATATTCCAGAAGAATCAAGTTCCCTATGGCTGATATTCCAGAAGAATCAAGTTCCCTATGGCTGATATTCCAGAAGAATCAAGCTCCCTATGGCTGATATTCTATAAGAATCAAGTTCCCTATGGCTGATATTCCAGAAGAATCAAGTTCCCTATGGCTGATATTCTATAAGAATCAAGTTCCCTATGGCTGATATTCCAGAAGAATCAAGTTCCCTATGGCTGATATTCCAGAAGAATCAAGCTCCCTATGGCTGATATTCCAGAAGAATCAAGTTCCCTATGGCTGATATTCCAGAATAATCAAATTCCATATGGCTGATATTCCATGAGTTCAGGGATATATATATTTATTTATTTATTGCATTTGTTTACCAGGAAAGTCCATTGGGCCTAAAAGAGCCCATTTTCAGTGGAGGCCTGAGGAGAAAAGCTCCAAACACAGCTTTAAAACACAAATACAGCTGAGGCCATGCACAAAGGCTCCCCTGCTGAAGCCTAATGAAACACACATTCCAGATGTGATGACACATTGCTGCTCCACCCCAGAAATGGAGGTAGGAACATGGCAAATATGTCTTAAAACAACATTACTCCTGGTGATGTGCCACTGCTTTTTTGTCTGTGCCACTTCAGGGTGGGGGTTTGGGCAAAGGAAGATGTGAGGGACTGGACTGTGATGTACATGTCAGGGTACTTGAAGAAACAGATGAATGCAGAACAGGGATAGCAGGACAGTTTGTACGATCTTAGAGGGAAACAAAAGTAATCATATTCACAACATAGTAGAAAGTAATACATACACATGTACAGAAACAAATAAATGGCTATTTAACCAGAATTGTCATGATGGTGCTCTAAAGGGGAATGAAAAAACATCCCCCAGTCATAAATTGGGAAGTCTCTGTTTTAGCCAGTAATTAATGTATGAAAAAAATAGTATTATCTGTTGCAAAAATTTGTAATGTGCATCTATTGGTTACTAATGTGCTACCAACTTAAATGATGTTGATTTAGTCGCAACAATTAAAAACCTTATTATTACTGGGAAATCATTTCTTTCTTGTATGGATGTAATCTGAACTATGCCAATTCAGTATAATTAATTATTCACTGTGGCATCTGCCATCTGATGAAACACACACAGCAACTCACTGGCCCAGCATGTCATTCCTATATCACTGGACCCCCAGATCAGATCAGATCATAGCCCATACAAGAGGGCTCACTTATATAAGGATTGTGGTGACAGTTTTCTATAAGTGTTAAAACATCTTATTGAACTCAGGACTCTGCAGGTGTGATGTGCCTGAAGGCAATGCAATCTTATTCTATTCTCCTGTTGAGGTTTGTAAGATTACATTGTTTATGAGGCATAGTGAGCTCTTTATGTTTATATAAAAAACATTCTCATTGATTACATATGTACAATGAAATCCTTATTCTTGTTTGTACAAAATCATTCTTGTTTTACTACATTTAATGAAAATAATTA